>NC_081412.1:529895615-530495615 GCF_030272615.1 Cryptomeria japonica | reverse complement strand
AACATATATAACTTTCAAATGGTTTCACATTAATTGAATTTGAAAGATGTGTTATACTCTATGCTTCACAAATTATAGGCTAATAAAATTTAAATTTCGTAAATTTTTAACTAAGTTAGTGTGGCTAGACAAATAGTTTTTATTTTTAAAAAGTCTTAATATATAATTCATAACTATTTATTTACTTGCACACAAATTTTAAAAAATAAAATGCATCACATTCAAGCATGTGTCCTCTAGGCATATTGAAAGTTTTGATTTTTTGTTTTTAATTTTTTTCTTGTAATTAGGTTGGTCAGACATTCATCTACATTTAATTTTTTTTCAAAACTTTGGTAGTACTACATTAAAATTTTAAATTCTCACATAATAGATTTAAAAAAAAAAACAAAAAAAAACTAGTAGCCAACAAACTATTTTCAATTTAGTACAAATATATTTTTCAAGTTATGTTAATAACCTATGCATATTTTTATGTGAATTTGCCTTCTTTGTTTTTTTGAATTTTCATTGCCACTTGAGACAAAGAGTGAGAGAATGTGAATAAAACACTAGTTGAAAGTTATAATTGGTATGATTAGAGATATACATAATGTAGCATGCTCAAATACACCATTGCTAAATAGGAAATAAGGACGATCACGAATCCTTAACTATCTAAGCAATTCAAACATTAAACCAATGGAATAAATGCAAAATGGAATTAAACTAGGCAATATGAAACTCCCTATTATGCATCGTGGCTTCCATTGTCCTTCTTCTCTCTGTGGTATGATGGCTCTAAGATATTGCATTGGCAACCTGCAATTGACACAAAGATTTGAAGTTCATGATCTAGAGGCACTGTGAGGATTGAATGCTCAATTTATAGATTTTTGGAGAAGATTGATTGAAAGGTGGAACAAAATGATCAAGAGGTGGAACTGAGGTGAGCTCACATGCTAATTGATAGTTGAACTACTGACTTGGAGGTGAAACAAAATAGATTGAATAGATTAAAGGAGTCAAATGATTGAGGAAAAGCTAACCAAAGGAAGAAAAAGAATGATCGGAGGAAATAAAGAAGATGACCAAGAGAACTAGAAGATGAAAATAGAGATTGGAGAGATAAATGATTTAATTAATTAATTGATTCAATTAATTAATTTAGCATGTGCTTGCACTTTGACTTAGATTTTCAATTTAATCTTTGCATGATATTTATTCAAATAATTGAATTTATTTAAATTCAATTTAGTATTTGAATATATTTAGAACTTGACTTTAATTTTCAATTTAGTTTTTGAAATCATGCACATGTATTTGAATTTGGAAGAAATTAGAAGAATATGAAATTAAATGAAATTAGAATTTGGGGATTTGGAATTGACAAATTAATTAGTTAATTAAATAGTTTCTAAATTTTCTTGATTTTTTGCCTGTTTTTCGCTATTTTCCAAAAAAAATTTGTGATCAATTTTTCCTTTGCATCACACATTAGCATATCAATTTTCATGCATTCGCCTTAACTGTACCGCCATCGCTCATAGCATTACGCATTAGTGTAGAATGTACCGCATTTGTTCATATCATCACACATAAGTGTTTAATGTTACGCATGTGCTTATATCATTACACATTAGCTGTAAATGGTACGCAAAAGCTATAAGTGTACTCCATTAGTAGTAACTATCACAAATTTGTTGTATGTGTAAATTTTTGTCATGCATCTAATTTTTTTAAAAATTTTTAGTGATTTGATATATGATACTTTCAATATTTTCTCGTTGCAGGAGAACATTGGAGTGCTATACTACTGACAGAGTAGACCCAATGGACTTGATCTTTGTGCTGACTTACTTGATGAGGAGATTGAGCATATTCGGGTTAGGATTAATGACAGTCCCAAAGATACTAAGAGAGGGGGGGGGTGAATCAGTATCTAACCGGTTAGCAAAATATTTAACCTTATTAAAAACTTTGCATCCAAAAATAGTGTACCAGTAAATAAAAATTAATGCAGTAAATAGGAACAATAAAGACAACATAGAAAACACACCATAACACAAGATGTATAACAAGGAAACCCAGTGTGGGAAAAACTTTGATGGGATTTGTGACCCACAATATTCACTCACTGGCCAATGAATAAATATTACTTACAATGAGGGGCCTGCACATGCAGGAAGGCCAACTGCCTAGAGCTCACTGCTCAATAAGAGTCACACTAACTATAAAAGTGGATTATGAAATCCAATACAATGTACTGCTTCAAATCAACATCAACTATGCCAGATTCAGTACCGGTTTAAGATCATTCAATAACCAAAACCTTTGCTGTCAACTATATCTCCTTATACAAAATATGATCCATATATTCTCTCCATGCATACTATCTTACTACACAAAATGACCTATAAGATCTCATACATATATATGAGTCTTTTACAATATGCCATGTCAGCTTTACAAAAGATAATTACATTTGAATACAATAAACAAAAATTTATTCTCTGTCGGTTGGGGTGCCAGTATGCATTGTTGTCGCTACCAGTGAAGTGTCTATCGGTGTATGTAGATGTCTATGCCGGTGTCGGTGCCTGCCGGTGGCTTTACTAGATGAGTGCCAGAAGGTTGCCAGATGGTTGCCATTAATGACAACACCAACTATTCTCATAAGAGTGTAGAATGCCAACAATCTCCCCCTTTGGCATTGGTGGCAACACTCATGAGAAAAATCCAAAAACTGTTTCCAAAAATTGAAGTCCAAAAAGTTACCAAAAAGATATGCTCCCCCTGAGTAGATGATCTCCTCTGATTAATTATTTTTCTCTGTCCACTACTCCCCCTTTGACATCAATGACAAAGGTTATCAAAAATTGTCAAACGAGTGCAAAAATTTTACCTTAAAGTTTGTAACCGGTTGGTTACAATCTGGAATATATCTGCCAAAACCAAATTTAGACTCTGCATGAATCTGTTGTTGTCATTCAGGGTTGCCTCAGTTTGTTGGATTGTGTCGGTGAGATGATGTATGTTCTCTTCCGGTGACCTTTCTCCTTGAAGTAATACCTTAGAGATTTCATTTCTCAGAGAGATTAGATTGTCCAACTTAGGACCAAGTTTATACTTAAGTTCTCTGGCATTAGCCTTAATCCTTGCCTTCTCTTTCTCAAATTTCTCCAATTTCTCCTCAAAACCTTCTATTTCTTGCTCAATAACTAATATAGGTTCGGATGAACCAATTATGTTATCAGCTATGTCATCTATTTCTTTCTGTACTCTGCTTATTTCCTTTTCTATGTCCTGTGTCAAAAGATGTGATTTGCATGTTTTTTTGTACAGTTCTTTGTATTCCAAAATTGTAGTGTTCAGTGCCGGTAAAAGTATATTCATGTGTTCTGTGCACTTCTTTATTGTATCCTCAAAGAATTTATCCTTCTCCTTTTCAACTTTCTCTTTGAAGGTGTCCTCATTCACCTTATCAACCGTTATTACATTTTCGGTAATAAATTTGGATAATGTGTCCAATTTACCTAAAGAATCCTTTACATGATCTATGTTACATTTCGGTGCAATCAATTTAAGAATTGGTATGGTGTCATCAATTGCCTTGTAAGACAATGCATTACAGTCAGTTATCTTCTTGATACAGTCTAGGAGGACCTCTATTACATTAGTAGGTCTAAATTCACTTGATGAAGTACCAGATGTCTGACCAACTACCTTAATTACCTCTGTGCTTCCAACATTTGTAACCATTTTGCTTGTGTTAACCTCCGATGGATCAGTCTGAGTTTGTATTTCAACTAGTAAAGGTTTGTCTAATTGCTTAGACATCTCAGTTATTAACAGTTTCACTACCTCAATATGTACCTTTTCTTCTGTCAATTTCTTTGTGTGCTCAACTATCGGCAACTGAGTCTCAATAGGTTTCTCTGTGCCAGTATCTATACTTTCAGTATTCTTCCCAGTGTCCAATGGTTGCTCTGTTTGTAATGTTTTCTTTGTTGGGATCTCAACCTCAACAATCTCTAATGGTTTATCAGCAATGTTGCCACTGTCAACATTATCATCCTTAGCCTCTGTATCATCCTTATCCACAACAATATTTACTTCCTGAGTATCCACATTCATGGTGGATAGTATTTTAGATTCAGGATTAGTGTTGTCATGTGTGATACTTTCATTTTCAGTAACCGGTGGATCAACAATATGTACCCGTGCAATATTTAAAGGTGGTGGCAAGTTATCAGTTATCTTGATGTTCGGTATTCCACCAACTTTACCTTTCCCTTTATCCTTATCCTTCTGATAAAATTTGAATGTTTTCTTTGGTCGGTTCAATTCCTCTAGTTTTTCTTTTTTCACAAAAAAGATATCCCATTTATCAGCAATTTCCTCTACAATCTCATTTACTCTATCTGTCATCAAACTTACTTGCTAGTGACCACTAGCAAAAATGGATCTGTTAGCCTCACAAATCAGGTAATCAATCTCCTCTTTTGAGTTAACTGGATGTACAACTAGAAGTTTTTCAACTTTTAGTTTCTTGTCCAATTCCATCACTGCAATCCTGTTGGCATCTAATCTTCTATATAGTTCATTGGGCAAATCATCCACTACTTCAATTAAAACTTTCTTGTATATATCCAGATGTAAAATTATATAGTTTTCAATGCTTTCCTTTTCTGAATCATTGAATGTGTTATACAATTTGCTCACATTAGCCAAATTGCCATCATCAGTTATTTCATTTAAAAAATTATCTAATGAGGGTATGACCAATTTCTATTTCTTCTTGGGAGTTAGTTTCTTAGCTGGTTGCCTTACTGCCTATTGTTTCTTCCTTAAGGTCCTTGTCCTTTTGGGTGGAGGAGAGGGTACCGATGAAGGTTTTCTCTTCCTTTCAACTCTTTTGAATTCAGCTGGTATCTCATTGTCAGAAGATGTGCCAACTGGTGAAATGTGTGCCTTCGGTTGCATTCCTTCCAGCTCACTAACCATTATACTAGTAATGTTCATAACATTTTATTTGATTTCCTTTACCTATTTTGATGCATCTCTTATATATTTCTCTCTTTTCTTCCTTTGCTTCATTGTTTTCACATTACTTTCAATTGTTTCAGCACTACCAAAAACTTCTTCTGTTGGTTCTCTTGGTGCATCTAACAAAGCTTTTGCATAAGTCTCAATTATGTTGAGATCTACCTCATAGCCCATTTATGTTACCCATATAGTCCTAGGAAGTACAACTTCCATCCATGTTTCATCCTTCTTGATTATAAAATAGATTTCTTTATCATATTTGTCCACTACACTTTGCGGTAGTCTTTCTCTAGTTTTCATTTTGGCTTGAAAAGTTTTGAAATATTCAGTTATATTGCCGTCCTTAGCAGTACCCATGTTGGTGAAAGCTTCCTGTAATTGTTTTCCTACCGGTATGTCATATCCAAAGTCTTTATGTCCTATACCGGGGATTTCCTTTGTGAAGTACAACATTAAGCATACTAAGAGATTACCAAAGCAAAATGTCCCTTTCTTGTCTCCTTTAATCTTTTTCAAATTATCTATGAGTTCATCTTTCCACCATTCACACACATCTATTTTTGCATTTTTGTTAACCATTTCATAAGCACTATTAATGCAAAGACTAGAAACTGAATTAAGTCTATTTGCATGAGTAGTCTTGTAACCTAAAACCATACTTATGAATCTCAGATTGATGTTCTTGATGTTATTCACTCTTAGTGATCTACTGTCTGATGTTGCTCCAGTTAGGGTCATTACTTTATTGTTAGGAACTTTCTTTGTTTTGTCTGGTCTACTGCCGATTGAGGGTAAACCTGTTACTACCCTAATTGCTTGCCGGGTAAATTTGCAGACAAGGTCTAACCATAGAAATTCTCCATGTGCCCTACTTAGGACAATTCTCACTACTTCTTCCAGAAATTCAAGGATATTCAATATTTCAACAAAACCTAAAGTCTCCACAATTTTGTGCTCGGGTTTAACAATGCCATTTTCATCACAAATTACGGTTTTAAACATTTTCAGCAATTCCTCAGAACCTAATTCTTCAATGTTGAATATATATCCTAGGATATTCAGCATAAGCTATACCTTTAGGAATATTCAAAAATGCTCCTATGGAATCATCTTTCTTAGCTACTTCTTGAACATGGGTCTAGGACATTTTACGTTTTCCACAATAGTAGGGTTCACAATAAATTTGGGAGCAGAAGAAGAAGCCATTTGAAAAATACCTTTAGCTGCCTGATAATGTCTGAATGCTTGAAAGAAATTGCTTCACACCTTTGCCTTGAATGCCTTTGCTCATATTTCGTGCTCTCTGATAATTTGAATGCTCAGTGAATAAAAAATGAGGGAAAAACCGATGATTTATAATAAAATTTCTCTCAACAACCACATTAAATGCTCGTCAGTTAAGTGAAAACTTAACACATCTGTCGGTAAAGAAGAATCTATCTTCTCACCATCAACTAGGGGTAATCTGCATGATATTCAATTTGCTGCAATACCCCCAAAGGGTTACTTCTTAGTTGGATGAAGAATCTCCTACCGGTGGAGGAGTACTCTGTTCTACCGATGAGGAAATAGTCTCATCAACATTCTGATCTGTCTTCCTAATCCATTGTTTTAAAAATTCTTTCTTTACCTCATCTACCTTTTCTTTGCCTCTCAAGCTGGGTCCTTTATTATTTGTTGGTGAAGTCTTGCTTCTAAAACATTTTGCAATACGTCCAATTTTGTTACAAGCATAACAAGTCACATTATTCTTCTGAATAGCTTTTCCATATCCTATGTCGTTTGTGTTATGCATTGATTAGGTAAGTGCCCAAATCTTCCACAAACATAACATTACACATTCATTCTGCAGTTTTTTGAATTATGACCAACTTTGTTGCATTTGGAACATTGACGGGTGGGTGCATTAATGTTCTGATTGTTTCTGAATCTACACTAATTTTCTCTATGACCATACTTGTTATAGTTAAAGTATTTCCCATTGAATTTATAAGCACTAGGTTGTCTTACCGGTTTACTGTGATCATGATTGTTTGCAGTACCGAAACTTGATCCAACTTCAAATCCAAGTACATTAGTATCTCCATTAGGTTTTTGACTTTTCAGCATGTTATCAAATTCTTCTGAGCTTTTCTTGAATTTCTCTTTGTGTTGATTTGTAGTAGCCAACTCATTTTCTAGCATTCCCTTTTGTCTCATGAGTTCAATTTTATCATGTTGCATGTGAATCAAATCTGTCTTCAACATATCATTTTCATGACCGAGTCTTAGATTTTTGTTTCCAGCATCATTGAGTCTCCTAGTCAAGTCATCTTCATTCTTCTTCCTATCTTCAATGTCTTTACAAAACCTCATAGTCATATCTTGCATTTCATTCTTCATATTACTATTTTCTTGTCTCAATTTGTTCACAAGTTCATTAAGAGTTTCCTTTTCATCATTATCACTCTGCATCTTCTCATGAAGTTCTTTTCTTTTATTTTGAGCTATAGTAAGATTCTCATGAAGTCCTTGAATGAATTCCTCTGCAATCCTTAGATCATCTTCAAGTTTGATATTCTTCAACTTCTCTACATCATAGTCTACAAGAGCTCCTTCCAATTGTTTTCTTAAGTTCTCCATCTGTACCAGTGTTAGAATTTTCCTCAAGTTGTTAGGCTTTTGAAAATGGAGGACCAAGCTCTAATACCAATTGTTAGGATTAATGATAGTCCCAAAGATATTGAGAGGGGGGGGGGGGTTGAATTAGTATCTAACCGGTTAGCAGAATATTTAACTTTATTAAAAACTTTGCATCCCATAACAGTGTACCGGTAAATAAGAATTAATGCAGTAAACAAGAACAATAAAGACAACATAGAAAACATACCATAACACAAGATGTTTAACAAGGAAACCTGGCATGGGAAAAACCTCGGTGGGATTTATGACCCATAATATTCACTCACTGGCCAATGAATAAATATTACTTACAATGAGGGGCTTGCACATGCAGGAAGGCCAACTGCCTAGAGCTCACTTCTCAATAAGAGTCACACTGACTACAAAAGTGGATTATGAAATCCAATACAATGTACTGCTTCAAATCAGAATCAACTATGCCAGGTTCAGTACCGGTTTAAGCTCATTCTATAACCAAAACCTTCGCTGGCAACTATATCTCCTTATACAAAATATTATCCATATATTCTCTCCATGCATACTATCTTACTACACAAAATGACCTATAAGATCTCATACATATATATGAGTCTTTTACAATATGCCATGTCAGCTTTACAAAAGATAATTACATTTGAATACAATAAACAAAAGTTTATTCTCTATCAACTGGGGTGCCGGTATGCATTGTTGCCGCTACCGGTGAAGTGTCTATCGGTGTATATAGATGTCTATGCTGGTGCATGCCAGTGGCTTTACTAGATGAGTGCCATAAGGTTGTCAGATGGTTACCATCAATGACAACACCAACTATTCTCATAAGATTGTAGAATGCCAAATTCGACAACTCGGTTTATATCATGTATTACACTTACCAAAGGTTACAGCCAACAGGGCCATGATTACAAATTTGATAGAGCAGTGGCATTCTGAGACTTGTTCATTCCATCTTCTGACTAAGGAGGCATCCATTACCTTAGAGGATGTATTGCGTATACTGTGTATTCCGATTCATGGTGAGAGAGTTGTGTACAACCATGACAATGTCATTGCTAGATTGTGTGCACTATTCGAGTGTGAGATAGATTTGTAGATCAGTGGCCGATATGACATCCCTTGGGCCCGGTTAGATTATGATGACATGACTATTGTACTATGCAGTGTTGTTAGCGGTTTATTGATACCTGACAGATGAGGTCACAGATTTCCAGTGGGATGGGGTAGAGTGCTCCATGATATAATTGTTCATCGATGAGTATATGCGTGGGGTCCATGTCGACTGGCCATGTTGTATTATCAGATGCATGGGATTGTACATCTTGGATATCGATCTATTAGTTGTGGTGTGACACTGCTTTAGACTTGGGAATGGGAGCATATTTCTATTTCAAGACCTATCATTCATGTTGATTTGCAACCTAGTGAGCCTTATGCTTTTAGGTACACAACAAGTATCAGACACAGGGGTTCAGGTAACACCTTGTATTGGAGACATCAGTTTGACATACTACAACATTTTGTTTAGAGACCATACTTAGATTGCCCCAGTAGGGCGGATGACATAGTACACTTGCCTTTTTGTTGATAACAGAGGTATCTGATCAGTAGGAATTTTGAGATGCAATGAATTATAGAGATGTATCTCCTAGGTCGAGTATTAAGACAGTTTGGAGAGGTATAGGTGACACCAGTTGTTACTGCTTACTTTGCTTGTGTATCTCAGGAGGTATTTGATTGGGGGTGTGCATACAACCGCATGTTGCTTCTGCTGAGTTTGATGCTCTTCAGCCATTACTCTGGGGTTGGGGTAGAGGTGCAACGAATCCAGGGACGACGCCAAAGTATGATGCATGGTTTGCTGGACATAGGCCAATTCCACTTATTGATCCTTCTGTTCCAATTACAACACAATAGATTCGCTATCCTAGGCCAAGATTGAGGCTAGAGTTGTGGGAGAGAGCCAAAGGAGGAGGGGGAGGTGGTGGAGGAGATTATGGAGGTGGAGGAGCGGAAGGTGTAGAGGAGGGAGAAGATGAGATAGGAGATGAGGGAGGTGGAGACGAGGATGTAGACATTGGTGGGGACACCAAGTCTATCAATAGTGGGGATATCGATGATTCTTCAGAGTCATTGAGCAATGAGGATGGAGATGATGATGATGATGATAATGATGATATGCTAGAGCTAGAGGATGTCCTTGCTGCAGAGGGTGGGAGAGGATAGGTGGGCGATGAGGACGATCCATAGATTCTTGGAGTGCAGATTCAGAGCTTGGAGGAGGAGGTCACTGGACAAGATGTCGAGTGAGAGGCCTACCATGCAGACTACAGTGCTTTAGAGGCTGTGAGAGATCATCTCCAGAGGGAGAGAAACGGTGCAATTAGGAGAACTCGGATTACCATGGATGCATAGGATCAGCTATTCGGACTAGCAACAGAGGCATGCGACTAGGCAGATAGATAGTTTGTTGTTGCACAAGAGGCTATTTATTATCATCAGGCTTATGAGAGAGCTATCCTTGAGGGTCAAAGAGAGCCTAGTTACAGTGCCTTCATGGGGAGGAGATCGAGTTGATCTACTTCTCGACGGACTAACAGTGGTGGTGTTATGGGACCACCTCGACATCTTGGGATAGGACCTAGTGGACAGGATCTTGCTGACAGAGGCAGTGTTGGTTGAGACATTTTTGATCATGTTATCTAAGCCTTTGGGTTTGTTTATTGTATTCGTACAAATTATCATTTTGGAGTTATATATATATATATATATATATATATATATATATATATGATATGCAGTTTTTGGCAGTGATCTATTTATATTTTGCTTTATATGTATGCTTGTATGATGCTATGAGTTATATGATGTATGTCTATTTGAGTCTATATGATTCACGAATGCAACAGTTTTTATATGTATGTATCAATGATTCTAATGAATGCAATGAAATCTATTTGAATGTATCAATGAATGTTTATGAATGCAATGGTATCTATATGAATGCAATGAAATCTATTTGAATGAAATGGAATTTTTTTTGTTTTTGTATGAATGCGAGAACAAATTTTTAACTCTGATGCATTGTGAAGAAATGTTAGTAAGATAATAGAGAGAAGAGATTGATGATAGAAAAATGCTAGAAAGAATGCGATTTAGAGAGAAAATGAGAAATCAACAAACTGCCCAAAAAATACATGAGATGAGAATGAAATTGAAAGAATCACGAACTTGTGTCATATATTTTATTTGTGCAACGTATATTCATCACTGAGCCTTATTATTGAACAATGAAGCTTAGCACATTAGGGTATAAGAAACCAAGATGCAAGATATCTCATTGTAGAAACAAACATGTAGCAGACAAGGAGTGAACCCTCCATTCTAGGAATTACACTAGGGGTTGAGGTATGCGTGGCATCCAATAGCTGAATGCTCCTATCATAGACACCCACTAGAGAAATTTCCCTAGAATTTCATCGGTTCACACCACAAACAACAAACAAAGAAAAAAGATAATGCCCATCATAGCTCCTCGAGTCACTTGTGGACATCCCTAAGTAGCATAGGAACATAATCTGTCACCAAATGATAAAAGATAAAGACTGACCCAGACAAAATTCAGCAGTTATATTGACCTTGTGCCTTTGTTCTTAGTTGTTTGATGTGATGGTTGATAATGTCTATCTTAGAAAGTTGTGGACCCCATTTAAGACTGACTTGTCTGATTTCGAGTGTATCCTCTTCTATTTAAGACAAGATAATGACCACTTTGATATGGATATGATACGATTGATAAGACAAGTTGATTAGTTGATTGCAGATATTTGACTAGATAGTCGTATCCTTTGTTGACCTCATGTGAAGCGTTTGTTGGATATGCTAGGGTATTTTTTTCTTGCGAGACATTTTATTGCATGTTTTTCTGATTGATTGATTTTCGATTTTTAATTCTTTTCCAAAAGCTTTTTCACTCTTTTTGGATTATGTGGATTGATATTTGAATGTTTTTGGATGATTTTTTCAGGATATTATATGGATGTTTTTGGTATTTTTTCAGGATTGTATTTGAATGTTTTTGGATTTTGAGTTTTTCAATGTTTTTGGATTTTAAGTTTTCCAATGTTTTTGGATTTTGTCAGGACTTTATATGATTTTTTAAAGGATTTTTTCAAGAGTTTTTACGATTTTTAGGATTTTTTCAGTTATGCCCCTAGTGTGCAGACTTGTATGACATGATGATCTGTAGAATGCATGTGGAGATAATGAATTTTTGACATGACCTATGTTAATGCAATATGCGTGATGGAGATGCATTTCCTATTCTAACAAGGTTGACTGTGTTTATTGTATCATTTGTAATATGCTAATTGAAATGGAGGTGCAAATCATTTCATAGATAAGTGGTCAATCGATCTCTAAGGCCCTTTGGAACATTCAACTCAACACACTTAGTGACTAGGATTTACAAATGGAGATGCAGAAAACTTCCCCATTGGTTCTTGAAACTTTGATCTTCTTTTGCCCATGTGTGTGCAGATGAGTTAATTCCCGCTCTTGTGTTCACTAAAGATCCTTAGCATCCTATATGACTAGCTACATGGATTATCCTAACTTCAAGCATCCTGAATAGAGCCTCGCTACCAGCAATCTTTTAGAGCTTCGACAAGGTTATAGACTGTAATTTATCAAATATTGCTCCATTGCCAGTAGGCGTCTATAACCCTGATGGAGTTACTTTCATGTTCCCATAGTCAACTTTTTATCGCATTTGTATACATGATATTTCAGTTATATATCATTACTCTTTTGCTTTGAGAGGGATATTTGGCATAGATGTTTTTCTTTTTTATTTTCTTGTCTTGACTTGTAAGTAATGAAACCTACTTGGGTGTGATAATTACAGTGACGTTGAAGTAGAATTTTAGATTTTTCACTAGTCATATGATCAACTAGGTGTCTAGAATGAATTAGAGATCTTCTTAATATGCTTGAGATATAGCAATTGATAGATTTGGGTTAACAAGTCTCAAATAGTGAAATCACTACCCAACCATAAGTAAAGCATCGTCACAGGGTAATGTTGAAAATGAATGACCTTAGAACACCAAAGAATTCATGTCTGAATATCTAAGAAAGGAGATGACCCTTGCTTCTCTTGAATGCAAACAAATGATAAACTTGAACAGTTGCCTTGTTTTATTGGTGCTGCTATATGAAAATGCATAAACTTTGAGAATACGGTGTATTTAAAAAGAAACTATAGGTAATGCAATGTGGAAAGTAAAACCTAAACTAACCCAACCCTTAGGTATAATATCATTTAAGGTGCATGTTGTTCATAGGCTCATAGAGTGGATCTCCCTCCATGGTAGCCAAATTATATGCTCCATTGCCTATAACCCTTGTTATGTCGAAAGGACCTAGCCAGTTAGGTTTGAATTTCCCTGGCTTTTATCGTTCCGCTAGGTTCCTTTGATTCTCTTTAAGAACTAGATCTCCCACTTCAAAAGTTCATGGGCGGACGCATTTATTATAACTTCATCTCAGTCTGTTTTGATAACCATGTAGATGATTGGACATTGTTTGTCTTTTTTCATCAAGCGTTTGTAGTTCTTGTAACTTTACTACTTGGTAGTCTTCCTCTGATATGATGTTCTGTAAGGAGACTCTTAGAGATGGTATTTCTATTTCAATGGGGAGTATTGCTTCTGTACCATAGACCAAGGAATATGGTGTTTCTCGTTTTCTGTAAGCCCAAAGAGTGTGATTTAATTGGAGATGCCAGTCCCGTCCTGTGTTAGTGACAACTTTCTTAAGAATTTTCAATATTGTTTTATTTGTTGCCTCTGCTTGTCCATTGCTTTGTGGATAATATGGTGTGGAAAATCTCTGTTGTATGTGAAATTTGTCACACAACTCTTTCACTTCCTGGTTTTTAAATGGACGTCCATTATCTGTCACGAAGCACAGTCGAATTTCGTATCTACATATAATGTAGTTGAGGATGAATTTTTCTATCTGTTTTCCAGTAGTGTATGTAAGAGGAATTGCCTCAACCCATTTGGTAAAGTACTCAGTGGCCGTTAAGATGAACTTGTGCCCATTGGAAGAAGTAGGGTTGATTTTACCCACTAGATCTAATCCCCATTGTGAAAATGGCCATGGTGATGTAATGGGTTGAAGATCTTGTGTTGGTGCATGAATGAGGTCTCCCATTTGCCATCTATTACATTTATATACATACTTATAAGTGTCCTTTTCCATAGTTGGATAGTAATAACCTGTTCTCAACAACTTCTTTGACAATGGTGGACCACTTTGGTGAGCCCCGCAAATTCCATCATGGACTTCCTTTAAAGCAAGTTGCGCTTCATTTTCATCAAGACATCAGAGAAGAGTTCCATCGAATCCCTTTCTATACAAAGTATCAGCTATAATGGTGTATCTAGATGTCTGTCAAATAAGGGTCTTCTTTTGATTTCTGGACAGATTCGGTGACATGCACTGAGTATGTAAATATGTATTTATTTCATTGTACCAAGGTGATTCTGGACCCACAATTTCACATACATATTCTGTTGGAGGAGTCTCATATGCCAGTAGCATAAACTATTTTATGATGAACTCAAATTGAGTTTCGTTAGTAGGCATATTCAAAAGGGATCATATGGTAGCCATGGCATCTGCTGCCTTGTTTTGTATCCTTGTGATATGTTCGAAGGTAATTTTACTGAATTTCTCCTTGTAATATTCTACCATATTTTTATAAGGCATGAGTGTGTCATCCTTCGTGTTATAATCATCATTGACCTGGTTTATAATCAATTGTGAATCACCATAGACTTGTAATTCTTGTATTCTCCACTGTACAGTTGTACAAAGCCCTATGAGGAGAGCTTCATATTCAGCTATATTGTTTGTGCATTGGAAATTGATCCTAAATGACTTAGGTATATAATCCCCTTGAAGGGTGATGAAAATAATCCCTGCACCAGATCCATGACTTGTATATGACCCATCAAAATATAATTTCCACATTATAGATGCAATCAATGTAAACACAGATTCATCCAAAAATTCTATCAACAATGGGTGATTGTCCTATAAAGGAGGCTCTGCTAATTGATCTACTATAATTTTTCCTTTGATGGCTTTTCTGTCTATGTATTCTATATTAGACTCGCTCAGGATCATAACCCACTTAGCCAATCGCCCGGTCAATGTTGCTCTGCTCTATAATTCCTTGAGTGGGTCAAAGCGTGCAATGAGTTGTACCTTATGACTTAGCATGTGATGTCTAAGATTTTGGGATGCAAAGATTAGTGCTAAGCATGCTCGCTCTATAGGGCTATAATTAAGCTCATAGCCGATCAAATTCCTACTTATATAATAAATGGCTCTTTCTTTTTGTTTTTCGTCATGTTGTTCAAATAGAGCTCCTAGAGCTGAGTTTGTTGTTGATATGTATAACAATAGATGTTTCTTGGAGTAGGTTATACTAACATTGGTGTGCTTAAAAGATAATCTTTCAGAGCTTGGAAAGCTTCCTGGCATTTTATTGTCCAATTAAAAGTAACTCCTTTCCTGAGTAAATGCTGGAAGGGGTGACACTTATCTGCCAACTGTGCTATGAATCTCCTTATGGATTGAAATCTTCCTTGTAACCCTCTTAGTTGTTTAAGTGTTGATGGAGGTTGCATATCAATGATTTCCTTGACCTTGGCAAGGTCTAATTCAATTTCTCTATTGGACACAATAAACCCTAACAATTTACCCGCTGTTATGTCGAACACACACTTATTTGGATTTAGTCTGATAGTATATTGCTCCAATAGATCAAATATCTGTGTAAGGACCGTAAGGTGACCTCTTGTATGAGATTTAGCTAATAAGTCATCCACATAATCTTCCATTATGTTGTGGATCATGTCATGAAACAACGTTGTCATGGCTCTTTGGTATGTTGCTCCGGCATTTTTGAGACCAAATGGGATCACATTCCAGCATTATGTTCCCCATGGGCATGTAAAGGTTGTTTTATGTTAATATTGTGGCGTAATTTTAATCTAGTTGTATCTTGAAAAACCATCTATTAAGGATAGCATTTCATTTCCAGCTGTTAGGTCAACTATCATATCGATATTGTGTAGCGGGAAGTCATCCTTAGGACAAGCTTTATTTAGATCCCAGAAATCCGTGCAAATTCTTATGCCTCTTGTGGGCTTAGTCATAGGTACTAGGTTGGATATCCATTCTGCATAGTCAATAGGTCGAATGAAACCTATGACCAACAACTTTTGTAGTTCTATTTTAATTAGTAATGCAATACTTGGATGCATTTTTCTCAAATTTTGCTTCTAAGGTTTAACTCCTGGTATCAAAGGTAAGTGATGCAACACTAATTCAGGGTCTAAGCCTGGCATATCTGCGTAGGACCAAGAAAATTTGATAGGTCATTTCTTGAAAAAATGAATAAATCTATCTTTTTCTTGTTTGCTTAGTGATTTTGCCAGGTGGATGTTATGTACAATCTCTCCTTCTGCTATGTTTACTTCTTCTGTTTCTTCTATAAGCAATGTTGAACTTTCTCTTTCAATAGGAAGGTTAACCAACTCGCTCTTTCCATTATGGGTGGTTTGATCTTTATCTTCTATTGTAGAGGTACTGTCTTCTCCAAAGTATGTTGTTCTATCCAGGTCTACAACAAACCCTACTTTGTGATCACCTTGTGGAAATCCCTCTCTGACTCCAAGAAATTTTGCATTTGCTTTGTCATTTTCAAACCAATCTAGCATTGGTTTTCCTTCTTACCCCCAATCAATCAAGTGTGAATGTACAAGGGGTAAATCATTACTCCCTTCCATAGTAGACTCTGATAACATGAAGACTTGATTGTTTGAATGACTTTGTGTATTTTCATCTTGTATAGGCTTTATTTGATACCTTAGTATGACACTTGTTGGTGGGATAGAATCATGGAGTGATAAGAACTCGTAGTCATGAGATTCTGTCTCACTTTCAATGTATTTTTCATCATCTGAGCTATCATCACTTATTTCTTGTTCTTGCCGCTGATTCTGTTGTAGATTGATTGGTCTTCTTTGGACAGTAGTTACCCTTCTTAAGCCTGGTATAAGCCTTTGCAATCTTTCTTCATCCGATTCGTCAGGTTGAGTCTGAGTCATTTCCTGTGGCAGAAGTAATGATAATAACCATGGATTAGATTCATCTACTGGTATTAAGCTTGCATCTATTGCAACATTAGCTTGTGCTATTGTGTTGACAACTGTATCATTTTGTGACTTAGTGCTAGGTTCTTTTAGGAGTTGTCTCATGTCTTCTCCTTTTGATTCCACACTAGGCGATGTGGGTACTTGATTACTTGTTTGAGATGAAGATGGAAGCACCTGCGTGGACAAATCCCTTTTTGGTATGTAGTTTGACGGTTTCATTGGTTGATTTAGTATATCAAGGGTATGTTGTCTTACTTCTGTGATATGTGGTACATGCTTATACCTCGATCCTTGATTCCCTGTATTATCATTAGGATCAATAGGCTCTAGTCTTCCTTGTTTTTGTAACCCCAGGCCTATGGTACCATAATATCCATATCTCTGGAGCATTTTGAATCCATTTCCATATTGATCTGTGGGTATTTTGGGTATTGTCATATGATCCTCTTCTCTATATATCCAATGGTTAACATCTTCATTCAGGGATTCTTCTTGTAAGTCACCCCATCTAATGAAAGAGCATGAGTTTGTATATCTGACAATTTCTTTTCCTTTGTCTTGTTTTTGTACTATATTGTGAGGTTTCCCAAAAGACTTAGGAGATAGAGACAACTGTTTCCCAATTAAAGTATTTGCAATAGAATACTCTCCACAACCCATATCTTGTATTTTTAAGGAGGATGTTGTAGGCATATCCTTTTTTATTTATGTGATTGTTAATGCCTCCAGTTGTGTAGTGAGAGGTGCTGCTTGATTAATAAGTACCTGATTATCCACACTTTCTTTCAAGTAATTGCAATGTTGGAAGGGATTTGGATCACCCTTTATGGTGATTTCAATACCGTTATATGGGAATTTGACACACTGATGAAATATGGATGGTATTACTTGCATAGTGTGGATCCATGGGCAGCCCAATAACAATGTAATATTCCAGTTCTCTATCCAAGACTTGAAAAGCGACCTCTGTTGTTATAGGTCCCACTTTTACGGGTAATGTTACAATGCCTTTTGATGGACGTTCTTCATCATCGTATGCCTTGATATTTATCCTCTTGGATGTATCAATGTGAAGTTCAGAATATCCTAGTGCCTTAATCAATTTTAAAGTATAAATGTTGAGACCGACTCCTCCATCTATGAGTACTCTTCTAATTCTTTTCTTATTTATTTAAGCTTCCAAATGTAGTGGGTCATTATGAAGTAGTCTATCACTAAGAATATCTTGTTCTGTGAATGCAATACGTGTGCCTTGTGTCAAATTTCCTACCATAGAGTGGAAGGCATTTTTCGTCTATATCTCTGTCCACTACTGAATCTTGAAGTGCTTTGTCCAATATAGCTCTATGAGTGGGTGAAATACACAAAAGTTTGAATAATGATATATGTGCTGGAGTTTTCTTAAGTTGTTCAACAACATTATAGGTCCCTATTGCTAGTGGTTGATTTTGTGGTATTCCTTGTAAAGTTACCTTTGATCTGCGAGTAACTACTGCACAGTCTCTGTCTCTGGGAGTTATGGTGATCATAGCCATTGTATCATATGAATTACATGTATTATTGGTATCATATGCTATGTTATCAAGATTTATGTTAAATCCCTCTTCATAGTCTTTATGTGTATGTTTGACATCCATGATGTGTTCTATGAGTTCAACTTCAAACCAACTTGAATGAGATGGTTGTGTAGCGTCCTAAAATTGTGACACTTGCAATTTCGACTGCATTTGGGTCTTCACGATGGTGATGCAACATAGAACCTGAATGGAGACCTCAAAACTTGTTCATGACATCAAAAACTACATTTTTCAGCACCCTGGCCTGATCCTCCTTGCACCCTGCTGCCCCTGGAGGTGGGACCATGGCGCCCAGTGCCCTAGTCCTTCAAGACTAGGGCGCCTAGCGCCCTGGTCCCTGGCCCTATTTTGGGCCCGGTCTCTTATGGGGCTTCGGGTCTTTAAGTTTGCAAATTGGAAAATAATGTTTCCTGGTCGGCCTAAGGTCGGGAAAATCAGTCTATCAACCCTAATTGGCAAGTATATAAACTACATTTCCTCTCCCATTTTGGTAGAAGATAAAAAAAAAAGGCGGAAATGATATTCAAGTATTCAAACATTCAAGCATTCAAGCATTCAAGCATTTCTTCAAGCAATTGATCATTCTAAGTCTCCATTCAAGGCTAAGTGGTGCATTCAAGACAAGGATTCAACCATTGAAGAGGAGATCACATACAACATACAACATACTACATACATTACACCTTCGCATGTAAGGATACAAACATTCTTACAACAAGGTATCAATACTTGTTTACATTACAAACATTTACATTTACAACATTCTCATTTCTTGGTTAATTCCAAAACCGGGGTTTGACCTAAAGGCAAACCCCTCATCCCTAACCCCCCAATCGTCCTCTCTTTTCTGTGTGTAGGTTGCAGGTACACGGCTATAATTGAAGATCTGGAATCCTTGTGCTGAGACGAACAGATCCACCTTCGTTTCGCGGATTTTTCGGAGGACCGTGTGCACGTCGGGCACCATCGTCCCGTCAACTTTCGCTCAAATTTGCAGAACAGCACCATCTTGGCATTTTACTGCTAATTCCAGGTCCGCAGCTTCATCCCATATCCCTATCTCTGTTTATAAGCGAATCTTTCCTACTTTACATGCATTCCTAGTTCAATCTTTCTATCTACATTCTTTACAAAAGAGGGTATCCTTGATGTCTTAACCCTTGAAACTCATATAGAATCCAATCGTGCATTGCGTGGGATTGGATCTTGTGGGTTTCAACCCCTCTTTTGAATGTAAAGTCTCTCCTAAGTGAAAACCATCAACCCTAGTGACTCTCCCTTCTCTCTCCTTGGAGTTGGGGAGGGGAGAACGACTAGTGTTCGATTTTTTCCGCTTTACATTTTGGTGAACCCGACGTGAACATCCTCATTCTGATTATTCATGGTTAGATCTAAAAATTTTGTTTTCCTAATTACATTTCCATGTTTGATCTTTTGCAAATTTTAGAGGTTAATTGCATAAAAACCCTAAAATTTTCTTTTTAAGTAATTAAACTTGTGAAATGATTAATTGTTAATGCTTGTTTTAGATCTACCCTTCTATTGCAAATTGTCAATTCATATTTGTGCTTTAATTCTGAAAATTAAGTGGTTAAATGTCAAAACCCTAATTTTTAAGACCTTCTTGATTCAACCTTTGACTGATAATTTCACTAATCAAAACACTTCCAAATCGGCTGTAACTTTGGATTCCGCAATAAAATCACAATATCTTTCATCCCTGAAAATTTGGAAAAAAGTTGCGAGGACCGTGTGCACCCTGAGCGCCATCGTCCCTGACATTTTTTCCGAAATTTCGGGAGCTAGATTTTACTGTATTTTTCTGCTAAAATCCAGAATTTTGGCTGATTTTATCAATTTTAACACCTTCAAAATTAAAGTCAAAGTTGGTCTAGCGATTGCTTGGATTGAGGCTTCTAATCATTCAAAAATCATTGAAATTGAAATTCATATCAAAATTGTGTTTCTTACAGTCCTAAATTTGAAAAGTGTGTTAGCATTCATTCGAAATTTTAGCGCTTTATTCAAATTTTTGCAGTTTGTGACTTTTGAAATTAAGTGTTTAATTGCAACAACCTTGATTTCCACTTTCAAAATTGAATTTTGTGTGAAATCGAGTCAACTTTTAAATTTCAAAACTTGCATTGCTTTCAGTATTCCCTCTAAAATCATAAAATTCAAAATTTTAGTTTCCCTCTCTTTTTCAAAATTCAAATTTTGCATTTTTCAACAATCTTGGTAGGGTTCAATTTTGAGATTGCAACTTTAATTTGGCCTATCTGCAGATCGTAAAATCACTCAATTTTTTCAGATTAGCTTTAAAATCATCATAACTTTCATCCCTGAAAATTTCGAAAAAAGTTGCGAGGACCGTGTGCACTCCATTCGCCACGGTCCCAGACATTTTTTCTGAAATTTCGTGAGATTGTCCTGATTGCATTTAACAGCTTAAATCTAGGAGATTGGCTGATTTTATTGAAATTTGCTACCTCTAAAATTCAAAATCTTTCTCTCTCTCTAGTGCATGAGTTTTACAATAGTAAGCCCTACTTACACTATTCCCGTTAGACGAAGCCTTAGAATTAAGTCTTTCCAAGGTTTAATTACTGAGGAGATGGAACCTAATTTGAATGGCCTTTTTAATGAGGACATGGGTAATTCCTCTAATCCTCTTAATGATGAAGAAGCTCTCCATGAGGTTTCTGTAGAACAACTTTCAAAATTGGATAACCAATTTGATGATTTTCGACAATGGATGTCTCAAGAATACCCTAATAGTCAAGCTCTTCCTTTAATTGAGGGTCTAAAACGTATGGTTCAAAGTGATAAGAATGGAATTGATATTTTGCATGGTATTGCACACATTGTGGATTCGAATGTGATGCCTATGAAAAGTTGTGCCGAAACCTTAGGTTACACACAACCTCCTACTCAAGTCAATCATTCTATTCCTTTGACAACTCCTATTGCTAGTATACCTACTTTTACATCAAACATAATGACTACTTCAACACAAGACATTCCTCCTATGATCACCAATCATGGGGGCAATCCCTCTTCTTCAATCAACCCTCTTCCTTCATTCAATATGACTTCTTCATTCATTCCTTCAATGAGTGTTCCTATTATATCTCCACAAATAAACATGACGCAAGGGGGCAATTCATTTAACCCTTCCATTCCTCCTTGTAGTGTTCCTCCTTTCCAATTATCTCCTATGACTAACTATCATAGTGTCCCACCACCTTACTCTCTACCTTCTTTCAATAACATAACACCTCCATCACAATCTAACACGTCTAATATGAACTCTTCGACTGAAGCGACCATTAACAATCTTGCACAAACTGTCTCTTCTTTACAGCAACAAATTGCCTCTATGAATCGATCTAAGTTTAGTGTGCCCACATTTGATGTTGCGAGCCCACTTTCTCTTGACATTGTTCGAGCTATCCCCCCTAAACATGTTGAAATTCCCCATTTGGAGCTTTATAATGGTAAGGGTGATCCTCTAACACATGTTAAGACCTTTCAAACAATATGTACCGATTTTGCTTATGACCAAAGGTTGCTTGCAAAACTGTTTACTAGAACATTAAGAGATAAAGCCCTACAATGGTATTTCTCGTTGCCTTCTTATTCTATTACTTCTTTCGAACAACTTGCAAATGCTTTCATTCAACAATTTCAAAACAATATAAGTCCTAAAGTCACTTTGATTGATTTAATGCATTGTAAACAAGGTGTTAAAGAAAAAGTGACTGATTTCATTGGTAGATATAAGCATTTGTATGCTCAAATTTATTTTCCAGTGCCTGACAATGATATTCAAAGAATCTTTATTTCTAATTTGCAAAAAGATATTAGAGAAAAACTCCTGTTTTCTGAGTTTACTTCTTTCCAACAGTTGTGCGCAACTCTTCACAATTATCAACTGACTGTGAGCCAAATGGAACAAGCAAATCCTATGACTCTGAGTGATAAGGGTGATAGTAGTCAACAACCATTTGGGAAGTTTAAACCGAACAGAGAGTCCATTAAATTCAATGAACACATCATCAACAACAATGTGAATGCGGCATCAGGTGTGCCTCCTATTTCTAAGTTTTTCAAGAAAGAAAGAAAGTTCACTCCTTTGAATGAGTCATTGCATAGTATTATGAATAAGTTATTGGAACAAAATGTGCTTACTCTTCCTCCTATAAAGCAAATAGATCCTACAAATATTAATTCACCCTATTTTGATAACAAATCTTTTTGTCAATTTCATCGTCATCCTGGGCATGATACTGAAAAATGTTTTGCTTTAAAAGGTAAAATTCAAGATTTGATTGATAATAATACTATCTCTGTTTTAGGAGTGAATGATAAAGGCAACACATCTGTAGCTCCTCCTAACCAAAATCTTCAGATTTTTACTGATCCATTGCCTTCTCATACCTCTAATGCGATTGATACTACTGATTCCTCTGTCTCACCTGATGATCTTGTGTCTATGACTCCGAATGTGATTAACTTTCTAGAGCAGCAGAAAATCCCTAAAGAACCTTCCATCACCTTTGATTCTAGTGAAACTATCAGGGCACCTGATGGTCCTTTATACACAGTTGCAAAAGTAAAAAATACACCTTGCCGTGGAGTGCTTATTGATCCTTCTTGTATGATTAATGTCATTACTGAAGAATTTCTTTTTACTTTGCAATTGAATCAAGTGATCTATGATGAAATGAATGTGGTTGTGAAACTATTTGATGCATTTTCTTCTCCTGCAATTGGTTCTATTACATTACCTATTGAGGTCCATAACAAATCCCTTGATGTGGACTTTGCTATTATTCCATCATCCGAACAATTTCGTGTGAAGCTAGGCTATCCTTGGCTGTCTTCCATGAAAGCTATTGCTTCTCCTATTCATAAATGTTTGAAATTTCCCCATAATGGTGAAGTTGTTACTGTCAATCATAGTCTCTTTAAACCAGCTGAAAGAACTTCTAGCGTTCCTATTGATTACTTTTGGCCAAAACAATTCCAATCTCTTCCTCCGCGAAGTGATCATCTTTTTAAATCTTATCAAAAGTGGAAAAAAGATATGATCCTATCTCTAAGTGAACCTAGAACACCCAAACTTGGCATTCCTATCATTCTTGAGAAGGAAGTTCTTCCTTTGAAAGATAAAACTAATGTCTTTCCTCAAGAAGATTCCCAACCCATTCCTATGAATGTGACTATGCCTATATCTAATAAACTTCCTAAAAGTAGACCTATACCTCCTCGTCATGATGGACTTGGTCTCCTTCCTAAACCAAATATTCCTCCCTTATATGGAGCAGTTCCTCCTTCCTCTTATGGAGAGAAGAGACCTTCCTCTTCTCCTATTGTTCAACTTAAGAGACCACAACCTAAACACCCAAGTGATAAGGATGAGAACATTCCTCCTCCTCAATCTTCTCAACTTCCTACTAAGACTAGACGGAATCGTTCTGCACATGAACGCCGACGAAAGCGTCGTCTTAGAGCTTAGGCAGCTGCTTCTCAAACTTTGCAATCCCCAAAAACACCTTCAGCCAGTATTATTCCATTTTCTCCTCAGCCGACGATTGAGCTGAAATCTCCTAAACATAAGATGCATGATGGTCTTGATCCTGTGCGAGTTAAAGATCCTATTTTTATAAATCTTGATGATGATATAGATGAAAATGTTATTCATGATGAAAATGTTACTCCTGTTCATTTTGATAGTGAATATGAATATGTTGATGTTGATAACCATTTATCTAACGCATTTTCTAAAGCACTTATCCTAGCTCCTAGACAAGAACAACGTGGCTTGGGACATGAACATAGCCCTTGTTTGGATCTTGTGATAGCTCCATCTGCTGTGTTGGATGTTCCTCCTCTAGCGTGTTTCCTACCTTCCCAAAATATTGATCAGCAAGATCGGGGGGTAGATGACGTGCTAGACTAGTTCATTAGCATAGCAGACTCTCTCCTCCTCTCTTTTGTTACTTCTTCTATGTGTTATTCTCATTCTTCTATTCGTTGTCCTTAGTGTTGTCTACTTGAGGACGATGCAAAACATTGAGATCTCTTTTGGTCTCTCTCATGTTGACTCAAAAGACACGTGTTCCCTTCTTCTAGGTGACCTTCCTTGATTGGGGAATGAAGAACAATTATGCATACATACATATGATATACATGAATTATCATACAGCATACTGACCCCGAGGAAAGGCGAAGTCACCTTGTGCTTCATGTTTTGTGTCTATTATCCTTGGGCTTATCTCACACTTGGGGGCTAAATCCTTGTGATAACGTGCTCCTTTCTCATTTCTTATATGTATCACTACCTTAAAGCAATCACCCCCGGTGAGGCATGTGCGATCGCTTTAACATAGGGGGGCATACATCCCGTTCATATCTTTTCAAGATACTTGAAAATTTCTTGACAAATTTAGCTTTGCCTTGAAATTTTTTGATATCTTTCTTGCATGACTCATGGTGAGGGAACCTTACTACTGACAGTCATGGTTCTCCCTCGTGATCTTCCCTTTTACTTTGTCAATCGAAGTCGTAAGATCCTTAGTCCACTGGGGGCTTGGTGTATCTTGCCTCCTTGACGTGGTGAAAGTTTTTCAATGTTGTTTCCTTGTACTTTACCGGAAGTATGAGCGTACGCTTATACTCCCGCTAAAGTGGGGGCTAAATGTAGCGTCCTAAAATTGCGACACTTGCAATTTCGACTGCATTTGGGTCTTCACGATGGCGATGCAACACGGAACCTGAATGGAGATCCCGAAACTTGTTCATGACATCAAAAACTGCATT
The DNA here is from genome assembly GCF_030272615.1 of Cryptomeria japonica. Taxonomy (NCBI): domain Eukaryota; kingdom Viridiplantae; phylum Streptophyta; class Pinopsida; order Cupressales; family Cupressaceae; genus Cryptomeria; species Cryptomeria japonica. The sequence continues at coordinate 530,470,291 of NC_081412.1, read as the reverse complement.
TTTCAGCACCCTGGCCTGATCCTCCTTGCACCCTGTTGCCCCTGGAGGTGGGACCATGGCGCCCAGCACCCTGGTCCCCTAGGACCATGGCGCCCAACGCCCTGGTCCCTGGCCCTATTTTGGGCTCGGTCTCTTATGGGGCTTCGGGTCTTTAAGTTTGCAAATTGGAAAATAATGTTTCCTGGTCGGCCTAAGGTCGGGAAAATCAGTCTATCAACCCTAATTGGCAAGTATATAAACTACATTTCCTCTCCCATTTTGGTAGAAGATGAAAAAAAAAGGTGGAAACGATATTCAAGTATTCAAACATTCAAGCATTCAAGCATTCAAGCATTTCTTCAAGCAATTGATCATTCTAAGTCTCCATTCAAGGCTAAGTGTTGCATTCAAGACAAGGATTCAACCATTGAAGAGGAGATCACATACAACATACAACATACTACATACATTACACCTTCGCATGTAAGGATACAAACATTCTTACAACAAGGTATCAGTACTTGTTTACATTACAAACATTTACATTTACAACATTCTCATTTCTTGGTTAATTCCAAAACCAGGGTTTGACCTAAAGGCAAATCCCTCATCCCTAACCCCCCAATCATCCTCTCTTTTCTATGTGTAGGTTGCAGGTACGTGGCTGTAATTGAAGATCTGGAATCCTTGTGCAGAGACGAACAGATCCACCTTCGTTTCGCGGATTTTTTGGAGGACCGTGTGCACGCCGGGCGCCATCGTCCCGTCAAATTTTGCTCAAATTTGTAGAACAACACCGTCTCAACATTTTACTACTAATTCCAGGTCCACAGCTTCATCCCATATCCCTATCTCTGTTTATAAGTGAATCTTTCCTACTTTACATGCATTCCTAGTTCAATCTTTCTATCTACATTCTTTACAAAAGAGGGTATCCTTGATGTCTTAACCCTTGAAACTCATATAGAATCCAATTGTGCATTGCATGGGATTGGATCTTGTGGGTTTCACCCCCTCTTTTGAATGTAAAGTCTCTCCTAAGTGAAAACCATCAACCCTAGTGACTCTCCCTTCTCTCTCCTTGGAGTTGGGGAGGGGAGAATGACTAGGGTTCGATTTTTTCCGCTTTACAGGTTGATCATGCCCCCAGTTTCTGAGACAAATATTTCTATCATCATCGTATTTTGGTGCCTCTAATATCATGCACATTTGGTTATCATCTATGTGAGTGCCTTGATATTTCTCATCTTGGTCAAGTGTTTCTTTTGAATCATTGTTTACTATATCTCCTGAGCTAATGGCATGAATAGTGTAGTTGTATGAGACCTTTGTGTAGTTAGCTATATTGTCTTGAGTACCTGATGTGGTAGCTTTCCCTTTGTCATGATTAACAAATGGATCCTTAAAGATTGTATGATTCGTGTTTATTGAGGTTTTATTGGTATCGATTGTGATGTCACCTTGGTCTATCATATCTTGGACCAAGTTTTTCAGCTTGTAGCAACTTGTTATTTTGTGACCTTTTATCCGATGATAATCACATAAATAATTATCGTTCCACCATGTGGGTTTGAAAGGGCCTGGTTCATATACTCTTATTTATGGTAAAGTGATCATGTTTGTCTGTATTAACTTTTTGAGTGTTGACTCAATAGGTTCTCCTAGAGGCGTGTAATTCCTTCTTGGAGCATTTACTTTGGGTACCTTGTGTTCATGTTTTGTGTAGCATTTACATTTGTTGAAGTAAGGTTATTCTCTATACATGGATTTGATGATTGACTCATTCCCAAAGATAAAATCGGTTGAGTTCTATTTACCATTATGGCATCTACAATACCATCATTGGTCACATTTTTTTTTTTCGACCAAAACTTGGATTTTTCATTGTTGTTGGTGTTGCCATACTTAATAAGACCTTGTTCCAGTAGTCCCTTCTCACATTTTTGAGCTTTTTCCATGATTTTTTTGAATGTGGTTACACATTGCATTTGTATCGGATATTTAATCTTGGAAATAAAGTTTTCTGTGAACATATCCACTTGCTCTATTTTTGGGATAACTGTCTTACACCTCCTATAGAGAGCCCTCCATCATTGTATGAAGGATGCAAATGTTTCATTCTCATATTGTTTAGTGGCACACAAGTCCATCAAAGTAACCGGGGTTTCAATGTTATGTGAGAAGTTTGCAATAAACTGTTCAACTAATTCTCCCCATGATGTGATGGTTGGTGGTAAATGTGAAAACCCCTCTAAATTTGGACCCCCCAGACTTTTAGGAAATAGTCTTATTAATTAAGTATCTTCTGTTACAACCTCTATATATGCCATAAAAAAAATCTGATGTGGTCTCTAGGATCGCCCTTCCTCAATATATGTCAAATTTAGGTGTTTCAAAATGTGGTGGTAAAGGCGACATGTATAATGTGTGATTGAAAGGATAAGGACGTAAGTCCTACATTGTATAGCTCTTTTTATCATTACTGGTCTGCATGGTCATCATTTGTTGTTGCAAATTTTGTAATTGTTGTGTCAAAATATCTGTTTGGGTCAAAGGTACACCTTGTGTTTGTGTACGTCCCACAAAAGGATTCCTGGTTGCATAACTAGGAGGTTGTTGGAAGGTACCATGATTATAATTTTGTGTCTTGTGTGCTCCAATAGGTACCGTGAAATAAGTGATATGTGAACCCATGTTTGGTGGAGTTGTACTTGTTGTATTGGTAAGACCTAGATTTGCATTTTGGTGACTATATGTTGATCCTATAGAATAGGAAACCAGAGGTTGGGTTGCACTTTTTGCTTGTGTTTGAATAGGTGCTAAGACACTTGATATTATTGGTATGCTCTGTGTTGGTATACTAACATTTATCGCCGAAGATGATGCACTTGTTTGAAAGTTTGCATTTGTATTGACATTTGTTTGGATAGGTACATTTTGAGGAAAACTTGAGGTCATTGCTTGCATTTATGTTATGGCCCGTGTTTGACTATTATCTTGATCTAAATTTTTTCCTAGTGGTAAGATCTTTGTGACATCAAAATCTTCAGGTAGTTTTGCCCCATTTTGTAATAACATCGAGAGATATTTGTCCCTATCACTATGTATAAGTGCATCTAATATCATAAGGACATGTGGATCTTGTTGAGCTGACTCAATTTCTTCTTTTGTTAAATGCTGTTGTAATTCATTTAGGGTAGACATTGCCTGAGAACCTAATTTTTGACTAGTTGATATGTCCATATTCCAAGTTGGGTTTATAGACTGGTCGTTGTTTGGGTCCATTATACCTTTTTCCTTTTGTGACCTTGTGACGGGAATTTAAGACTACTATATGAGGGTGGTTTTATGCAAGACGACGACTAATGCTAGACTGTAGACATAGGTATGAGGTATGCAAAACTAGACTAGACTCTCTATTGAGGATTTTGATGCGAGACTTGTTGAGTATTTTTTGATTTCTGTAATGCAATTTTTTCCATGTCTTCTCTTAGACGTTTTGCAAGAATTTCTCTATCAATCCTACTGGCAATTTTATACTTGATATTTATCTCATACTCGATTCCTATATATTGAGGTGCGTTTCTCCTTGAGTCCCAGGCTAAGTTAGCTAGACCTTCAATGATTTGTCGCTGACTGCCATTTGGCACTAGATTAGGTTGCTCGAAGGGGAGAAAACCATCACCTGAGAAACCCATTAAGACAAATGCTATGACTTTGTAGGATGATTATGTCAATGATGATGGACTAAGACAGACATATATGAAATCTAGATGAAGACGTATATGAGGATGATAATGGGGATGTTAATGAGGACTATGCAAGGACTAATGACAATAGTAAGGACATAAATAAGGACTATGCAAGGATTTATGATTATAGTAAGGACGTAAGTGAAGACCTATGCAAGGACTTAGGACAATAGTAAGGACGTAAGTGAGGAATATGCAAGGATTTATGATGATAGTAAGGATGTAAATGAGGACTATGCAACGACTTCCTAGATTCACAAGTGTATAAACCTTTGAGTTTTGACGTTTCAAAAATGGACTTTGTTTTCAGCAATTCTGTGTATAGGACTAGTTTCGTGGTTTCTTCAAGTCTGAGAACAATTGTTTGGAGGCAAATATAGCTGACTAAGTTGGTTTTTCAAACAATCTCAGAAAATTCAGAGATACGTAGGATAGGGCCTGAAATAGGCCAAAGGACTAACTCAATACTGGTCTGACACAATGATACATAAAAAATCACAAAATACAATCTTAGGTTGGAAAGTGGATACCATTCAATGAGGCCCTTACGAAATACAAAGACAAAACGAATAGATAGAGAGTCTGGCAGCACTGGCTCCACTCCATGATACACACTTCTTGGGCATGCCAATCTCTCTTACCCCAAAGATCTTATAGCCGAGGGATTCCTTTATCATAGGGTAAGGTACATGAAGGGTATCTATGGGGTACGATCCGCACTCCCAGAATCATTGAATTTAGGGTTTTGGGATACTAAGTTGGTTCTTATTGTAGGGTTTCGAGGGGTCCTGATCCAACGATAGATTCTCAGAGAAAGCCACTTAAGACTTTAGTTGAGCTTATCGATGCAGGGAAGGCCCCCATATATGTTGAATTCACTCAACACTCTTGCTGCCTGACCAGTATATTTATATAGTGGCTCGAAAAACCTGCTCGAGAGTATGCTGGGAGAGATGATATCCCCAATGCATCCCAATTCAAAGTACCTCTGTGGGGTGATGAAATCCCCAGTCAAAGATACCCCTCACTACGTGGAATAAAATAAAAGTTGGATGTCGTTGTCACCTTTTTCCTTTCTCCCAATACCCCGAAGGCGAGTGGAAAGTTAGTTAATGCAATAGTAGGTCCACCCTAAACACGATAAAAATTATTTACCTTAAGAAAACCAAATGTGATTTAATCTAATGCAGCCAGATTCACGTTCATTTTATAGCCCATATTTAGGTGTTGAATACGCATGTGCATGTCCATTTTAAACACCAAATTGAAATATGAAAGCATGCATGTCAATTTTAACCATTGTTGATTTTAAGCCCAAATCGAAGTGTTATACATGCATGTCAATTTTAACCAATGTTAATTTTAAGCACCAACAGATGAAGTGTGAGATTGTGCATGCATGTTTATTTTAACCATTGTTGATTTTAAGCACAAAAAGATGAAGTGTGGGATTAAAAGTGAAATTGATCTAATACTAATCTGATCCTTTCTGTAAATTCGCCACAGGCTGCAAACAGATGATTAGCAGTAAAATTAATTCAACAGAAGACAGAGAATAAAAATTGACAGAAACGAATGTGTGACAATACTTGCATGATTGTGTGACAATGATAGAGCCAATGCGTGAACATAGCATAGCGAATGCATAATTATGACAACTTGAATGCATGACAATAACAAATCAATTGCATAATCCAAACAGGACGATTGCGTGACAGACAAGTAGATAACACAAAAAAAATAAAAAATAAAGCTAAACCAGAATTGAAACCTAAAAAAACAATTGTGAGGCCCTAGCTAAATCTCTCATCATCCATTCAATATTAATTAGATCAAATTTAACTTGATATGATAGAACAAGCTGTTATATCTATCAAAGGCCGGTTGATCTTCCCAATCTTGTATCTGCTTTTCTGCTTTGAGAACCCTTTGATAGCGTTTGGCCTATCTTCTTTGTTCCTTTGTCCTTTTAGCACCTAAAATATTGAATTGTACCTTTCGTGCCATAAACTGTTATAATAAAATCATGCAATATAAATAATCCGTTTCTAGATTTACTCAATTTTAGAAAGAATTAAATAGACCAGAGAACAAAAAAGAATACGAGAATATAAACAATCAAACAACAATTTTCCCTACAAATGCATGATCTGGAAAGTGTGAATGCATGACCTCGTCTAGTCGAATGCGTGACCCCAACTATGTGATTGCATGATAATGTAATCGCGATTGCACGACGACAAATATATTCTCGAAATCCATGCAAAATCTGTAAAAAATGAAAAAAATCCGTACGACCTACAAAAATTACATAGAAAATAGAGAAGGTAAATTAGTTGTTGTTCACGTTGGGTTCACCAAAATGTAGCATGCTCAAATACATCATTGCTAAATAGGAAACAAGGACGATCACGAATCCTTAACTATCTAAGCAATTCAAACATAAAACCAATGGAATAAATACAAAATGGAATTAAACTAAGCAATATGAAACTCCCTATTATGCATCGTGGCTTCCATTGTCCTTCTCTCTGTGGTATGATGGCTCTCAGATATTGCACTGGCAACTTGGAATTGACACAAATATTCGAAGTTCGTGATCTAGAGAAATTGTGAGGATTGAATGCTCAATTTATAGATTTTTGGAGAAGATTGATTGAAAGGTGGAACTAAATGATCAAGAGGTAGAACTCAGGTGAGCTCACATGCTGATTGGTAGTTGAACTGCTGACTTGGAGGTGAAACAAAATAGATTGAATAGATTAAAGGAGTCAATTGATTGAGAAAAAGCTAACTGAAGGAAGAAAAAGAATGATTGGAGGAAATAAAGAAGATGACCAAGAGAACTAGAAGATGAAAATAAAGATTGGAGAGATAAATGATTTAATTAATTAATTTAGCATGTGCTTGCACTTTGACTTAGATTTTCAATTTAATCTTTGCATGATATTTATTTAAATAATTGAATTTATTTAAATTCAATTTAGTATTTGAATATATTTAGAACTTGACTTTAATTTTCAATTTGGTTTTTGAAATCATGGACATGTATTTGAATTTGGAAGAAATTAGAAGAATATGAAATTAAATGAAATTAGAATTTGGGGATTTGGAATTGACGAATTAATTAGTTAATTAAATAATTTAAAGAAACTATTTAATTATTTAGAAATTGAATTTTAATTAAATAATAAAGATTATTTACTTAGAGGAATTAAAATCATAATTAATTAAATAATAATATTTAATTAATATTTAGAAAATGATTAAATAATGATAGAATAGGAAATAGAATAATTAGTAAGATGATGACGAAATATGAAATTAGAAGAATAAGATTAATTAACTTAATTAAAGAATTATTTAATCAATTAGAGGAATAATTAGTACATGATCAATGAGACATTTTTAGGTGTCTACACATAATTTAAATAAAGTCCATATATAAGCATTAATTGATATATTGTTAACTATTATAGATCTAATAATTCAATGAATATTTCACACCTTGTTTTGATTAGATAAAGTGGGAAGCATCTAAACTCATTACAATAACAACCATAGATGCAAGAAGGATGAGTCTCACTTGCGGTGAGACTAAGAAACCCAAACAAGGACCATCAATGCTTTTAACTAGAGTTGAGAACCAACTTGAAACAAGTCTCCCAATCGTACACAATTAACTTATTATCTAGAACATGGGAGTGAATATTGGAAGATGTAGAAGAACCTTTCTTCTTATACAAACAATAGTCCAAGAAATACAATCATCTGAGATCCCACTACAAGGTGAAACAAGAGGAGACCACCCATGAAAGGCTCAAAAAAATATAGAGGGGGAACAAAAGGACAAGGTGAAAGGTAGATAAATTCTACATGAGAAGTCAAACAAAGTAGAAGGAGTCATCAAAGTAGGAAGGGAACACAAAGTAAGGAAAACCTCTGAAGGGTCCACATGTTTAACATCTTGGGAGGAACCATCCATCAAAGAGCTAGGAGTTTGGTAGTTAAGTGATCACCATTATCATTCCTCCAACAATTAGTAAGTCCTTGTGCTCCAAGAGGGAATAACTTGAAGCTAAGTCACTAGTTGCAAATCAGATGTTGATATCTAAAAGGTTGTCCCTCATAATCAAGCAGTTGAGAACAAGACCTATCCTTAACCATGAAAACCACATCTTGATGAAGAGGCAATGGGATTTCAATATCCACAAGGAGATTAGTGAATGTATGGAGTGCCCTGATAACTTAATGATAAACCACTAGTACCAAACCGGTACTGAGAGGGGGGGGTGAATCAGTACAAACAAAAATATAGTCCAAAATCGGTTTGACAACAAATACTCCAAACGACTGACAAACATGGATACCTTTTCCACACAAGCTGCAAACGGTAAAGCCAAGAGTGTCTAGAACAAGAATTGACTGGTTGATCACTTAGCTTTTCACTTAACTCAAAACAACACTACCATTTCACTTTTATGCATGAACAGGTAACCTATCATCTGATCATCACAATAGTTAGTTCAGTATGTTTTATAAACAGGCATAAAAAATAGAACCATCATATGCTCAATAGGTAATAACAAAGCATCACAAGATAGAAGCATCACACATGACACACATATTTTTCACGTGGAAACCCAACTGGGAAAAACTATGGTGGGGATGAATACCCACAAGTTGCTTTTGAACTCTTTTGAAGTCTGCTCTGTTAGGAGCCTTGTCCGGTTAAAGACATTACAATAGGTTCTGCTAGGAATCAATCTTGCTAGGGATCACCCAGTTAAGGGATGGCTATAATACCCGGTTAAGGGTTAAACCTGATAGGGTTACCTTGTTAGAGGATTTCAAGAACTCAATAGCTAAAGGATCTCCAGAGCTCTATAGCTTCTCAGAACTCATTAACCTCGAGTTACCCGGTTAAGGGATTTGAATCAAGCCTATTAAGACCACCCTGTTAAGGGATTTTGCATCAAGCCAGTTAAGGCTACCCTGTTAGGGGATTTTACAACTGTTGAAGTGGTTAGAGATCAACAGGAATTACAATGATCTATTAATAACACTCAATGCTAATGCAGATCCGTTTAAGCTCCTCTTCTCCTTCTGCACATTCACTTTGCAGGTATCTCTTCTCTCCTTTGGTTTGGCAAGAATCACATATCACTTTCCTTGGATACACATTCACAACTTTTGCCAACAACTCTAGAAAGAAACACAACATCGACCTTATAGGAAATAGACAGTTCGATAGCAAAAACCCTAAACCCTAAACCTGTTAGGTTAAGCAATTCAAGCGGTTCAATCCTGACCATTGAATCATACTACATTGAATGCAACAATCTTGAATCGATCTCAAGACATTCTCCATCATCCATTTTCCACCGATTTCATGGCGGCTGATAACCCATCATGCGTTATCACTATTTGACAGACTTTGCACTTTCCTGAGGTAGATAGGAATAGTCTTCTTCATGCAAGATCCTTCACGCACATAGAGCTTACATGGCAACATGATCTATTCTCCATTATACTACTAACTCATCACACAAAGATCACCGATTGAGTCACACAGGCTTGAGATACTCCAACCGGAAATCCTGAAGTGGAAACTACCTACCAACTGGTAGTCATACAATGCTTCCATGTGCCGGTTCCCATAACTACATGTCGGTTCACCTTGACATGCCGATTTACCTTGAACAAATATACTGGTTCACTTTGGCATATAAACCGGTTCATACATATGCCAGTTCCCTCTTCTCACATATCACATATGCCAGTTCACTTCATAACACATATTGACATCAATGACAACATACAATGTCATCATGTCTTCATGCTGGTTCACATAATGCCAACAATCTCCCCCTTTGGCATTGATGGCAATATATGAAGATATCTCTCTGCTTCACATCTTCTCCCCCATTTGCTATAGATATCTTTTCCGCTTCACTCCTTCTCCCCCTTTGACAACAATGCCAAAGTGGAGGCACAAGCATCTCTGGTCCATTATGCTGCTTCCCCTGAGGAGTAGCATCCTTCAACACATCAATCAACAAAAAATTGACTTTGCAATTCCTGACTGATGTGGAACAATTACTTTTAGTTCACCTCCTGAAGGGGCAATACCCCTAATTCACCTCTTAAGTGCACAAATGTAGTCTTTGGGAGAGGCTTGGTGAATATGTCTGCTAACTGCTCCTTACTGGACACATGCTCAATGCAATCTCTTCATTCTGAACCTTTTCCCTCAAGAAATGATACTTAAGCTCAAAATGCTTGGTTCTAGAATGTAAAACCGGATTCTTTGATATATTGATAGCACTTGTGTTATCACAGAATATACTTACCGGTTTAGATGCATGGATCTTGAAGCCTTCCAATACATGCTTCATCCAAATTGTCTGAGTGCAGTTCATGAAAGCTACAACATACTCTGCTTCCACTGTAGGTTGAGAGATACAACTCTGCTTTTTACTCATCCATGAGACAATTCTACCACTGAGAAAGAATGCACCACCGGTTGTGCTCTTCCGGTCATCCACATTACCTGCCCAATCAACATCTGTGAACACTTTCAGATTGAAATCATTGTTGTATGGGTACCACAATCCATAGTCAACTGTTCCCTTCAGATACCTAAGAATCCGCTTGACTGCAATCAAGTGGGATTCTCTTGGACTCTTCTGGAACCTTACAGTAATGCCAACTACATGTGCAATATCCGGTCTGCTGTGCACTACATAATGCAACTTACCAATCATTGATCGATATTCCTTCTCATCAACCAGTGTGGAATCATCCTCTTTTGTCAATTTGCAACCGGTCACCATCAGTGTACCAACCGGTTTTCTATCTTCCATGCCAAAAGTCTTCAACACCTCTTTGACATATTTGGACTGAGTGATAAAGGTTCCATCTTTCATCTACTAGATCTACAGTCCAATGAAGAACTTAATCTCCCCTATGAGTGACATCTCAAACTCTCTCTTCATCTCATCAACAAACTCATGACTTATCTTGTCATCTCCTCCAAAGATAATGTCATCAACAAAAACCTCATAGATCAGGATTTGATCTCCTTCAGCCTTCAGGTAGATATTGCTATCTTCACTTGTCATCTCAAATCCAATCTTCACAAGATGGGAATGTTGGCGCTCATACCATGCCCTAGGTGCTTGCTTTAGACCATATAAGGCTTTATGTAGCCTGCACACCATATCATTGTCTTTAGATAGGAAAAACCCATTTGGTTGCTCTATATATACCTCCTCTTCAAGTACACCATTTAGGAATGCAGATTTTACATCCATCTGATATACTTTGAACCTTTTAAAAGCTGCATATGCAAGAAGCATATGAACTCCTTCCAATCTGGCTATAGGAGCAAAGGTTCTCCATAGTCTTCTCCTTCTTCTTGAGCATATCCTTTGCACACCAATCTGGCTTTATTCCTAATCACTGTGCCATCCTCATTCAACTTGTTTCTGAAGACCCATTTGGTACCAATGACATTTTTATGCTCTGGTCTGGGTACCAGGGACCATGTACCATTTTTCTCTATTTGGTCAAGTTCCTCTTCCATTTCCTTGATGCAGTCTTCATCTTTATGAGCCTCTTTAAATGATTTAGGCTCAAATTCAGAGATCATACATGAGTTTTCTCTAATCTTTCTTCTTGTAAGGATGCCTGCATCCTTATCTCCTATGATCTTCTTAGGATCATGATTCAGCTTGACATACCGAGGAATGGTCTTAACTAGTTCTTCTTGCTTTTCTTCTTCATCCTCATCTTCATCAGTATCAGCATTCATCGGTTCGGGAACACTGTTATTGGTACTTGGTTAACTAACAACCAGTTCCCAGAAGGTTGCAACTGGTTCATTTATAGCATGCTCACTGCCGGTTTCCTCAGTTTTCTCATAGGATTCATCAACTCTTACATTGATACTTTCCATAATTCTCTGAGTCCTATTGTTGTAGCACTTGAAAGCTTTACTCTTGGTGGAATATCCTAGAAATATTCCCTCATCACATTTAGCTTCAAATTTGCCCTGATGTTCACTCCTCTTGATGTAAAATTTGCTACCAAATACCCTAAAGTAGCTAACCATAGGTGTCTTACCAATCCAATACTCATAAGGAGTTTTGTCCTAACCTTTTTTGATGAGTACCTAGTTCATAGTGTAGACTGTAGTGCTCACCGCTTCTCTCCAAAAGGTGTGAGCTACCTTTCCTTGAATCAACATGGTTCTAGCTACTTCAACCACAGTTCGGTTATTCCTCTCTGCTAGGCCATTCTGCTGTGGAGTCCAGGGGGCAGACATCTGTCTCTTGATGCCAAATTCTTCACAATACTTGTTGAATTCACCGGAAGTGAATTCCCCTCCTTGATCAGTTCTGAGACACTTGATCCTCTTACCGCTTTCCTTCTCCACTAATGCTCTGAAAGCTTTGAATTTCCCAAAAGCTTCAGACTTGTCTTTCAAGAATGTGACCCACATCATTCTTGAGCAGTCATCAGCGAGGATCATGAAGTACCTATCACCCTGCACACTTCTAGTTTTCATAGGACCACACAAATCAGTATGCACAAGATCAAGCAAGTTGTCAGTAGTGAAAGATTTACCTTTAAAGGTTGAGGAGGAAATTTTACCCAATTGACACTCTCTACACAAGGTATTATCCGGTTTGCTTAGCACCGACAACCCTCTAACTGCCTTGATCTTACTAGCCTTCACAATGTTATCAAAGTTTACATGGCTGAGTCTCCTATGCCATATCCAACTATCATCAAGCTTAGCCATAAGACATGTACTTACATTTGCATTCAGATGAAATGAGTTACCTTTGGTCTGCATGCCGGTGACCACCAATTTACCATCTTTTCCTTTGATTCTGCAAACTCCATTCTTGAATTGCAGAGCAAGGCCACTGTCATTTAGCTGGGCAATACTTAGAAGGTTGTGTCTGAGACCATCAACCCAGTACACATTGTCAGCACTACTCTTTCCATTTAAAGAGATGGACCCTCTACCTTTGACCATGCATGGTGCATCATTGCCAAAGCGAACCACACCATCATCATACTCCTCTAGGGATGGAAACTTGCTCCGGTCACCAGTCATATGGTGAGAATAGCCACTGTCAATGATCCACTCATTTGAATTATCAAACTAAGAGACAAGAGCCTTCTTGTCTGCCACATCTTCCTTTACAACAACAAACACAATGTCTTCATTCTCTTCATCTTCTGATTCCTCATCCGTGACACCTTCACCAACTGCCACAAAACAGTTTCTTTGGTTTCCTCCTTTGAATTTCTTGAACCTTTCCAGTTTGTCCTTGTTATCGCCATTAGGATAATTCATAGCAATATGTCCTATTTGGTTACAGGAAAAACATTTCAAAGGTAGCTTACCTTTGTATTTACCAGTTCCTTTTGAAAATTTCCTGGCAAGAAGAGCTTCAAATTCCATCTGAAACTCTTCATCATTCATTTCTCTACTCTGATTAGGTTCCCCACTAGTGCTAGCCTCTTTTCCTTATCTGGATGGTACAATATAGGCTTTAAATGCTGATTCTGTCTTTTGAACACTGCCATTAAAACTATTTAGCTCATAGGCTGTCAACTTGGCTATGATGGAGTCCAAGGACACCTTAGACTTGTCTATTGATCTTAGCTCGTGAATAGCAGCAACCATTATTGCATAGACCGGCAACAGGGATCTCAGGACTTTTCTTACCATAGTGGAATCTTCTATTTTGCCACCTACACTCTTGATTTCTCCAACAACTGTTTTGATTCTTATTCCATACTGCTAAATGGTCTCTCCTTCAACCATCTGTATGTCTTCAAACTTCCCTCTCAGGCTTTCTTCCTTAGCCTTTTTTACATGCTCATCAGCACCATAGATATTTTGAAGAGCATCCCATACCTCTTTGGGATTTGCCTTGTCCTGAACATCAATAAACTCAATGTCAGACAGACTACTGATGAGGGCTTCCATGACTTGCCCATTTTCTTGTATCTCTCTCTTTTGGTCATCGATGAGAGTACCGGTGGGAACAACATATACATTTTCAACATAACTCTAATGTTGAACACCCATGCTTTTGATGAATATCTTCATCCTGTCTTTCCATATACCAAAATTTTCCCTATTAAACTTTGGACCTTCCCTCTTCATCATTTGACTAGGATCTTTTCCTCAAACGGTTAAGCTTACAACATAGAGGACCTGGAGTGCTCTGATACCAATTGATAACTTAATGATAAACCACTAGTACCAAACCGGTACTGAGAGGGGGGGGGGTGAATCAGTACAAACAAAAATACAGTCCAAAACCGGTTTGACAACAAATACTCCAAATGATTGACAAACAGGGATACCTTTTCCACACAGACTGCAACCGGTAAAGCCAAGAGTGTCTAGAACAAGCATTGACTGGTTGATCACTTAGCTTTTCACTTAACTCAAAACAACACTACCATTTCACTTTTATGCATGAACAGGTAAACTATCATCTGATCATCACAACAGTTAGTTCAGTATGTTTTATAGACAGGCATAAAACACAGAACCATCATATGCTCAATAGGTAATAACAAAGCATCACAAGATAGAAGCATAACACATGACACACATATTTTTCATGTGGAAACCCAATTGGGAAAAACCACGGTGGGGATGAATACCCACAAGTTGCTTTTGAACTCTTTTGAAGTCCGCTCTGTTAGGAGCCTTGTCCGGTTAAAGACATTACAATAGGTTCTGCTAGGAACCGATCCTTTTAGGGATCACCCAGTTAAGGGATGGCTATAATACCCAGTTAAGGGTTAAACCCAGTAGGGTTACCTTGTTAGAGGATTTCAAGAACTCAATAGCTAAAGGATCTCCAGAGCTCTATAGCTTCTCAGAACTCATTAACCTCGAGTTACCCGGTTAAGGGATTTGAATCAAGCCTGTTAAGACCACCCTGTTAAGGGATTTTGCATCAAGCTAGTTAAGGCTACCCTGTTAGGGGATTTTACAACTGTTGAAGTGGTTAGAGATCAACAGGAATTACAATGATTTGTTAACAGCACTCAATGCTAATGCAGATCCGTTTAAGCTCCTCTTCTCCTTCTGCACATTCACTTTGTAGGTATCTCTTCTCTCCTTTGGTCTAGCAAGAATCACGTATCACTTCCCTTGGATACACATTCACAACTTTTGCCAACAACTCTAGAAAAAAACACAACATCGACCTTATAGCAAATAGATAGGTCGATAGCAAAAACCCTAAACCCTAAACCTGTTAGGTTAAGCAATTCAAGTGGTTCAATCCTGACCATTGAATCATACTGCATTAAATGCAACAATCTTGAATCGATCTCAAGACATTCTCCATTGTCCATTTTCCACCGATTTCATGGCGGCTGATAACCCATCACGCGTTATCACCATTTGACAGACTTCACACATTCCCAAGGTAGATAGGAATAGTCTTCTTCATGCAAGATCCTTCACGCGCATAGAGCTTACGTGGCAACACGATCTATTCTCCATTATACTGCTAACTCATCACACAAAGATCACTGATTGAGTCACACAGGCTTGAGATACTCCAACCGAAAATCCTGAAGTGGAAACTACCTACCAATCGGTAGTCATACAATGCTTCCATGTGCTGGTTCCCATAGCTACATGCCGGTTCACCTTGAACAAATATGCTGCTTCACTTTGGCATATAAACTGGTTCATACATATGCCGGTTCCCTCTTCTCACATATCACATATGCCGGTTCACATCATAACACAGATTGACATCAATGACAACATACAATGTCATTATGTCTTCATGCCGATTCACATAATGCCAACATGCCCCATAAAGGAAACAAAGTCATCAACCTTCCAGAAGCAATTGATAGAGTTTCCTATGGCTTTGTAACAAGAATCCTCCCAAAATTGAAGAGAAAGATTCAAAATTTTAACCCACACTAGACACAAATTGAGTGGTTTGGTAAGTGGGTTGAAGGATATTGGCTAGGTTTGATTAAGAGAGTGATCTCCCCAAGCCTAAATTTGACCCACCATGTTTTTGTTCTCAAAAGAGGCAAAGGAGACAATGATTAAACCTTTGACATAGGGAAAAAGCTTGATCATAACAACCATAAGGGCTTGCCAAGAGTTCAAAACCCAATTGTACAAGTTGGGAAGAGAAGCTCCAAGGTTGGAAAAATGACACAACAAACCTCTATGCTAGTAGAAATCATCGTTCTTAGCAAGACCTACACCAAAAAACACCTTTGGGGCTGGTTTGATACATAAGAGAGGATTAGACATTCATAGGGCGTGACCAGGGCCAGACCTATCTTCCTGAGCAAAGCTATGAGTCCTTGTAGAAGAAACAAGCACTAGAGGAGGGCTAGGGTTGACAAAAGGAGAGCCCACACCCATAAAACCAACCCTAGGTGACACTACTCAATAGCAAGAAGGAACAACAACCAACCCATGATCACTAGAAGTGATAGTCCCTTGGACAAGGGGGTGGATCAGTGGGAAACACCCATCTAGAAGAAATGTTAAGGGAACCATCTCACAACATAAAGGGTGAGAGAAGATTTTAAATTGTCAAGACCAATATAAGATATGCCTTCTTTTGAATTTAATTGAAATTATTGTTTATTTTTTACATGCATTATCTCTAAAGTCCCGATTGATAGGTTGATTGAAAAAAATCTATAAATTTCAAATGGTTTCACATTAATTGAATCCAAAAGTTGTGTCACACTCTATGCTTCACAAATTATAGGTTAAAAAAACTTGAATTTCATAAATTTTTGACTAAGCTAGGGTGGCCGAACAAATATTTTTTAAAAAGACCTAATAAAAAATTCATAACTAATTATTTGCTTGTACAAAAATTACAAAAAAAAAATGCATTACATTCAGGCATATGTCCTCTACTTATATTGAAAGATTTGTAAATAATAGTATTTTTCTCTTATATTAAGGTTGGTCAACCATACACTTGCTTTTAATTTTTATTTTCAAAACTTTAGTACTACTGCATTGAAATTTCAAATTTTCATCAAATAGATTTACTTATTTTCCAAAAACAACTAGTAGCCTACTAACTATATTTGATTTCCTAGACATTCTACTCTTACATAATTTTTAAATTATGTTAATAATCTATTCATATTTTTATGTGAAGTCGTCTACTTTATTTTTCTGAATTCTCATTGCCACTTGGAGAGAGAGAGAGAGAGAGAGAGAGAGAGAGAGAGAGAGAGAGAGAGAGAGAGAGAGAGAGAGAGAGAGAGAGAGAGAGAGAGAGAGAGAGAGAGAGAGAGGGGGGGGGTAATGTGAATACAACTCAAATTGAAAGTCACAATTGGTATGGTTAGAGACTTAATCTAAATAGAGTCTATATAAAAGCATTAGTTACTATATTGTTCACTATGATAGATATGAGAATTTAATAAATATTTCACACCTTGTTTTAATTAGATAAAGTGGGAAGGGCCTAAACTAATTATTCACACCTTGTTTTGATTAGATAGAGTGGGAAGGGCCTAAACTAATTATAATAACAATCATAGAGACAAGAAGGATGAGTCTCACTAGCAATGATACTAATGAACCTACATAGGGACCATTTATACTTTTAATTCGAGTAGTGAACCAAAGGAAAACAAGGCTCCCAACCCTATACAATTGACTTATCACTCCCAACATGAGAATGGATGTGGGAAGAGGTAGAGGGACCTTTTCTCCTTATATAAAGAAGATCTCAAGCAATGTTGTCATCCAAGATCCAACTACAAGGGGAAATAAGAGGAGGCCCCCCATGGAAGGCCCAAAAACACATATAGGGGAAACAAAATGACATTGTAGAAGGTAGACAGATTCTACCTGAGAAGTCCAGTAGAGAAGAAGTAGTCAACTAATTAGGAAGGGAACATGGAGTAGGGGAAACCTCCAAAGGGTCCACATTATCAACATTGTGAGAGAAACCACACATCAAAGAGTCAATATCTTGGATTGTTAAGTGATCAACATTATCATTCCTCCACCAAGTATCATGTCCTTTGTGAAGAAAGAGAGGACAACCTGAAGACAAGTGACTAGTTGCAAATTAGTGTCAACATCTAAAAGGTTGACCCTCATAATCTATTTTTTAAGACCGAGGCCTATCCTCAATCATCGAAACCACATCTTCGTGAAGAGGCATTGAGATGTCAATATTCACCAAGAGATGAGTGAATGCATAGAGTGCCCTGTAGGATTTGAGAAATACAAATCCACAGAACCCCGAAGATCACCTGCATGCAAATAACCTGTCACAGAAAGAAGAGATGGAGACAAACAAGCAAGGGTGCTCTGAAAGCTGAAAAATGTATTCATCCAAGAGAGAGATAAATTACAATGATGAATCCTTATAAAAGGATATTGTGCAACCCTAAAAGAAACCCTAATAGGTAGACATTTAATAATTAATATAATTATTAAATGTCACAAATGCAAACTAAAGTGAAATCTTAAGAGAGGAATAAAGGTAATTTAATCAACATGATTAAATTAAAACCTTTACTCTAACACCCCCCCTTAAGATGAGCAAAAGTGCAGTTACAAACATGTGCAAGAAAGCAAAGGTAACTACAATGCAAGAAAGTAAACTTGGGTCCTGGCAACAAGGCCTGATCAGGTACCCAATTACAACCAAATCTCTGTAAAGTGGAGAAATAGAGAAAACCACATGGGAACAAAAACTCTACTCCAAAAAGAGATGGAAGAACACCACTGAAGCATGAAGAACATGCAAACTCTGTCAAAGAATAACTGCTGATCTGAAGAACATCCACTGAACTAGAACATGACCAGGTAGAGAAGACTGTAATCTGCATGAGTGCCCTCAAATGACACTACTCGAATCAGGAGGCAAACAAGGCAAAACAACTAAAATCGAAGATACAGATGGCATGAGAAACCAAAGCCTGAAGAGCTGATCAATCGAACCACGGAAGCATTAGAACCAACAGGATAAACCTCCCCATAATGCGGAAGTGGGAGAGGGACAGGAACACTGAAAAGGACAGCCAAAAACAACTGCATGACGAAAAACCAAGAACATCAAAGGTGCTGAGACACATCATCATGAGGCAAATGTCGTGGAAGGAACACTCACTTGACAAAGGAAGATGGCAAACAAAGGCAAACATCAACCCCCTCATGGCACTGGATCAACAGTGCATGGACAACCAAACACAAGATATGCAAGATTCCAAGTAAACAATGCATGATGGCACTTTATCTCAGTGCGTTTGCATATATACAATGCTACAATGATAAGAAGTCTGGAAAATAGAAACGAGAATCAAAACAAAGACACCCTACTCAGAAAAGAGATCCCAGGACCTGAAACAACCACGATATCCACCAGAGTGCTGAAAAGCAAAACATTGAATAAAATATGCATGGAGCAGAATCTGGAAAAAAAAACCATATTTCTGGAAAGTACACAGAACACACTTTCCGAAAATATAAATTTTTCGAAAAACGGAGGTCGGATGCTCATTCTACGTCTCCCGGAGTGCAAAAAAGAGACCTCACTTTGACTGTAAAAAAACACTGTAAAACGGCAAAATCAGAGAAAAAGATCTTCATCTTTTAGATCGGGCTCGGAACCAGCTTTCCAACGCCTATTTTCATTCGAAAATCCGAGTTAAAATGCCCGAGTTATACCCGATTTAGTAAAACTGCTCCAAAAGAGCCCAAATAGGCCCTTTAAGCCCTCAAGGGCTTAAAAAAAATAAGCCCCTGGTCCTCTGAGTGACCAGGGGCGGGCGCAGGAGGCGGCGGCACGGGGGCGGCACTGGGGCAGCGCAGCTAGCGGCGGGCGGCGCGCTGGCTGCGGGCGGGCGACTGGCGGCGCGCAGGCGACAGGGTAGTGCGCCGGCGGCGCGGCGGAGGATACCGCCGGCGGCGGCGGCGGCGGCCGGGCGGGGGTTCTCTTGGAAGCAGCGGCGCGCTGGCTACTGCTGGCTGCGCGTTTTTTAATTAAAAACCCTATGTTTTTTTTGATTTTTTTGAATATTTCCGCCTCGGTTTTCGTGCCCTAGGGCCGTACGGCCTCGGGGCCAAAAAAAATTTGCCCCCTGGTGCAACTGTGTCCAAATCGGACGAATTTTATATGGAAATAGGGGTTTTTGGGCGCTACGAGCTCAACGGTGAGGTCCGTTTGGGCTCAAAGTGCACCGAAAAAAAAAACCCCCCAATTCCAAAATAAAAAACAGAAGACAAACACAGATCTGATGCAACCAAAACCTGAAAATCAGATCTAACCCTCGTAGCTCCAAATTCTTCAGAAGACGAACAGGAAGCAGCAGGTCTAGAGCTCTGATACCATGTAGGATTTGAGAAATACAAATCCACAGAACCCCGAAGATCACCTGCATGCAAATAACCTGTCACAGAAAGAAGAGATGGAGACAAACAAGCAAGGGTGCTCTGAAAGCTGAAAAATGTATTCATCCAAGAGAGAGATAAATTACAATGATGAATCCTTATAAAAGGATATTGTGCAACCCTAAAAGAAACCCTAATAGGTAGACATTTAATAATTAATATAATTATTAAATGTCACAAATGCAAACTAAAGTGAAATCTTAAGAGAGGAATAAAGGTAATTTAATCAACATGATTAAATTAAAACCTTTACTCTAACATGCCCCATAAAAGGAAGTGAAGTTATCAACTTTCAAGAAGCAACCAATAAAGTTTCTTATGACCATGTAACAAGAATCCTCCCAAAATTTAAGGGAAAGATTCAAAAATCTACCATATACTGGATACACATTGAGATTTGGTAAGTGATTTGGAGGAGGTTGTTCAGATTTGATGAATAGAGGAGTGCTCTCCCTAAGCCTAAATTCTACCCAACACCAAGTTTTTTGTCCTCAAAAGAGGCAAAATAAGCAATGAGAAACCTTAAGCATATGGGAAGAGCTCCATCTTACTATCCATGAGCAGCATCGAAGAGTTCAAAACCCAATTGTGTAAGTTGGGAAGAGAATGCCAACTTCTTTTAGATTAGGCATTAAAATTTTAAGTTAAATTTATCTATTTATTTTAATTTATATGATTTCTTTTTGTTCTTGTATTTTATTAATCATAATTAAATGAAATAATGAGTGTTGATAATAGTCATAAAAATAATTCAACAAATTTTTTAAATAGACACATTCCTAATTAATTACAACTAGGTATGGATTATATTACTTGACAATAATAAAGTAAATATTTAATCCTAACTAGGAAATGATTAAAAAAATCTCATTGTAATATAGAAAATTGTTTATTTGTTCAAATTTCATGATGAACCTTCCAAAATTAATAACAACATTCTTCATTTTACACTAAGGATTGCCTTTTCCCCTTACACCAAGGTTTGCTTGAGTTTTTGGATTGCAATCTTTTTAAACTCTATTATGGAAAAATGTGTAGAATTCTAGAGAATTTCCTTAAGACAGGAGTTTGATGTGCTAGCATCTTGACTATTTTTGAGTCTAAAATGTGGTTTATTTTCATGGCTTTTTTCTAACACCTATTATAATGCCTAATTTGAAAAGTAACACTTTGCATTCTTGTACAACCAAACAAAACTCCCATTCTCTTTAAAACAGACGATCTTTTGAATCTCAAGCCCATTCTCTTTAAAATAGACGATCTTTTGAATCTCAAGCCCTCTTAGCTCCCCCTCTTGACTCTCTTAAAAAAATCTATCAAAATTTCCATTGAAGTTGCACTCTTGTAGGTTGAAGCTCTCCAAGGATTGCTAATCTTTTGTATTTTTTGAATTTTCTAAGAACTTCTTGTTTCGGGTAATATTATTCTTTTTATTTGAATAATATTGATTTAAATTATACTGTTTGCTCATTATCTTTGGAAAAATATTTTTGGTGTAATCACTACTTATTTAAATATTTTCATTCATAATGGTGGTTTTTCTTGTATACGAGGGTTGGTGTTATTTGTTTCATTTTAATTTTATGTATTGTTTTTAATTCCTTAATGCATGACTTTCCCTTGCTCCAAACATCTCAATCATATGTCTTGAGGTCAGGAAAGGGATGTCTCTACTAGTGGAATATAGTTGTTCATCTCAGATGTCCTGCCTTGATAAGGGCTCAACGACTGATACCCTCTCTCCCCAGATGGGGAGGTGCAAAATCCAGTATATGTCCATGAGGGTGATCGCAATCTCCCATGAAGGGAGATAAAACGATATCATATCTGCATCTCACTGCTCCATTAATGCCATGAGCATCGGTTGATGGAAAAAAAAAATCTTTGTGAATCTGTAGGTCCACTAGAGGCTGCCTACATGAAATGAAAGAAAAATACAAATTTATTTGACCTACCTCATTGAGCTCCTTGCCATCCATTGCGGCCTGAAGCTTCTTGACTCTAGTAGATCACGAGTCTCGTATGTGAGGCATTTTTGCTGTGGCCTTATAAAAACATAGTAAAAATCTTGTGATGAATAGTGAAAATGACTCTTCTAGTGCTCACTTCTGGAGTACAATTGAATTTCACCCATATTTTTAATTTTTTTTTGTCGTGGTTCTAGATCACCCTCTTTCCTATTTTCCCCCACTTTACTGGGAGCAAAAACATGAGGGGGCATATACTCACACTTTATTAGTGTTTTATTTTTTACTTATCGACGTCTTCTTAAGCATTCTTGTCGTCGAAGTAGCTTCTTTTGATATTGTTGCTAACAAAATTTTAATTTTACAGTAATTGAGCCTTCATCTTAGATGCTATAGTATTTTGTTTAGCACTAGGGGCATCACATGTGTTTATGGTTGACCTCTATGGCCTCTATAGTATCCTTTTTAGAGGTAATAAATGTATTTTCCTTTCAAAGTTTACATCTTTCTAAGCTAATTTAATGTAGTTGATCCCTTGTGTCATTTAGCTCACTAAAGTGGAGGCAAAATGTAGTGTCACAAATTGTACCCAATGAATTTATGATAGTTATAGATTGAGCCTAGTGCATTTATGACAAAGTTTATGATTAGGGTTTTGTGATTCTAACTTCATGAATTTAAAAGATGAAGCATTGAAAACTTATGGTTAAAATTTGGGATCAATTTGGCTAGATTAAAACACAATAAACAAACGTTTGTGTGATGCGCAAACATCCTAAAAATATTCCAAATTCAAATGAGTGTATTTTGTATCAAAACTATTTTGATGCATGTCCCTTCACACAAACACAACCAAAATGACTCTTTCCACCTATTCTAGACAAGAAACCCACCTTTCTCTTTCATTTTCACATCTTGGCTACACAATCTCTTGCTCTATCACTCACTTTCTGTTTGAAATAGAGGAAAAGTGACCTTGCAAAGGGAAAACTGTTTTCGCTTGAGAGCCAATTGCACAACACACATTCAAACATCTCCAACTAGCAAAATTGGTGAAGATATCTAATTATAAAAAAAGACGATGGAAATTTTGAATACATAAATGGAAAGAGTAGACAACAAGGAGTTTTTGGTCAAAATCTGAGTGTCTCGGCCAAGGATGATAGCACAATGCACATAAATCTACGTGGCATGTTGTAGTCTCATACGAACCGAGATAGAAAACTTAGAAACTACAACATGCACAATGCACATACATCTATGAATGCTAGCACAATGCACATACATCTACGTGGCATGTTGTAGTCCCATATTGTATAGATACTTGCAAGAGTGGATGATGAATAGATAGTCACCATGGCGGGTAGGAGATAGACATGTGCCACTCCAGGAGAAAAAATAGATATGGTAAGAGTACAAAAATGAGTGGAATATGTATGCCCCCCTTAAGATATTAACATATTTACTATATTGATTGATATATTAAGGAGAATAAGAGAAGAAGAAAGAAGAGAATGGATCCTCAATAGTGATGTACGCCCCAAAGCAAGTTGTCACTTGTCCCTAGTGTATAGGGGAGGATAACTATGATAGAGACTACTTGGATACTACCATGGAGAAAGTATGGTTGGACACATTATTGTACTACCATGAATGACAATGAGAAAGGAAACTACAAATGCCACATAGTGAGGAGAAACATAATAGAAGAAAGGTAATGCAAGAACCCCATGAGAGAATGCTTATCATGTAGAAAGAACAAGATAGAGGTGAACCTCAATATCACTTGTTATGCAAAGAAGAAGAAGGTCTATCAATAGATGATGGAATGATGACACTCGATCGATGAAGTTACTAAATCTTATCCTTCAAGGCCTTACATTCACTAGTGAAATGGGCAAACACTTGATGATATGCACATAAGGAATGCTTTGTTTTTTTTATGTGTAGGAGGAGGAAGAGTAATTAATTGGGCTTGGAGAAGCTGCAAAAAATAATGTTGTTTCTCAAATAAAGAATAAGGAGCAAGAAGCAACCCTTTCTATAGTGGAGAAAAGTTTGATTGTTCATAAGAAGAATAAGGCATAGAGAAATCAAAGGGGATGAAGACGAAGGAGAAGGCTTGTAACCTAAACCAATTGTAAGAGAGTATAGTTTTGATTCCCAAGGGACTTTAACTCCTTGCCCCATGCACCCAAGACCATTTATTTTATATCCATTCTTAGAAAGAAATTGAATCCTAGACCATAACATGATTGCAAATCCTCTAAAGTGGGAGTATCACTGTTAATGGTATAGTCAATGGTGTTCACATGATCCCGTGATAGAAAAGAAGAATCAAATTTGATAGCAGGCATGAATGATACTTTTGAAATATTAAGGTGGATAGGGTCAATTTTATATTCTCCATTGGAAGAGTTTGTAATTTGTAAGAAACCCTAATCATCACCAAGAAACACATTTGATTGAGAAGAAGGAGATAGAGAAAGAGTAGACTGAGAACTTTCTTCTTTAGGGCGTTCTTTCTTCCTAGGAGAATCTTCTTTAGGGACAACCTTCTCATGGAATTCCTTTTTGTTCGAAACTTGAGTTGTTGAGTTGTGTTGTCATTGATGTCACTATGTGTTGTGGATGGTCCAAAAGTGAGTATTATTATGTTGTTGTGTGGTTATATGGTGATGTTAAGCTGTTTCCAAAAGGCTAGTGTAGTAGAAGTTTCAATATGTAGGATACAATATTTATATATGCAAGTAAGATTTTTTAATATCCCAGTGGAAGAATGCTTTGCATTTCTTTGGTTTGTGAAGATTATGTATTACGGTTCTAGACATAATGTTTGTGATTTGTGTATGTTACACTATCAATTTTTTTAGGTCCTCTATTCCTTAGATGATAGAGTTGACTGTTTATGTTTCCGACAATGATATTGTATGTCGAATTGGTCCAAAGAATGCTTGGTGGTTCTATGATGCATGGATACAAGTGTTGTGGTTTAGAGGACATGTTTATTTGGTTTGTGCAATGTTCAAATTTAGTTTTTTGGTGTTGGTTTGATCCATATGGGAAGTTATGTTGGACTATGTTCCATGTTGTTTTGTGCATGGGAGGAGTTTTTGGGCTGACCGATTAATGTGATTTATTGTTTATCTACATGTTTTATTTGGTGCCAACTTTGGAGGATCTGCTAGCATGTGAAATACATTGAAATCATTTCAGAATTATGTTTTGTGGTGTGTTTAAATCCCCTCTATCTCCTAGAGTGGAACACATATGGTATTATTCATCTAGATGGCCTAATTTATGTAATATTTTATATTATGTCTATGGTCAACCTAGTTGAGAGTTTTAATGAATTATCTTGTATATATAGATGTGCAGTTGTATGAGTTATTGCATGAAATCTGTGTGAATTGATGTGAATGATATGCAAGAAGATTTGGTTTGAAATTTAGTTTGTGAAAAGCTTTGATGATGATATCTTCAGTGCAATAGTGTGCTAAGAGAGTGATTGACATCGAATGTGTTTTCCATGATATTGGTTGCTTGACACAAAGGTTCAAGGGAAATTTCATGATTAGGAGATCTTGTTCATCTCAATTCATTGATTCTCTTCTCCTACTAGAAGAAGGTGTGTTCCTTTTGGCACTTTGTGCAATCATTTGTATCTTTCCCTGAGACAATGAGTCTCAGTAATGCAAGTCCTTTGCATCTTTCCATGAGACAATGAGTCCCATTAATGCAAGTCCTTTGTATCTTTACCTAAGGTTGTGCACCTTAGTATTGCAAATACTTTAAGGTGTTGTGAGCTCCTTGTCCTTAAGCCTAAAATATTGTAATCAATTATTTATATTGTGAGTGTGATTCTCACCATCTGGTTTTTCCTTGATTAGGGTTTTCCATGTAAATATGGTGTTCATGTGTTTGTTGTTATTTATGCTTTCGTGTTTCATAATTGTAGTATTAATTTAATTGTGGATTGAAGTTGATAAGATCAAAAATAAAATATTTTGAGGTTTGGATTGATTCACACCCCCTCTTAGTCTTGTGGTGTGTTCAACAATTGGCATTAGAGCCTAGTTCCTCTTACATAAGCTTAACCACTTGATGAATATTTAGAATGATGTAGGAAGTTAATTACAAAGAACTAAAGTTTGATACCACAAATTACTCCAACGGGAAGGAAAGGATGAAATATCATTTGAAATCTCTACCGACTAGAATATGGGATATTATTGAAACTCGATATACTGTTGTGATAAATGGTCCTCAGAATTTAGATGAGGTTAAAGAACATGATAAAAATACAAAAGATAGAGTTGCAATCATTAATTAATTGATTTTTTTAGTATTTGTTTGAGTTATGGGGTTGAAGTGCTCTCAACAAATCTATGAGAAGTTGAGAAGTGTGTATGAAGGTTATGTAAAGACAAAGCAAGCCAGATTGACAAATATAAAGAACATGTTGAGAACTTGAGGATATCTAATAATGAGAACATTGAGAGATACCTACGCCATGTAAATAAGAATGTGAGTACAATTAGGGGGATTGGTGAAACATTAGTAGAAAGTTAGGTGGTGAGAAAAGTGATGTTTGTTGGAATCAAGGAACACTGAGAGGAGGGGGGTGAATCAGTGTTTTGCAATCTTTAACTTTATTAAACTGTTCTTTCAACCACTTAATACATATGAACAAAAGAAAGATGCAAGAACATCAAGCAAATAATGACAACACCATAAAACCAAGATTTTGGTATGTAGAAATCCGGTTAAGGAAAAAATCACGGTGGGGATGACCCACAATATAGGTCGATTCACTCTAAAAAGGAGGCATAAGACACAAGTTCAAATGTTAGTGTTGTTAGTGACAATCAAAAAATGAAAGACAAATGAAACTATGGTCATAAACATGCATATCAAGAGAGATATAAAACATATAATGTAAAGCATACAAAAATGAAAGAAGGAAACAAAACCCCCCAAGATTCTCTCCAACATGTTCATAGTTGCTACTCCCTTGTTCCTCTCCTCTCCTCTCCAAGTTCCACATGAGTGTAGCCCTCAACTTTTTGCACTATCTATGGATGTCTTATGGAGATTCAAGATTATGAAAATGAAAATAACTACTTATGCAAGTGTAAACAAGCTAACAAGAGAAAGCATCTTAATTATTCTATGTTAATTTTATCCAAAATAATAACACAAATGATTCTAAAATGCTCTCTCAAAATGACTATAAATTTGATGCATAAAGATTTCTGGATCCTTTTGAAGAAGGAATGACAGAGTAACTTGCTTTGCTTATAAGAGGATCTAGGATGGGAAATGGTGCAGGGTATGCATTTATGATGATCAAGATGGGGAGGGTGAGGGGGGTATTCAATGTTAGATGGAAGGTATGGAGGACCTAGGACCCATTCCAATGTAAGAGGAGCAAAATAGAGTATCCATTGTTATGACTATGTATGAATGATATGCAACGATATGGATGTATTGATGGATGGAATGCAATATATACAGATGAGATGAGATGAT
This sequence comes from Cryptomeria japonica, assembly GCF_030272615.1. Lineage (NCBI taxonomy): Eukaryota > Viridiplantae > Streptophyta > Pinopsida > Cupressales > Cupressaceae > Cryptomeria > Cryptomeria japonica. The sequence goes on along the minus strand of NC_081412.1, from coordinate 530,442,599 downwards.
GATCCATAGATTATTCATAGTGCTTTATTTTCATCATCAAGCATGGTAGTATCGTTCTTGGTCGAGGTAGCAGGAACCAAGTTTGAGCATTTCACTTGTAAGCAAGCATCATAGACAAGGAAAGTTCCCCTCCATTCTGGTTCATGTACAAATGGTCGAGGTATACGCTATAGTCAATAAGCCATAGTGATCCATGATTGTATTTTTGCATACGATCACGTAGCTTAGTGAACTTACCATGCATACACCATTAGTACATGCCCCAAAACTTCATTGGATCAATCCGCAGACAACAAATAAAGAAAAAGGATATTAGGAACCATTTTGGCTACTCTAATCACTTGTGGATATCCTGGAGTAGCGTAGGAACCTAATATAAATAAATAACAAATAGACCAAGTACTTATCAACTAAACCTAATTTTATTGTCAAAGAAAATGTTACCATGTCTTGGTTTTGTGAGGAAGGATGCATCCTTGCAAAGACGGTTGTGTAGATGTTTTGATTGAGTTGGTTGATTTGATAAGTGATCATCGTTTGAGTAGCCCAAAATGTTTATTTGGTGTCGTTTGCGATGTGTATGTACAAAGAATAATATATGTTGCAATGTTTTTGATTAATTTTTGATGTTTTTGTCATGTTTTTGGATTTTGTGAATGTTGTTGGTATTTATCGTTAGGACATTTTTGAATGATTAACTCAATGAATCACAAGTAATGTAGAATCCACTTCCAATAGTAGGTTAAGAGCATTGTCCCTAGTCAAATGTTGCTATGAAAGCGAAATGCAAGACACATGAAGTAATAACCCCGATTGCAGATCAATAACAAGCCATGGTTTGAATGATGGATGAATGGATGCAATGGATGTGATCACAACAAGTTTGACAGACAATGGAGCCATAGCCTTTACGAGTGGCACCTATTTACCAGCTTTTGACCACTGTACTTACCCAAGGCACCATTGAAGTGGTTTTCACTGTTTGGATGCATGATTTTTCTTTACTATTTTCTTGATTTTTTTTTTCAAGACTATTTTTTGAATGTTTGTGGTATTTTATGATATATTTGGAGGAGCCTGATACTCTACACAACTTATGTATGAAACCATTTGAGGTACATAATGTTGATTGGATCTGTTAGTGGTTCTCCTTTTGAAGTTACTAACTGATATGCCCCAGACCCAAAGACGATAGTGATAACATATGGACCCAGCCAATTGGATTCAAATTTTCCTTGGTGTTATCTTTTTGGTTGGTTGCGAGGATTTTCCCTGAGAACAAGATCTCCTACCTCAAATGTGTGAGGTTTGATTCGATGATTGTAGCTTCTACTCATGCACTATTGATAGGGTTTTAGGTGGTTGTATGCAGCTTGTCACCTTTCATCAAGTAGTTCCAAGTCCTAAAGACGTGAGACTCTGTATGCTTCATCATCTATCAGATTATGCAAGGAGACCCGCAGTGATGGTATTTCAACATCAATATGCAAGATGGCTTTTGTTCCATAAACCAGTGAGTAGGGAGTTGCGCCTGTAGGGGTTCAAATGCTAGTTCGATATTCCCATAGTGCTGGATTAAAGTGAATGTGTCAATCATGACCAACATCATTGACTGTCTTTTTGAGGATCCTCAATATGTTCTTGTTGGATGCTTCGGCTTGACCATTGCCTTGTGGGTAATATGGAGTGGAAAAACAGTGTTGTATGTGAAACTTCTCACAAAGCTCATAGACATCCTGAGTTTTGAAAGGAAGGCCGTTATTTGTGATAATGGACATGGGTACACCATACCGGCAGATGATGTAATTAAGGACAAATGAGGCGATCTTCTTTCCAGTTACTTGGGTAAGTGGAACGAATTCAATCCACTTTGTGAAGTATTCGGTGGTGGTAATGATAAATTTATGGCCGTTGGATGAAGATGAATGGATTTTACCCACAAGGTCAAGTCCCTATTAACAAAAGGGCCATGGTGTTGTGATAGGCTGCAATTCCTATGCTGGGGTATGTATCACATCTTCGTGAACTTGGCACTTCTTGCACTTTTTGACAAAGTAGTAGGAGTCTTTTTCCATGAAGGGCCAATAGTATCTAGCGCGCATGATTTTATTTGCTAGGGAAGGACCGCTTGAGTGAGCCCCACATATTCCTTCATGTACCTCTTCCAAGGCTTTTGTTATCTCATCTTGTTCCAAACATTGAAGGAGAGTACCATCAAGACTTCATTTGTATAGGGTTTTGACAATGATGGTGTATCGAGCGGTTTGACTAAAAAAGGTTTTTCATTGGTTGTTTGATTGGTTAGGGGGAATTGTGTGGTCATGTAGGTAAGTGAAAAATTCACCGTACCATGGGGATTCAGAACCGACAAGGTGACATATCATTTCAATTTCAAGGATATCATACGCGGGATCCAAAGTTGTTCTACCAAGAACTCGTAGCATATCTAATTTTGTGGAAGATTCAGGAGAGATGCAATTGTAGCCATTGCATCGGCAACTCAATTCTGATATCTTGGTACTTTCTCAAATGTGATAGTTGTAAATGTGTCTTTGAAACTATCCACCATCCTTTTATACATCATGAGTTTATCATCCTTTGTTTGGTATTCATCAGTGACTTATTGGATGACCAACTAGGAATCTCCATATACCTGTAGCTCTTTCATATTCTATTGTATAGCCAATCTGAGTCCTGTGATCAACTCATATTCTGCTATATTATTCATGCATTGGAAAGTGAGTCTTTAGGACTTCAGGATGCTATTACCTTGATGTGTGATAAAAAGAATACCTGCCCCGGACCCATGTCTAGTGTACGAGCCATCAAAATATAGCTTCCAAGGTTGTGTAGCTATGATAAGGAAGATCTCTTTATCTAGAAAGTTGGAAGCAAGAGGATGATCACCTTTTAGTGGTGCATCAGCCAACTGATCTGCAATAACCTACCCCTTGATAGATTTGCGGTCCACATATTCTATAGCAAATTCACTCAAGCTCATGACCCATTTGGCAAAGCGGCCTGTCAATGTTGCCTGGCTAAGTAGGTACTTGAGTGGATCTATTTTGGAAATGAGTTGTACCTTGTGTGTTAACATGTAGTACCTCAGTTTGGTGGTTGCCAAGATAACTTCTAGGCAAGCTCTCTCAATAGGTGTGTAATTGAGTTCATAGCCTACCAGTGTTCAAGAGATGTAGTAGACAACACATTCTTTTCCTTCGGCATTGTGTTGTGCTAGCAATACTCCTAATTCTGCATTTGTAGCTGAAATGTATAGTAATAGAGGTCTGCTTGGATCTGGTGGGATCAACAACGGTGTATGCATTAGGTAATCTTTAAGCATTTGGAATGCTTGCTGACATTTTATATCCCATTGAAAGTAGATATTCTTGTGTAACAGATGGGTGAAGGGATGCCATTTATCAGCCAATTGTGCAATGAACCAACAAATTGATTGTAACCGTGCTTGCAATGTCCTCAACTGATTGATATTATTTGGAGGTGGCATGTCCATGATGGCCTTGACTTTTGCAGGATCTACTTCAATTCCTTTACTTGAGACAATATGTACTAGGAGCTTCTCTAAAGTTACTCCAAAGACACATTTATTTGGATTGAGACGGACATGATATTGTTTGATAGGTTTAACTCTTTCTGCTATAGTTAGGTGATGCATGACCAAATCTGGATCTAAGCCAAGCATGTCTGCATAAGACCATGCAAAGTTGATTTGATGCTTCTGGAAGAATTCCACAAATTTTAGCCATTCCTCTGGAGTTAATAGAGATGCCGAATGTATCTGGTGAGGAGTCTCAGGGCTCCCCACCTTGAATTCTTCTATTTCCTCTATTAGGATGTCAAACCTTTCATCCTTAGGCACCTCAGAGAGGTTTTCACCTTTGGATATGCTCTTTATTTTTAATTTTTTGGGATCAAACAGTGCCACAGTGTGGTTTTCACTAGAAGATCCATATTTTATTGTAATATTTTTGCAGCTGAAAGGTTTGGCATCTGTCCCATTGTATACTGCACTATTAAGTTCAATGAAAAACCCAGATTTATGATCCCCACTTGGTATGTTATCCCGTAATTCTAAAAAGTCTATGAGTGCCTCATTGTTTTGGAAATGATCAAGGCATGGGGGATTTGGTTGGTTCCATTGAATAAGTTCAGGATGGATGATAGGCATGACTTCATCGATTAAATAGAGTTCATGGGAGGCATCAGTGAGGGTTAATATAGAGGAGTGAAGTTCATCGATGGTACTCTCCTTGTTAGATTTTGGTGTAGGATTTGATGTAGGGCCTGTGGAAGTTGCTTCTTGCTCCAGAACCCAAAACATTTTAATCCATGCCTCCATAAACTAGGATATTTTTATGAGGCAGTGGAGGTGACATGTCTTCCTTGTTTGAAGTATTTAGATCCATTGAATCCCATTCCCACTCATGCGAGTCTATCTTTGAATCACTCTCTAACATCCAATTACTGTACCAGGATGGGATGTCTTTTGAATTGAATAGTGCGTTAGTTATTGGCTTATGCACTTTTGGAGGTGGGATTGTTGGTGTTGTTGATGGGGTTATCGGTGTTGCTGATGTTGCTAAGGGCACTGATGGGTTTATCAATGCTGTTGATGTTGCTGGTGGTACTGGTGCTGCTGATGGGTTTGTTGGTGCTATTGATGCTGCTGGTGGGATTATCGGTCTTGTTTATTTTGCTGGTGCCCTTGATAGGATTGTTGTTGCCGCAGATATAGTCAAGGATTGCATCCTTGGAGTAAATGTCTGATACAGAGGTTTGCTAGCTTTTCCTTTGAATCTAAGCTTAGGAAGAGATTCCTTTTGAAAACCTACTCCAGTTTTATCTTTTGGTTTTAACTCAGGTTGTAAGGGCTCATGTCATCCTTGTTTGAAATGTCCCAAAGAACTATGGCCATGATATCCCATTATTTGTATTATGGTGAAGCCTTTGCCATATTTGTTAGTGGGGAGCTTAGCCTTTGAGCTTTCTTTGTTGATAGGATCCGTGTAGATCCATTCTATCAGGTCTTCATCCATGGTTTCCTCTTCTTGACTTCTACTAAGGGTGAATTGTGCCAAAGGGCAAGTTCTTTTGGTCAGTGGTGTTTGAAGTAAACCTTGGGGTTTTCCATGAGTTCTAGGGGATGTGAGTAATTGCCCAACACAAAAGAGTTGGCTAAGATTATATTCCCCGGGACCTTCCTCAACCATTTTCATTTTCAACTTCTCATTCTTTGGTATAGGGGTTGTTGAACTGGAAAGAGAGGCTGGATTAAAATATGTTGTGGAAGGGATAGCTTCGCTGTTGTTAGGTACGGTGATCTCTGGCTGAAGGTTAATATTATTACAATATGCAAATAGATTTGCATCACCGAGGATTGTAATTTCTACCCCATTATGTGGAAATTTGATACATTGATGATAGGCAGATGGGACTTCTTGCATGGCATGTATCCAAGCTCTTCCTAACAAGATATTATATGGCAAAGTAAGGTCTAGAACTTGGAAAACTATATGTTTCACCACTAGCCCAATCGTGATAAGTAATACTTGACAGCTCCTTTGGACGAACATTCTGCATCATCATATGCCTTGATGGTTATATTTTTGTTGTCATCCACTGATTCTAGTGCATAACCTAATGTTGTAACTAACTGCAAGGTGCATATGTTGGTTTATGAATCCTTTAATATGAAGGGATGCATTATAGGGTTGTTGGAAAGATGTGTTGTCACTTTCAGTAAAAGTGAGACATGGTAATTGACTTTAGATTACCAACTATGGCTTGAAACTGATATGTGTTGAGGTTGGCGGGGACAAACGCTTCTTGGAGAGCTTGGTCCAAGATTGTTTTATGTGAGGGGGATAAGCGTAAAATCTCTAATATGGAGATAAGGGTTGGCGTCTTATCCAATTATTCTACAAGGTTATATTATTTGGGGAGGGGTGTCATTCCTTGTGGTGCTGCTCAAATAGTAATATTGCTACGACGTGTAACAATGTTGCACGCAGGATTCAGATCTTTGATGGTAAGAGTTGCCACTTTTTCATCAACATCATAAAGGTGATTCATAGTATAATTGTATGCAGCTTGTGTGTAATTAGTTGTAGCATTGTGTTTCTCCTTGAGGTGGAAGGACCCCTTTGACCATGTGATGGAAGTGGATTCTTTAACATTAAATGATCATCATTGGATGTTTTAGGGTTATGTCCTTCTATTTCAATTTCTCCTCTATCAATAAGAACTTGAACAAGATCTTTCAGTCGATGGCAATTGCTTGTTTATGTCCTCTTCCTTGGTGAAATTCATAATATTCATGGTCTCACCACCATGGAGGCTTGACTTGAGACTTATAATTAGATGTTTTTGGTAAGGTCACAAGATTGGAGGATACCAATTGACGTAAGATTGTTTCGATAGGTTCCCCTAAGGGTGTATATGTGTGTTTTGGTTTGTAGTTTTGTTTCTTTTGTTTTGGTTCCTCTTGTTGTGTATTGCGACCTTAATTTTGTGGATTAGTGATGGTGTTGTTTTTAGGAGGGGGATTTTGTCCTGCAAACCTGACCATAGGTTGTACTGTCCTTGCATCCACTATCCCGTCATTGACAATGTTCTTGTTTTTGTTCCAAAATATTGGTTTATCACGACCATCATTGGGTTCATTTTAAATTTTGATAAGTCCCTTTTTGATGAGGGCTCTTTCACATTTTAGTCCTTGAGTGATCATCTCTTCAAAGGATTCTGTACCGTTCATGCCTAAATTAAATTCCATTTCATCATTTAAGTTAGAAATGAAAATTTCCACTAGTTCTTGCTCAGGTAGATGAAGAGAACTTTTGCTAGATAGTTTCCTCCACCGTTGTAGGAAAGTTGAGAACAACTCCCTTGGTTTTTGTTTGGTGTTGCATAAATCTGCCATGGTGACATCACATTCTATGTTGTGTGCATAATGAGCGATGAATTTTTGGACTAGTTCCTCAAATGTTCTAATGCCACCTGGTAATTGTGAAAACCATTGTGTGGTTGTGCCTCCTAAACTTTGAGGAAAGAGGCACATTAGATATGTGTCCTCATAGGCCACCTGCAAGAAAGGTGAGTGAAATTATCGCACATGATCTCTAGGGTCTCCTTTACCCCTATACTTTTCAACTTTGGGTGTTTCGAACCCTCACGGAAAAAGGTGGCACACACATGTTCTTATCAAAAGGATAGGGACAAATGTCGTGAAGTGAAAACCAAATAGTCTTCACACCACTATTTAGTTGTTGAGTGAGATTTTCTACTTGTTGTCTCAACATGTCTATTTTTGAAGGAGGAGGAGGTGGAGGATTCCCTTGATGATTAAGGTCATAGCGGAAGTAGTCTCTACCTCCTCCACCATCGTGATGGCTATCCTGCTCAGATGTTGTTCGTATCTATTTTGTATCAAAGTTGGATGGTAGTTTGGCACCCTCTTGAGCAAGTCTTAAGAAATAAGAATCTGTATTGTTTCTAAGGATTTCATCAAAGAGCCTGTTGAATTTGGGATTATGTTGTTATCTTTCTATAACTTCTGGAGTTGGAGTGTTGGGATCTTCCTCATTAGTGCCTCCTCCAATGACCTCATGAAAATCATTGAGGTTTTCTTCCTCCTCTTCTATTTCCAATTGTCGGTTTCTCATTGATCTTGTTTGAGTCATGTTTTTGAAAGTTTTATGTTTGTGAAAGTGATTATGAGGTGGTGATGAAGTGTTTGATGGAAGACAAGTTTTGTGAAATGTTTGTTGGAAGATAGATCTCTAACACAAAAGGTTGGATGCCAATAGAGTTATTTGTGAATTGCTCTTGTGTTTTTCAACAATTTTGATGTGATGGGGTATAACAAGGTTTGAGATGTGTTACAAACCAAGATACCTAGTAATGAGAGGATGCACTCATAAACTAGTTTTAACCTATATAAAAATGCCTCTTAAGATGATTGATCCTAGATGTAGAGACACCCTAAAAGTGATTTGTTGGTTTGATGTAAGCAATATCTGAAAGTACCAAGGACAAGACCTTTTTGTGTTTCGAAAGTTGAATAGATTTGTGATATGTGGAGGTGAAAGTGGATAGAATATGTACCTCAATAAAAACATTCTGTCACAAAGGGGGTTTCTACTTCTTGCTCTCTTACAGGGGCTGGTGGTTCCCCTTGAGCTTCATTGTATGTGATATAGATTTTAGGAAAGAAAGTAGGATTGATCTTGCCCCCTTTGTTCTTGTGATAATCAAAAACTCTATACTAAGTGAAATATCTATTTCTTAAAGGCTCTTTGTCAAATTCGTTGGATTTGCCTTGAAGATACAAGTGCATATGACACAAGAATGCTCCATGTGAGAGAAAACATTGTCTATTGATATAGAAAAATTTCCTTCTTTTGATAAGAGATTTTGAACTAAGTTGTCTCTTTTTCAATTGGGTCTTTTGATGAAGACTCCTTTTTTCTCAAGATATGAGTTATGGTCATAAAAACTGATACTTTGTTTCACTTGTTGATGTTGTTTTGTTTATCAATTTTTGATGTAGATTTGTTGGATGGATACTTGGTTTTAATTGTTTTGAATTTATTTGACAAGAAAGCACAAGCACACAAGCACAATGACCTTTCCCTTTTTTCAATAAAAGACACAATAGGTGTGGGTCTAAATCAACCCAATCTTGAACTTTTTGACCCTTTTTACAAATATTTTTGGCATAATCACTACTTATTTAAATATTTTCATTCATAATGGTGGTTTTTCTTGTATACGAGGGTTGGTGTTATTTGTTTCATTTTAATTTTATGTATTGTTTTTAATTCCTTAATGCATGACTTTCCCCTGCTCCAACCATCTCAATCATATGTCTTGAAGTCGCGAAAGGGATGTCTCTACTAGTGGAATATAGTTGTTCATCTCAGATGTCCTGCCTTGATAAGGGCTCAATGACTGATACCCTCTCTTCCAAAATGGGGAGGTGCAAAATCCAGTATATGTCCATGAGGGTGATCGTAATCTCCCATGAAGGGAGATAAAATGACATCATATCTGCATCTCACTACTCCATTAATGCCATGAGCATCGCTTGATGGAAAAAAAAAATCTTTGTTAATCTGTAGGTCCACTAGAGGCTGCCTACATGAAATGAAAGAAAAATACAAATTTATTTGACCTACCTCATTGAGCTCCTTGTCGTCCATGGCAGCCTAAAGCTTCTTGACTCTAGTGGATCACAAGTCTTGTATGTGAGGCATTTTTGCTGTGGCCTTATAAAAACATAGTAAAAATCTTGTGATGAATAGTGAAAATGACTCTTCTAGTGCCCACTTCTGGAGTACAATTGAATTTCACCCATAATTTTAATTTTTTTTTTGTCGTGGTTCTAGATCACCCTCTTTCCTATTTTCCCCCACTTTACTGGGAGAAAGAAATTGAATCCTAGACCATAACATGGTTGCGAATCCTCTAAAGTGGGAGTATCACTATTAATGGTATAGTCAATGGTGTTCACATGATCCCATGATAGAAAAAGAAGAATCATATTTGATAGCAAGTATGAATGATAGTTTTGGAATATTAAGGTGGATAGGGTCAATTTTATATTCTCCATTGGAAGAGTTTGTAATTTGTAAGAAACCTTAATCATTGTCAAGAAACACATTTGATTGAGAAGAAGGATTTGAAGAAGGAGATATAGAAAGAGTAGATTGATAAATTTATTCTTTAGGGGGTTCTCGCTTCCTAGGAGAATCTTCTTTAGGGACAACCTTCTCATGGAATTCCTTTTTGTTTGAAACTTGAGTTGTTGAGCTGTGTTGTCATTGATGTCAACCTATTTGGTATTGCCATTGATGTCACTATGTGTTGTGGATGGTCCAAAAGTGAGTATTATGATGTTTTTGTGTGGTTATATGGTGATGTTAAGGTGTTTCCAAAAGGTTGGTGTAGTAGAATTTTCAATATGCAGGATACAATATTTATACATGCAAGTAAGAGTTTTTAATGTCCTAGTGGAAGAATGCTTTGCATTTCTTTGGTTTGTGAAGATTATAGATTATGGTTCTAGACATAATGTTTGTGATTTGTGTATGTTGCACTATCAAGTTTTTTAGGTCCTCTATTCCTTAGATGATAGAGTTGGTTGTTTCTGTTTCTGATAGTGATATTGTATGTCGAAATTGGTCTAAAGAATGCTTGGTGGTTCTTTGATGCATGGATACAAGTGTTGTGGTTTAGAGGACCTGTTCATTTGGTTTGTGCAATGTTCAAGTTTAGTTTTTTGGTGTTGGTTTGATCCATATGGGAAGTTATGTTGATCTATGTTCCATGTTGTTTCATGCATGGGAGGAGTTTTTGGGCCGACCGATTAATGTGATTTATTGCTTATCTACACGTTTTATTTGGTGCCAACTTTGGAGGATGTGCTAGAATGTGAAATACATTGAAATCATTTCAGAATTATGTTTTGTGGTGTGTTTGGGTCCCCTCTATCTCCTAGAGTGGAACACATATGGTATTATTGGTCTAGATGGCCTAATTTATGTAATATTTTATATTATGTGTGTGGTCAACCGAGTTGAGAGTTTTAATGAATTATCTTGTATATATAGATGTGCAGTTGTATGAGTTATTGCATGGAATCTATGTGAATGATATGCAAGAAGATTTGGTGTGAAATTTAGTTTGTGAAGAGCTTTGATGATGATATCTTTAGTGCAATAGTGTTCTAAGAGAGTGATTGACATCGAATGTGTTTGCCATGATATTGGTTGCTTGACACAAAGGTTCAAGGAAAATATCATGATTAGGAGATCTTGTTCATATCAATTCATTGATTCTCTTCTCCTACTAGAAGAAGGTGTGTTCCTTTTGGCACTTTGTGCAATCATTTGTATCTTTCCTTGAGATAATGAGTCCCAATAATGCAAGTCCTTTGTATCTTTCCATGAGACAATGAGTCCCATTAGTGCAAGTCCTTTTTATCTTTACGTAAGGTTGTGCACCTTAGTATTTCAAATACTTTAAGGTGTTGTGAGTTCGTTGTCCTTGAGCCTAAAATATTGTAATCAATTATTTATATTGTGAGTGTGATTCTCACCATGTGTTTTTTCCTTGATTAGGGTTTTCCACTTAAATATGGTGTTCATGTTTTTGTTGTTCTTTATGCTTTCATTTTTCACAATTGTAGTATTAATTTAATTGTGGATTGAAGTTTATAAGATCAAAAATAAAATATTTTGAGGTCTGGATTGATTCACACCCCCTCTCAGTCTTGTGGTGTGTTCAACAATTGGCATTAGATCCTAGTTCCTCTTACATAAGCTTAACCACATGATGAATATTTACAATGATGTAGGAAGTTAATTACAAAGAACTAAAGTTTGATACCACAAATTACTCCAACTAGAAGGAAAGGATGACATATCATTTGAAATCTCTACTGACTGGAATATGGGATATTATCGAAACTCGATATACTGTTGTGGCAAATGGTCCTCAAAATTTAGATGAGGTTAAAGCACATGGGAAAATCCATAAGATAGAGTTGCAATCATTAATTAATTGTATTTTAGTATTTGTCAGGGTTATGGGGTTGAAGTGCTCTCAACAAATCTATGAGAAGTTAAGTAGCGTGTATGAAGGTTATGTAAAGACAAAGCAAGCCAGATTGACAAATATAGAGCACACGTTTGAGAACTTGAGGATATCTAATAATGAGAACATTTAGAGATACCTACACCATGTAAATAAGAACGTGAGTACAATTAGGGGGACTGGTGGAACATTAGTAGAAAGTTAGGTGGTGAGAAAAGTGATGTTTGTTGGAATCAAGGAACACTGAGAGGAGGGGGGTGAATAATTGTTTTGCAATCTTTAACTTTATTGAACTATTCTTTCAACCACTTAATACATATGAACAAAAGAAAGATGCAAGAACATCAAGCAAATAACAACAACACCATAAAACCAAGATTTTGGTATGTGGAAATCTGGTTAAGGGAAAAACCACGGTGGGGATTAACCCACAATATAGGTTGGTGCACTCTAAAAAGGAGGCATAAGACACAAGTTCAAACGTTAGTGTTGTTAGTGACAATCAAAAAATGAAAGACAAATGAAACTATAGTCCTAAGCATGCATATCAAGAGAGATATAAAACATATATTGAAAATCATACAAAAATGAAAGAAGGAAACAAAACCCCCCAAGATGCTCTCCAACATGTTCATAGTCGCTCCTCCCTTGTTCCTCTCCTCTCCAAGTTCCACATGAGTTTAGCCCTCAGCTTTTTTCATTATCTATGGATGTCTTATGGAGATTCAAGATTATGAAAATGAAAATAACTACTTATGCAAGTGTAAACAAGCTAATAAGAGAAAGCACCTTAATTATTCTATGTTAATTTCAGCCAAAATAATAACACAAATGCTTCTAAAATGCTCTCTCAAATGACTATAAATTTGACGCATAAAGATTGCCGGATCCTTTTGAAGAAGGAACGGTCTCTATTTATAGGAAAAATGGAGAAATGGATGGTTGAGATTGAGTAATCTCAACACAGGTCAGGATTGATGGGTTTATGATCCATGTGAGGGCTTTCTACCCAATCCCAGGATGACAAATGTCAATATGAGATGGCTTGAGAGGAGAGGGAAGAAGCATTAAATGCTTGAGATGACTTGAAGGCTACCTTAGGAGGTAAGGTTAGGCTTGAGTTAAAATGAATAAAGCTTTTATCCAATGAATAATGTCTTTATTCAATGGATAATCTCTTGTGCAAGAGTTAATGAGAATAACCATGGTCAAAGCAATGAATGCTTGAAGAGACCCATGAGTTAAATGAGGGTTGAGTTAGAGGGAAAGTCTCTAACCATGTGGGTGAGTTGATTTTAACCATTAATGGTTATGTAAGAGCCATAAATGGTTTAAAAGACTTTGGGGGTTAACTTGTTGAAGACATAAAGCCTTTAATGCTTTTCAAAGACTTTGAGGCTTTGATAAGTGACTTCTCTTTGCTTAGTAATGTGAAAATAATTAGGGAGGGGGATTAGGCTAATTTGGAATGGATTAGAAGAATATAGAATCGGTTTAGGATAGTCTAGAAGGGGGTTAGTGAGCAAGTGGGTTTGGTGGGTGAGAGAAAATAGGATTTTAATTAAAATAAAATTCATTTATTTCAACTAAAATTGTGCAACTTGAATTTGTAGGAGAATGCAAGTGTGGGGGGGGGGGGGGGGGGGAGGAGTTTAGAGATTTAAATAAATATTTATTTATTTATTTAAATGAGGAAAGAGGGTTAAATTAACAAATATGGTTTATTTATTTAATTGATTGTTAGAGTGTGGTTTAATGAATTAATTTAAATAAATTGAATAATTTATTTAGTTAGTAGAAGAAGAGGTTGAGAATGAATTAATTAAATAGTAATTTAATTAACTGTTGACTAATGGTTAAATAATTAAATAAATACTAAATATTCATTTAACTAAGTGGACAAATTTATGTGTCTACATTTGCCCCTCTTTGAGACGGTGCAGTTTATCGCGTCGTTTCAAAGAAAGAAAGATAGGAATGAGAAATATGCCCCAGAAATGTTAATTTAGTGGGTGATATGCCCCCTCGAGAGATGGGCCGATTTTTTTTAGAAAAATCGAGCAATCTATCGAAAAAGAGAAATAAATTGGGGGGAGGTAGAATAGTAGAAATTAGAAATAATGGCGAAAGAATGGGAGAAGACGGAGTGAATATGGAGAAATAGCAAGCCTCGAAAGTACATGGGGGTCACGGTGCAAATGTAGTGTTTTTGGTTTTGATTGATACTATACAATTGATCAAAATTGGTTGGACAGTCTGGTGCAATTGATTGAATTGCCCCGGGTGAGTCAAAGTGTGACACTTGATGTCAATTATTCACTTGGACAAGATAAAGTCTGAGTAAGTGAATCAAAGTGACCTGTTGTGACTTAGACAATTGATGTAATTGCCCGATGAAGTCAAGGTATATGAAGAAAAATACTCATTGAGACTTAGAGCGATTGATGTAATTATTTATTTTGATTGTGTTTGATTGGTTTATCAATTGATAGTGTTTGCATTGTAGGTTGGTTGTGATGAATCATAGCAGCCCCATTGAGACTAGGTCATTGTGATAAATGCCTGTTGTAGTCTAGGATTGCCATAATCGTTTACTTGTTGAGACCTGAAGATACTTGATCAAAAACTATCTGTTGATAGTCTAGGTGTGTGTGAGTCGATGTACCTGTGTAGATAGAGTAACTTGCTTTTCTTATAGGAGGAGCTAGGATGGGAAACGATGTAGGGTATGCATTTATGATGATCAAGATGGGGAGGATGAGGGGGGTATTCAATGTTAGATAGAAGGTATGGAGGACCTAGGACCCATTCCAATGTAAGATCAGAAAAATAGAGTATCCATTGTTATGAATATGTATGAATGATATGCAATGATATGGATGTATGGATGGATGGAATACAATATATACAGATGAGATGAGATGACGATCCATCGATTATTCATAGTGCTTTGTTTTCATCATCGAGCATGGTAGTATCATTCTTGGTTGAGGTAGCAGGAACCAAGTTTAAGCATTTCACTTGTAAGCAAGCATCACAGGCAAGGAAAGTTCCCCTCCATTCTGGTTCATGTACAAATGGTCAAGGTATACGCTGTAGTTAGTAAGCCATAGTGATCCATGACTGTATTTTTGCATACAATCACGTAGCTTAGTGAACTTCCCACGTAGACACCATTAGTACATGCCCCGAAACTTCATTGGATCAATCCGCAAACAACAAAATATTGGCATTTTTGATGATTATGTTGTGATTATCATCGATGGACACACACTTGCATTGAGATTATTTTTATATGTATGAGTCATGCTCAATTGACAATTGTTCCAACTGGTATGATGCATTATAGTCATTAGACTATTGGTGTTTTGCAGAAAGTGATTGCCGATCTGAAGCGGTATGTTGACCCCAAGTGGTACGAGGATCTCAAGCGGTACGAAGGATCAAAGCGACATAACATATATTTCCCAGTCTTCATTTTGTCAAACCGACATTTTGCTTGAACCGATATTTTGTATGAACCGGTAATACTCTGTGATGAGTTACCATCCACCGATTGTTTGACAGTGCCGACATTTTAACGGTGCTTTTTGTGTCGTGTTACAAAATATGTCTAGATGCATTGAACCTAGGAAAATGTATTGTAATCCTATTGGACCGACATGAAATCGGATTCCTTTATAAGGACATCATGTCTAGGGTTTTAGGTTGTTGTTGTTGTTGTTGTGGTTGATGTTGTTGCTAGGGTTTAAGGTGGTTGAGAAGTTAGAGAGAGTATGAATGTGTAGAAGACTAAAGTAATGCTGGAATGCATTAGGAATGAGCTATCAAGGATCTAACCAAGCAATCTGTGCTATTTTCTAGATCACTCACTTATTGATTACTCACATCTTCGACAAGTCTGTAGCCCTTAACCGGGTAGGCCCAAAAGCCTTTTGTAAAAATCCTCTAGCAAGGTGGTTCACATCTGTGGATCTAAAATCCTCTAGAAAGGTAGTCTTTAATCGGACTTATCTCCTAACATAGATTAAGATTCCTAAGAGGATCTGTTCCAGTAAAGAACATTGTATGACCTTAACCGGTCTAACCTTAACCGATCTGGTTCCTATTCTGTAGATAGTTACTTGTGAGTTCCATCTCACCGTGGTTTTTCCCATTTGGGTTTCCACATCAAAATCTCTTGTGTTATGGTGTTTGTGCTTCTGTGGGTGAATGCATTATTTGCTATTTTGGTTTGCATGTGTGTTAACTGGTTTGTCTGCTAAACTATTTTACCGGTTTACTGTTAGTCTAGCAAAGTGTTTAAATACAAAGATTTTTGGCATACTAATTCACCCCCCCCTCTTAGTATTCATCAATTGGTATCAGAGCCTACCTTTCTATAAGTTTAACCACTTGGAAAGAGATATGGGGGAATACACATTGAGGGAACTTACTCATTGGCTCACTCAGTCCGAGCAAGCCTATGATAATCTTATGGTCAAATATAAGGCATCTCAAGCAAAGAGGAGAGAACATGCTGAAAAGTTGATGGAGCTATCTAAAAATAGTTCCTTTGATGAAGCGGACATGGAAGCCCTGATTCAAGAAGTAGAAAAGCTGAATGAATCCAATTCCAACCTGAGAAAAGAATTGGAAGGACTAACTATTCGAATGTGTCAAGAGCTTGAGAACTAGAGGAAAGCTGAAGATCTAGTCAAAGACAAAGATCATGAAAACTCCAAGATGGGGCAAGAGATTAGTGCCCTAACTGCTCAACTCCATGCGAGCAAAGTGGAAAAGGAATAAATGCAAGGAGAACTAAACATTGCCATCTCTGAAAATGAAAACCTGATGGAAACAAATGCTACCATTTCCAAAGAACTCTCCGAGTCAAAGGAAATACTTGCTAAGTTCAACAAGAGTATTGTCAAGCTAGAGAAAAAGCTTGAATCTACCAAACCTGTCAAGAATACTGATGGACTTGGTTATTCCATTCATGAGGAAGGTGAGACCTCTGATACAAATGCTGGAACATCAAATAATCAACCGACATCAAAGGATAAAGTCAAGCAAAAGTTTAAACATGTTTGCTTTAACTATCTTAAAGAAGGACATACTGCAAATGTGTGTAGGAGTAAGGCTTACAATAATTTTCCTTATTTCCTAAATGATAAGCCTAGATCCTATAGATTCAATGGTAACTGTTATGCATGCAACAAGTTTGGGCATAGAGCATTTGAATATAGGTTTGTTATGAGCAACATTGGAAGATATCCTCAGAGGACTCAAGGAGTTAGTCCTGAACCTTTTGTGAACCGAAATCACAACCAGTTTAATGCCTTCAATCATCAGTCAAGAAGCGGTGGCTATCAAGCGGCAACCAGATGGAGAGAAAACTATATGGTCTGTCATGGTCATGGTCACACTACTACAACATGGAGGAGGAAGAATGACAACATTAATAATGGACTTTGGAGAGCACCTGGAATGGTCTGCTATCATTGCAACAAACTAGGTGACATTGCCAGTTCTGTAGATCACGAAAGAACATATCGAATGACATACTGGTCACTCCGGAAGGAAAATTGATATTGACACTGTTCAAGCAGATATGAACAAAACCTGGAAGAAGAAACCAATGGTGTTACAAGAAGAACCAGTTTCTGCACCTAGTGTGGAAATATCAGAACCGACAAACTAAGCATCAGAAAAGCTTAGGGGGAGCAAATGACAAAATGTTTCGAACCCCTAGTTTGCACCGGTAAAAGACCTTAACCGGTATGTGATACTTGTCACTTGGCGGAAGACTGGAAACAGTAAAAGGCAAATCAGGGTTTACGCCCTAATGGTGGAGCATTAATTATGGTAGGTGAGGAATATGTTTAAAAGGAATTTTCAAATCATTTCTCACTATCATTTTTCAAAGCGAAGAAGGTTTTCAAGTGCAGAGCGATGAAAAAGTGATTTGTGCTATGATTCAGAGAAATTTTAGAAACCTTGAAGGAGATTTAGAAGCAAATATCAAACGATCAAGAGAAGAACTCAAACCGGTGATTCATCAATCGATGAAGTGGAAGGCAAAGTGGAATTTGCAAAGCCCTAAATTCTTGATTTTCGAAAGGTATTTCTCGAGTTTTCTATTTTGTCATGGCTTCCGCATCTCATGATAGTTCTAGTGCAACTATTGATTCTATGGATTTCATTCAAAGAAAATTGAAATATAATGCTTTGTCACCAATACCGGCTGGGGTTATAGTAGAAGAAGGGATTTCAGATTATATAGATTGCAAAATTGAAGACCTAGGGTCTCTTGTGATCCATTTGCAGCTAAGTCTATTCTATGGGAAGGATAAAAAGATCAAACCAGAGTATAGCATTTTAGAGAAGAAGAAACTTCACAATGCGTTTTACTTCCTGGAGGATTTCATAGATGACCACATTAGAATCATTCTAAGCAGAGTTCATGGTGACAAGATGTACCTAGAGAGAATGCATGATATCACTCCACAAGCTATTCATGCCATCACCGGTTTTTGCAATACAGGGGAAGTGTCAGCCCTAAGGAAGGTCAGCAAGATGAAAATGTCCAAGCTCACCAGTTCAATGAGTGACTCATGAGGAATGACTGTTAATTCCGTCAAAGATGACCTCGTGAAATATGTGTGCATGGTGATTGGATACCGGACGTTCTTAGCCAGCAGAATTAACTCTGTATTTGCTGCAATGGTAAATGCCGCTTACCAGATGATCAAGGAAGATGCATCATTTGATCTTTGCACCGGTATGCAAAGGAAACTCTTGTTGAACCTTAAATCAATCAAATAAGATAATGAATTGAAGTTCAAGTTTGGTCAGCTACTGGTTGGATTATTCTTTGTTTTCAAGGTTACTTCCCAGGAGTGGGAGATATTTAGTGGTCTGCGGACCACCCGGTTACCAAGCAGATCAAAGAAAGCCTACAAGTAGTTGGAACCAGTTACCCTGATGTTCTGAACAAGTACTTTGATGAGTTCAGAAGCAAGATGAGTCTAAGGATGAGGATATCCAGTGACATTGTCAAGAAATATGAAGAGGATATCTACTTTATCATCAAAGTTGATCATTGCATAATGGAGGCTGTTGAGCCTAGACAGGAAGAAGTGGAGCCTATGGGCTATGAGGTGATGTATGATATGCTGGATGGGTATGCCTCTACCCTAATTGCCTCACCCCTAGATCCCAAAGCAAAGAGAACCGACACCTATCTGGAAAGGGTTGCACCGGTTGAAGAATCCCTTGAAAAGAAAGGAAAGGTAGTACCTTCAGCATTGTCACCTGTAACTGTAGCTAGTCCCAAAGTGACCAAATGGTCACCCACAAAGAAGAAACCGGTAGCGGCACCTGCCAAAGTCTTCGAGAGAAAGAGGAAGATAAGGAATGCCCCATCGAACTCAGAAGAAACTATGTCCAAGGAAAAACCTAAGAAGACAAGACAAGCAAAGAAAAGGACAAAGAATGAACCGACATCATCAGCATCGGTAAATATTGACATCTCCTCCTACAAACCTTTGACACATTGCCAAAGAACCATAAAAAATATTAGGAGAAAAGTGCTAAATGATTTGATTGATTGTTTTGATGGATTTAATGATGATGAAAAGGAAGTAGTTGAAAAAGAAATCATTCATTATTTATGTGTTAATACCGATCACCTTCAGAGATTAGATCTAAGACACAAGATTCTTTGTATAAGTCCTTAGACAATAAATGTCATATTGCCATAGAAAAGGAACAAGAAATGAGAGAGAAAGTTTTTGCTGAACATTTTCTTGATGTATGAAATTCAAAACTGTTTGAAGTTATGAATAAATACAAAGGCCTCTTCTTCATGAGGAGAAGAAGACTCCTGTTACTGGAAGGAAAGGGTCAAGAAGTGCTCAAGAATACACACACTCTTTCTCTAGAAGTTCTTAAGATGCATCGAGTGGCTGAAGCCAATAGGAAGGCTCAGCAAGAACCAACAATAACAAAACCGGATGAAGTGTTTGATGATGAAGGAAACCTGGTTACTGAACCCATAGACACTATTGATGTTGATGCTCTAGATGGAGAGGATGTTGCTCAGGGTACACCATTGGAAGCAACATGATAGGAGAAGCAGGCAGAACAGGTAGATAAGCAAAAGGAAATTGAGGACAAAAAGGAGGAAGAAAAGAAGCAAGCGGAAAAGAAGAAGGATGAAGAGGAGAAGAAGAAGAAGGATGAAGAGGAGCAGAAGAAGAAGGATGAAGAGGAGAAGAAGAAAAAGGAAGAGGATGAGGAGAAATGGAAATAGGAAGAAAAGAGAAAAGAAGATGAGAAGAGAAAGGAAGAGGAGAAGAGAAAGGAAGCAGAAAAGAAGAAGGAAGAGGAAGAAAAGGTAGAGGAGAAGAGGAAGGAAGCAGAGAAGAAGAAGGCAGAGGAGGATAAGGAAGAGGAAAAGAGAAAAGAAGTGGAGAAGAAGAAGGCAGAGGAAGACAAGGAAGCAGAAGCGGCAAAGAGCACGCAGGTGGAGACTCCAAAGGCAACCGATAGTCAAGCCAAACCGACTGACCTCACCAGTCCTATTGACCTCCAGTCTACAAGTGAAATGGAGCTGCTATAGAGCATTAAGGTTGCTAAAGAACACCTTGAGGTGTTAAGGAGGAAGAAGGAGGAAGATGTGATCCAAGCTGCGGTGGACACTCTTACCGGTTTGTTACCCGACACAAACCTGCCCAGTACCGACTCATCATTGGCACAATTGAAGCTTCTATGCACCATAGTGGATGATGAGGTACAGAGCCTAGAAGAGGTAGTAGAGGCAAATGCCAAGAAAGAGCATCAAAAGGCTCTCAACATTGCCCTAGTGAAGAAGCTTAATGGGCTCCGATCTGAATTGCAAAAAGCACAGAAGGATATAAGGAATGCTCTGGATGAGGGAAATCTACTTCTAAGTAAGATTTGCCAACCCCATCTCTTCTATGATGATGTGCTTGTACAGAAGCATAAGCTACAAACTAACTTGCAGTTATATATGAGTACCTTCAAGCTGCCATATGACTCTTTTACAGCTTATGGGCAAACTGTTCATCAGTTTCACATCTAGTCTACCAAAATAGAGTTGGAAATAAGCAACCGAACTCAAGATTTGCAGGAACTCCAACTGGTTCTACTCCCACGCCTGCAGATACTTCAGAAATGTTATTTAAATCTGGATGCCTTAACGGTGACTCAAGAGATGAGCACACTAGATGCCATGGAAGAACAGGCCTCCCAGATGTAGATAGATAAAGAAGTGGCAACCTCCCTACTTGAGTCCTGTTCCTTATCTATGAAATAGTTTTTGCAGGACTTCAAATTAGTTTTTGACAAGTTTTATTCCTTATTGTCATAAACTCTTATTCTTTTAAATACTAATGACACAGGTGTTAGTCTGCAATATTATTTTTGTCATTGTTGGCAAAGGGGGAGAAGTATAAATTTGAATGTTTTGATGTATACTTTCATGTTATTTCTATAGTATACATTGCATTTTCTGCAAAAGGGATAGTGTATATGCTCAGGGGGAGTAATTTTGATTCTGGCATATTTTTGTTGTAAAACACTTAGATGTCAAAATTTCCTAAGTGTTGCCATCAATGCCAAAGGGGAAGATTGTTGGCATTTTTGATGATTATGCTGTGATTGTCATTGATGGACACACACTTGCATTGAGATTACTTTTATATGTATGAGTTATGCTCAACCGACAATTGTTCCAACCGGTATGATGCATTATAGTCCTTAGACTATTGATCTTTTGCAGAAAGTGATTACCGATCTGAAGTGGTATGTTGACCCCAAGCGGTTCAAGGATCTCAAGCAGTATGAAGGATCAAAGCGGCATAACACATATTTTCCAATCTTCATTTTTTCAAACCGACAACCGGCATTTTGCTTGAACCGGTATTTTGTATGAACTGGTAATACTTTGTGATGAGTTACCAACCGACATTTTGTGATGGGTTACCATCCACCGATTGTTTGACAGTGCCGACATTTTAACGGTGCTTTTTGTGTCGTGTTACAAAATATGTCTAGATGCATTGAACCTAGGAAAATGTATTGTAATCCTATTGGACTGACATGAAATCGGATTCCTTTATAAGGACATCATGTCTAGGGTTTTAGGTTGTTGTTGTTGTTGTTGTTGTTGTTGTTGTGGTTGATGTTGTTGCTAGGGTTTAAGGTGGTTGAGAAGTTAGAGAGAGTATGAATGTGTAGAAGACTAAAGTAATGCTGGAATGCATTAGGAATGAGCTATCAAGGATCTAACTAAGCAATCTGTGCTATTTGCTAGATCACTCGCTTGTTGATTACTCACATCTTCGACAAGTCTGTAGCCCTTAACCGGGTAGGCCCAAAAGCCTTTTGTAAATCCTCTAGCAAGGTGGTTCACATCTGTGGATCTAAAATCCTCTAGCAAGGTAGTCTTTAATCATACTTATCTCCTAACATAGGTTGAGATTCCTAACAAGATCTGTTCTGGTAAAGAACATTGTATGACCTTAACCGGTTTGGTTCCTATTCTACAAATAGTTACTTGTGAGTTCCATCTCACCGTGGTTTTTCCCATTTGGGTTTCCACATCAAAATCTCTTGTGTTATGGTGTTTGTGCTTCTGTAGGTGAATGCATTATTTGCTATTTGGTTTGCATGTGTGTTAACCAGTTTGTCTGCTAAACTGTTTTACCGGTTTACTATTAGTCTAGCAAAGTGTTTAAATACAATTTTTTTTGGCATACTAATTCACCCCCCACTCTTAGTATTCATCACAAACAAAGAAAGAGGATATTAGGGACCATCCTAGCTACTCTAATCACTTGTGGATATCCTGGAGTAGCATAGGAAGCTGATATTAATAAATAAATAAATAACAAATCGACCAAGTGCTTATTAGCTAAACCTAATTTTCTTGTCAAAGAAAATGTTACCATGTCTTGGTTTTGTGAGGAAGGATACATCCTTGCAAAGATGGTTGTGTGTAGATGTTTTGATTGAGTTGGTTGATTTGATAAGTGATAATTGTTTGAGTAGCCCAAAATGTTTGTTTGGTGTCGTTTGCGATTTGTATGTACAATGAATAATATATGTTGCAATGTTTTTGATTGATTTTTGATGTTTTTGTCATGTTTTTGGATTTTGTGAATGTTGTTGGTATTTATCGTTAGGACATTTTTGAATGATTAACTCAATGAATCACAAGTAATATAGAATCCACTTCCATCAGTAGGTTAAGAGAATTTCCCCCAATCAGATGTTGCTATGAAAGCGGGATGCAAGACACATGAAGTAATAACCCTGATTGTAGATCAATAACAAGCCATGGTATGAATGATGGGTGAATGGATGCAATGGATGTGATTGCAACAAGTCTGAAATACAATGGAGCCATAACCTTTACGAGTGGCACTTGTTTACCAAGTTTTGACCACTGTACTTACCCAAGGCGCCACTGAAGTGGTTTTCACCATTTGGATGCATGATTTTTCTTTACTATTTTCTTGATTTTTTTTAAATTTTTTTTTAGGATAGTTTTATGAATGTTTTTGGTATTTTATGATATATTTGGAGAAGCGTGATGCTCTGCACAGCTTATGTATGAAACCATGTTAGGTGCATGCTATTGATCGGATCTGTTAGTGGTTCTCCTTTTGAAGTTGCAAACTGATATGCCCCAGACCCAAAGACGACAGTGATAACATATGGACCCAACCAATTGGATTCAAATTTGCCCTAGTGTTCTCTGTTTGGTTGGTTGTGAGGATTTTCCCTGAGAACAAGATCTCCTACCTCAAATGTGTGAGGTTTGAATCGATGATTGTAGCTTCTAATCATGCGTTGCTGATAGGATTTTAGGTGGTTGTATGCAGCTTGTCGCCTTTCATCAAGTAGTTCCAAGTCCTGAAGATGCAAGACTCGGTATGCTTCATCATCTATCAGATTGTGCAAGGAGACCTGTAGATATGGTATTTCAACCTCAATAGGCAAGATGGCTTCTGCTCCATAAACCAATGAGTAGGGAGTTGCGCTTGTAGGGGTTCGAATGCTAGTTCAATATGCCCATAGTGTTGGATTCAAGTGAATGTGCCAATCACGACCAACATTATTGACTATCTTTTTGAGGATCCTCAATATGTTATTGTTGGATGCTTCAGCTTGACCATTGCCTTATGGGTAATATGGAGTGGAAAAATGATGTTGGATGTGAAACTTCTCACAAAGCTCACAGACATCTTGATTTTTGAAAGTAAGGTTGTTATCTGTGATGATGGACATGGGTACACCATACCGACAGATGATGTAATTAAGGATGAATGAGGCGATCTACTTTCCGGTTACTTGGGTAAGTGGAATGACTTCGATCCACTTTGTGAAGTATTCAGTGGCGGTAGTGATAAATTTATGGCCATTGGATGAAGATGGATGGGTTTTACCCACAAGGTCAAGTCCCCATTGACAAAAGGGCCATGGTGTTGTGATAGGTTGCAATTCCTATGCTGGGGCATGTATCAGCTCTCTGTGAACTTGGCAGTTCTTGCACTTTCTGACAAAGTAGTAGGAGTCTTTTTCCATGAAGGGCCAATAGTATCCAACACACATGATTTTCTTTGCTAGGGAAGGACCACTTGAGTGAGTCCCACAAATTCCTTCATGTACCTCTTCCAAGGCTTTTGTTATCTCATCTTGTTCCAAACATCAAAGGAGAGTACCATGAAGACTTCATTTGTATAGGGTTTTGACAATGATGGTGTATCGAGCGGTTTGGCAGATAAAGGTTTTTCATTGGTTGTTTGATTGGTTAGGGGAAGTGTGTGGTCATGTAGGTAAGTGAAAAACTCACCATACCATGGGGATTCGAAACCGAAAAGGTGACATATCATTTCAATTTTAGGGATATCATACGTGGGCATCCAAAGCTGTTCTACCAAGAACTCATAGCATGTCAAATTTTATGGAAGATTCAGAAGAGATGCAATTGTAGCCATTGCATCAGTAGCTCGATTTTGATCTCTTGGTACTTGCTCAAATGTGATAGTTGTAAATGAGTCTTCGAAACTATCCACCATCCTTTTATACAGCATGAGTTTATCATCCTATGTTTGGTATTCATTAGTGACTTGTCAGATGACCAGCTGGGAATCTCCATATACCTGTAACTCTTTCAAATTCCATTGTATAGCCAATCTGAGTCCTATGATTAAGGCCTCATATTCTGCTATATTATTCATGCATGGGAAAGTGAGTCTATAGGACTTCAGGATGCTGTCACCTTGAGGTGTGATAAAAATAATACCTGCCCTCGAGCCATGTCTAGTGTATGAGCCATAAAAATATAGCTTCCAAGGTTGTGTAGCCGTGATAAGGAAGATCTCTTTATGTGGAAAGTTGGAAACAAGAGGATGGTCACCTTTTAGTCGTGCATCAGCCAACTGATCTACAATAACCTAGACCTTGATAGATTTGCGGTCCACATATTCTATATCAAATTCACTCAAGATCATAACCCATTTGGCCAAGCGGTCTGTCAATGCTACCTTGCTGAGTAGGTACTTGAGTGGATCTATTTTGGCAATGAGTTTTACCTTGTGTGTTAACATGTAGTTCTTGAATTTGGTGGTTGCCTAGATAACTGCTAGGCAAGCTCGCTCAATAGGTGTGTAATTGAGTTCATTGCCTACCAGTGTTCGAGAGATATAGTAGACAACACATTCTTTTCCTTTGGTATTATGTTGTGCTAGCAATACTCCTAATGCCATGTTTGTAGCTGAAATGTACAGTAATATAGGTTTGCTTGGATCTAGTGGGATCAACAATGGTGTATGCATTAGGCAATCTTTAAACATTTGGAATGCTTGCTGGCATTTTATATCCCATTGAAAGCAGATATTCTTGTGTAACAGATGGGTGAAGGGATGACACTTATTAGCCAATTGTGCAATGAATTGCTGAATTGATTGTAACCGCCATTGTAATGTCCTCAACTAACTGATATTATTTGGAGGTGGCATGTCTATGATGGCCTTGAATTTTGTAGGATCTGCTTCAATGCCTTTAATTGAGACAATGTATCCTAGGAGCTTCCCTAAAGTTACTCCAAAGACACATTTCTTTGGATTGAGACAAACATGATATTGTTTGACAGGTTTAGCTCCTTCTGCTAGAGTTAGGTGATGCATGACCAAATCTGGATCTAAGCCAGGCATGTCTGCATAAGACCATGCAAAGTTGATTTGACCCTTCTGGAAGAATTCCACAAAATTTGGTTGTTCATTTGGAGTTAATAGAGATGCCAAATGTATTTGGTGAGGAGTCTCAGGGGTCTCCACATTGAATTATTTTGTTTCCTCTATTAGGATGGTTGATCTCTCTTGATTCATACTAAAGGGGAGGATGTGAAACGTTTCATCCTCGGGCACCTCAGAGAGGTTTTCACCTTTGGATACACTCTTTGTTTTTACTTTTTTGGGATCAAACAGTGCCACAATGTGGTTTTCACTAGAAGATCCATGTTTTATTGTAATATGTTTGCAGCTGAAAGGTTTGGCATCTGCCCCAAAGTATACTGCACTATTAATTTCAATGGAAAACCCAACTTTATGATCGCCACTTGGTATGTTATCCCGTAATTCTAAAAATTCTATGAATGCCTCATTGTTTTGGAAATGATCAAGGCATGGGGGATTTGGTTGGTTCCATTCAATAAGTTCAGGATGGATGATATGCATGACTTCATCAATTAAGTTGAGTTCATGGGAGGCGTCAGTGAGGGTTAATATCGAGGAGTGAAGTTCATCGATGGTACTCTCCTTGTCAGATTTTGGTGTAGGATTTGTTGTAGGGCCTGTGGAAGTTGCTTCTTGCTACGAAACCCAAAAAGTTTTAATCCATGCCTCTCCATAAACTGGGATATGTTTACGAGGTGGTGGAGGTGATGTGTCTTCCTCATTTGAAGTATTTAGATTCACTGAATCCCATTCCCACTCATGTGAGTCTATCTCTGAATCACTCTCTAACATCTGATTACTGTACTAGGCTGGGATGTCTTTTGAATTGAATAGTGCAATAGTTATTGGCTTATGCACTTTTGGAGGTGGGATTGTTGGTGTAGCTGATGGGGTTATCGGTGTTGTTGATGTTGCTGAGGGAACTAATGTTGCTGATGGGTTTATCGGTGCTGTTGATGTTGCTGGTGGTACTGATGCTACTGATGGGTTTGCTGGTGTTCTTGATGCTTCTGGTGGGATTATCGGTCTTGTTGATGTTGCTGGTGCCTTTGATAGGGTTGTTGGTGCTGCAGATATAGTCAAGGATTGCATCCTTGGAGTAAATGGCTGATACACGGGTTTGATGAGATTTACTTTGAATCTAAGCTTGGGAAGAGATTCCTTTTGAAAACCTACTCCAGTTATATCTTTTGGTTTTAACTCGGGTTGTAAGGGCTCATATCGTCCTTGTTTGCAATGTCCCAAAGCACTATGACCATCATATCCCATTCTTTTCATCATGGTGAAGCCTTTGCCATATTTGTTAGTGGGGAGCTTAGCCTTTGAGCTTTCTTTGTTGATAGGATCCATGTAGATCCATTTTTCTAGGTCTTCATCCATGGTTTCCTCTTCTTAACTTCTACCAGAGGTGAATTGTGCCAAAGCGCAAGTTCTTTTGGCTAGCGGTGTTTGAAGTAAACCTTGGGGTTTGCCATGAGTTCTAGGGGATGTGAGTAATTTACCAACACAAAAGAGCTGGCTAAGATTATATTCCCCGGGACCTTCCTCAACCATTTTCATTTTCAACTTCTCATGCTTTGGTATAGGGGTTGTTGAGTTGGAAAGAGAGGCAGGCTTAACATATGATGTGGAAGGGATAGCTTTACTGTTGTTAGGCACAATGATCTCTGGCTGATGGTTAATATTATTAGAATATGCAAATGGATTTGCATCGCTGAGGATTGTAATTTCTACCCCATTATGTTGAAATTTGATACATTGATGATAGGTAGATGGGACTTCTCGCATGGCATGTATCCAAGGTCTTTCTAACAAGAGATTATATAGCAAAGGAAGGTCTAGAACTTGGCAAACTATATGTTTCACCACTGGCCCAACCCTGATAGGTAATACAACAACTCCTCTGGAAGAACGTTCTGCATCATCATATGCCTTGATGGTTATCTTTTTGTTGGCATCCACTGATTCTACTGCATAACCTAATGTTTTGACTAACTGCAAGGTGCATATATTTAGGCCGACTCCATTGTCAATTAGGACTCGCTTGATTCTATGTTGGTTTATGAATCCTTCAATATGAAGGGATGCATTATGGGGTTGTTAGAAAGATGTGTTGTCACTTTCAGTAAAAGTGAGAAATGGTGATGACTTTAGATTAAAAACCATGCCTTGAAACTGATCTGTGTTGAGGTTGGCAGGGACAGATGCTTCTTGGAGAGCTTTGTCCAAGATTGTTTTATGTGAGGGGGATAAGCGTAAAATCTCTAATATGGAGATGAGGGTTGGCATCTTATCCAATTGCTCTACAAGATTATATTGTTGAGGGAGGGGTGCCATTCCTTGTGGTGCTGCTCAAATAGTAATCTTGCTACGACGTGTAACAATGTTGTATGCAGGATTCAGATCTTTGATGGTAAGAATTGCCACTTGTTCATCAACATCATAAAGGTGATTCACAATATAATTGTATGCATCTTGTGTGTAGTTAGTTGTAGCATTTGTGTTTCTCCCTGAGGTGGAAGGACCCCTTTGATCATGTGATGGAAGTGGATTCTTGAACATTAAATAATCATCATTGGATGTTTTAGGGTCATGTCGTTCTATTTCAATTTCTCCTCTATCAATAAGATCTTGAACAAGATCTTTCAATCGATGTCAATTGCTTATTTTATGTCCTCTTCCTTGGTGAAATTCATAATGTTCATGGTCTCGCCACCATGGAGGCTTGACATGAGGCTCATAATTTGATGTTTTTGGTAAGGTCACAAGATTGGAGGATACCAATTGACATAAGATTGTGTTGATAGGTTCCCCTAAGGGTGTATATGTGCGTTTTGGTTTGTAGTTTTGTTGCTTTTGTTTTGGTTCCTCTTGTTGTGTATTGTGACCTTGATTTTGTGGATTAGTGATGGTGCTATTTTTAGGATAGGATTTTGTCCTACAAACCTGACCACATGTTGTGCAATTTTTACTGTCCTTGCATCCACTATCTCGTCATTGACAATGTTCTTGTTCTTGTTCCAAAAAAATGGTTTATCACTATTATAACATGGATGAGGAGCATCTTTGGGTTCATTGTAAATTTTGATAAGTCCCTTTTTGATGAGGGCTCTTTCACATTTTAGTCCTTGAGTGATCATCTCTTCAAAGGATTCGGTACCCTTCATGTCTAAATGAAATTCTATTTCATCATTTAAGTTAGAAATAAAAATTTCCACTAGTTCTTGCTCATTTAGATGAAGAGAATGTCTGCTAGACAGTTGCCTCCACCGTTGTAGGAAAGTTGAGAACAACTCCTCTGGTTTTTGTTTGGTGTTGCACAAATCTGCCATGGTGACATCATGTTCTATGTTGTATGCATAATGAGCAATGAATTTTTGGACTAGTTCATCAAATGTTCTAATGCCACTTGGTAATCGTGAAAACCGTTGTGTGGTTGTGCCTCCTAAACTTTGAGGAAAGAGGCACATTAGATATGTGTCCTCATAGGCCTCCTGCAAGAAAGGTGAGTGAAATTCTTGCACATGATCTCTAGGGTCTCCTTTGCCCCTATACTTTTCAATTTTTTGTGTTTCGAACCCTCGTGGAAAAGGTGGCATGAGCATGTTCCTATCAAAAGGATAGGGATTCGTTAAGTGAAAACTGAGTAGTCTTCACACCACTATTTAGTTGTTAAGCGATATTTTCTACTTGTTGTCTCAACATGTCTATTTTTGAAGGAGGAGGAGGTGGAAGATTCCCTTGATGATTAAGGTCATATTGAAAGTAGTCTCTACCTCCTCCACCACCGTGATAGCTATGTTGCTTAGATGTTTGTCGTATCTGTGTTGTATCAAAGTTGGAGGGTAGTTTGGCACCCTCTTGAGAAATTCTTAAGAAATGAGCATTTGAATTGTTTCTAAGAATTTCGTCAAAGAGCCTGTTGAATTTGGGATTATGTTGTGCTCTTTCTATATCTTCTGGAGTTGGAGTGTTGGGATCTTCCTCATTAGTGCATCCTCCAACGGCCTCATGAAAATCATTGAGGTTTTCTTCCTCCTCTTCTATTTCTGGTTGTCGGTTTCTCATTGATCTTGTTTGAGCCATGTTTTTGAAAGTTTTATGTTTGTGAAAGTGATTATGATGTGGTGATGAAGTGTTTGATGGAAGACAAGTTTTGTGAAATGTTTGTTGGAAGATAGATCTTTAACATTGAAGGTTGGATGTGAACAAAGTTCTTTGTGAATTGCTCTTGTGTTTTTCAACAATTTTGATGTGATGAGGTATAGGAAGGTTTGAAATGTGTTACAAACCAAGCTACCTAGTAATGAGAGGATGCACTCATAAACTAGTTCTAACCTATGTAGAAATTCCTCTTAGGATGATTGATCCTAGATGTAGAGACACCTTGAAAGTGATTTGTTGGTTTGATGTAAGCAATATATGAAAGTACTAAGGACAAGACCTTTTTGTGTTTTGAGAGTTGAATGGATTTGTGATATGTGGAGGTGAAAGTGGATAGAATATGCACCTGAATAAAAATTTTCTATCACAAAGGGGGTTTCTACTTCTTGCTCTCTTACAGGGGTTGGTGGTTCCCCTCGAGCTTCGTTGTATGTGATACAGATTTTAGGAAAGAAATTAGGATTGATCTTGCCCCCTTTATTCTTGTGATAATCAAAAGCTCTATATTGAGTGAAATCTCTATTGATCAAAGGCTCTATGTCAAATTCATTGGATTTGCCTTGAAGATACAAGTGCATATGACACAAGAATGCTTCGTGTGAGAGAAAAAGTTGTCTATTGATATAGAAAAATTTCCTTCTTTTGATAAGGGCTTTTGAACCAAGTTGTCTCTTTTTCAATTTGGTCTTTTGATGATCTCGTTTTTCTCAAGATATGAGTGATGGTCATACAAACTGATACTTTGTTTCACTTGTTGATGTTGTTTTGTTTATCAATTTTTGATGTAGATTTGTTGGATGGATACTTGGTTTTAATTGTTTTTGAATTTCTTTGACAAGAAAACACAACAAGCACATGAGCACAATAACCTTGCCCTTTTTTCAATAAAAGGCACAATAGGTGTGGGTCTAAATCAACCCAATCATGAACTTTTTGACCCTTTTTAAAAATGTATTTTATGTTTCCCACAGCTTGAAGTCGGCCCAAATTGTTACTGGTCTGAAACAAGATGAAGACAACTCAAACACTTTTTATCCCCAAGGTCATGGCCAATTGCGATATTTTCATCCCACATCTTGATATTTCTTTGACTTTGGTACTACATACCTTATGAATCCCGCCGTGGCAAGTAAGGATGTTGTATACTAAGTCTTGCGCGAGCATAACAAATAGATGATCCCTATGATGGAGGAGTCAACACTTTCATCAAGATACAAGTAGCCTTTCAAAAATCTCTATTTCTACTCAAGGAAATATGTATGTGTTGGCAATATTACAAGGATATTGAGAAGGTTGTTGATGATTATGGACATAACTGATTATAGATGTTTTACTATCTTGATATTATTATTTTGTCATTGATGTCAAGAAATTGATTTTCTAATTCAGTATGATGTTGCCATATCTTAAGAAATATGATATGAAGATTATAAAGAAGTCGGTAAAGACACAAGAAAGAATATGATGAATAAAGGGATAATTTATTCAATGGGAAACTCTACTGAGTCAGACAATGATGAGATCTTGATGTTTAAGATTGTTCTAACATCATACATATGTTATAAAATGTAAAGGTTAATACTATACTATGTTATCAAGCAAAGAACCTAGTTGGTAAACCCTAAGGAACCTAGTCGGTAAACCCTAGGGTTATCACAGTCGGTTAATAAAGATAGAATGTCTACTGAGTAAAGTTTAGTATTCACCGAGTTGTAACTGAGCTATAACAGAATGCATTAAATGTTTACATGTGAAAGATGTTGATGAGTTGGAACAGATCAATGATTGCCAAGCTATAGAAAAAGTTTGTTAATGAATCTAAAGCAATGGAAAGTCGGCAAGAAGATCTACAACTCAGATTGAACCGCATTACCCTAACACAAGTTCCAAGATGAATGTGCAAGTTCTGAGGTGGGGTAAAACATTTTCAGATCGTAAGATACAATGAACCTGGACAAGATTGAAGATCTGATGGCTATGATTGATCATGGGAAATGTGATCAAGGAGATTAAGTGGTTAGAAGATTGTTTATAAATAAGGAACTATTGATAAACAATGTATGCGGGCAAGTGTATGCACAAGGATGCTACATAGTGATTACCGAGCACAGAAGCTTAAAGACCTGTTAGAATAATAGAGTATTGATGCCCAGCAGATAGACAAGATTAGTTCTATGTCTAGATTGTATTGAACAAATAAGAATCTGCTTTAGCATTTTAGATGTGAAGTTGCAGATAGATTGTATTACTGTTATTTTGTGAAAGTGACAGGAAATCTCTTAACCGAAAAGACTTAACAGTCTTATATGTAAATCCTCTAACAAGGTGACATTCTAAATGAGTGTTTGAAATCCTTTGCAAAGGTCACTTCTAACAAAGTGAAGATCCTAACAGATCTGAGGGAAATCCCTTAACCGGGTCACATCTAGCAATGTGTTTTGTAATCTTTAATAGGATTGGCTTTTAACCGAGCATACTCTAGAAGAGTATATTTCTTAGTGGGTCCAAAATCCCATAGTGGTTTTTCCCTATTTGGGTTTCCACGTTAAATTTGGTGTTATGAGGTTTATATTTTTCATATGCTTTTGAGTTTGCATGTTTGACAGTTTTTTATTATATGACTGAATCTGATGTTTTTATGGATGAATAAGTTTGTATGATTCACCCCCCCCCCTTCTCATCTTGTTGGCTATTGGATCTGTACTTATATTAAGTATCAGAACTATCAGTATGGTGAGTATCTTGGGAGAAAAACCATCTATGCTCTTGCATTGAACTTTTCACAAATATCCTCAATCAATAGAATGGGTGGGTTTCTAGAATAAAAAGTGTCTAGTAATGTTCGATGTTTTTGGACGTAAGTTCATTCTGCAGTGACTCACTTAAGAGCCTTGCAACTTGTGGTGGGGCCCATATGTCCTTTGGGAAAGTTACATTATAGGAACAACTACACCCAAGGCTACAAATTTTGTTGTCACCTAATTTCTATAGCGACTCAAAGGATTTACCGCGCTAGGTCGTTCCCAAGAATGATGTATCTCTTAGTAGACCTCTCTTAAAAATAAAAAAATTTACAACGTTACTAACACTTTTCTCTTGCACCTAGGACCATGAGAGCCAAGGGAGAGGATAGTGTGTGTTAGAAATGGGACCACTTTACAGTTTTGCACAAGCGTGTCAATAACGAAAAAACACTTGTTCTTTTTAACTGTTTATCGCAATGTGATCTATAGGCTATTTGGAGATGTTTCTCCAACAAACATGATGTTCTTTTTAATTCTACAAAGAAATTTGTTTTCTAACTAGGAAAGTGAAAATCCTGGTCAACAAAATTGAAAGCACGTTTGCTCAAAGTAAAACCGTTTTGTAAACAAAATGGACAAGTTTGATTTTTCTTTTTAACTTGCAAATAAAAGATTGATTTTGAGTTTTATCCTGCAAGAAATAAAACTTTGTTGGTTTGTTTTAAGCCCAAATTAAAAAGTTTGTCCCTAACTTGCAAGAAAGCAAAGTTTGTTTGTTTGATTTGTGGTTGTTTTTAGCTTGCAAATGAAATTCTTTTTAAGCCCAAATTGAAATGTTTGTTGAATTTAGTCCAAAAATAAAAGATGAAGTTTGCTTTAAACAAAAGGAAAATGAATTCTTTTTACCCAACTTTTTTAAAAAAAGCTAGAAAAGAAAATAGATTTTCCTAATTTTAATTCCTCGAACCCTGCAAACAAAATGTTAGTAACCTATAAAAAAAAGAAAAAAATAGTGAAATGAAGATCTTTTTGGTGGGCCTAAGTTGTTTTTTTTTTTTTGGTTACAATTTTTTTTTGAACTCTCTATTACAAAAGCACTACTTTGTGTAAACACAGAAGCGCTACTTCTGACAAAAGTGCTAAAGTATTAGCAGAAGCACTAAATAAATACCAACAACGCTAAATAAATACCAACAACACTAAAACATGAGCAAACACGCTAATTTAAACTGTTTGACAAAATGAGAAGACTGACAGATAGAGAGCGCAAAGACGCTAAAATATTACAATAGCTCTATTTAACAAACAAAAGCGCTACAACTATCACTAAAGCGCTAAAAATCATATCAAAAGCGCCATAACTCGAACAAACGCGCTAAATCTTCTTTTGACAATGGCGCTAAAACGAGTGTCAAAAGTGCTAAAGCGCAACCTGTGTGTGGAAGTTTATGAAGAAAATCACAAAAAAAGTTAGTTTAAACGATCAGAAGGTTGTGTGTTCGATTCATGTTGGGTTCATCAAATGATGCATGCTAAAAAGGAGGCATAAGACACAAGTTCAAACGTTAGTGTTGTTAGTGACAATCAAAAAACAAAAGACAAATGAAACTATGGTCCTAAACATGAATATCAAGAGAGATACAAAATAGATAATGAAAATCATAAAAAAATGAAAGAAGGAAACAAAACCCCCCAAGATGCTCTCCAACATGTTCATAGTCGCTCCTCCCTTGTTCATCTCCTCTCCAAGTTCCACATGAGTGTAGCCCTCAGCTTTTTGCACTAGCTATGGATGTCTTATGGAGATACAAGATTATGAAAATGAAAATAACCACTTATGCAAGTGTAAACAAGCTAATAAGAGAAAGCACCTTAATTATTCTATGTTAGTTTTAGCCAAAATAATAACACAAATGCTTCTAAAATGCTCTCTCAAAATGACTATAAATTTGATGCATAAAGATTTATGGATCCTTTTGAAGAAGGAATGGGCTCTATTTATAGGAAAAATGGAGAAATGGATGGTTAAGATTGAGTAATCTCAACAAGGTTCAGGATTGATGGGTTTATGATCCATGTGAGGGCTTTCAACCCAATCCCAGGATGACAAATGTCAACATGAGATGGCTTGAGAGGAGAGGGAAGAAGCATTAAATGCTTGAGATGACTTGAAGGTTACCTTAGAAGGTAAGGTTAGGCTTGAGTTAAAATGAATAAAGATTTTATCCAATGAATAATGCCTTTATTCAATGGATAAACTCTTGTGCAAGAGTTAATGAGAATAACCATGGTCAAAGCAATGAATGCTTGAAGAGACCCATGAGTTAAATGAGGGTTGAGTTAGAGGGAAAGTCTCTAACCATGTGGGTGAGTTGATTTTAACCATTAATGGTTATGTAAGAGCCATAAATGGTTTAGAAGACTTCGTTGGTTAACTTGTTGAAGACATAAAACCTTTAATGCTTTTCAAAGACTTTGATGCTTTGAGAAGTGACTTCTCTTTGCTTAGGAATATGACAATAATTAGGGAGGGGGATTAGGCTAATTTGGAATGGATTAGAATAATCTAGAATGGGTTTAGGATAGTCTATAAGGAGGTTAGTGAGAAAGTGGGTTTGGTGGGTGAGAGAAAATAGGATTTTAATTAAAATAAAATTCATTTATTTCAACTAAAATTGTGCAACTTGCATTTGTAGGAGAATGCAAGTTGGGGGGGAGTTTAGAGATTTAAATAAATGTTTATTTATTTATTTAAATGAGGAAAGGGGGTTAAATTAACAAATATGCTTTATTTATTTAATTGATTGTTAGAGTGTGGTTTAATGAATTAATTTAAATAAATTGAATAATTTATTTAGTTAATAGAAGAAAAGGTTGAGAATGAATGAATTAAATATTAATTTAATTAACTGTTGACTGATGGTTAAATAATCAAATAAATACTAAATATTCATTTAATTAAGTGGACAAATTTATGTGTCTACATAGGTATACTCTATAGAAGTATAGAAATATTACAATGGGGAATGCACATGCATTCAGGCACATTGCCTAGAGCTCACTGCTCAAAAGAGAGAGGCTTACTACCTATAGCTTAAATACAAAAATTATAGATCATTTGAACTAATGAACAACATCTTCAAATGCCAAATTACAATTCTACTTAAGCTCATTATACAAATTTTGTACTCTGCTCACACTTCATCTTATATTGCTTTGTTTCGTTGCAATGTCACTGATTCAAACCACTAATCTCCAACCCAACAATGTGGAACTTGGCACAATTGATTACTTCCAACCTTCACACCCTGAAAATGATCAAAACCTTCACTCTTATATATCCGCAACAAGAAATCATATCAGCTACATGTTGGTTCAAGCACATTTAATTATTTTATGAACCGTGTACAAACTGGTGACAAAATCCAAACTCAAATGCTAATGCAGACCAAAAAAATTGAATACACACTACTGCATAT
This sequence comes from Cryptomeria japonica, assembly GCF_030272615.1. Taxonomy (NCBI): domain Eukaryota; kingdom Viridiplantae; phylum Streptophyta; class Pinopsida; order Cupressales; family Cupressaceae; genus Cryptomeria; species Cryptomeria japonica. The sequence goes on along the minus strand of NC_081412.1, from coordinate 530,406,347 downwards.
GTCGTCTAAACATCCTTGAACACAAAAACAATCACCAAAGTCACTCCACTTAATCCGCATAAGGATTTATCATGCTAGTCGGCCGTATTGCACTATCAAACCAAAACCTGATACACCGGATCCTCTAACTCGCACATCAATCAAGGCTAAAATTCCATAATAAGATACTTCAAACATCTATCAATCTCCCCTTAGCTTGGCAACACAAAATGTTAACCTAAAAATAAATCCGGACCAAAATATTGAACACTGTCAAATACTCTCTTCGAAGCTTGTCTGGCTTAAACCAATCTACAATCTGACTTCCGATATGAGAAAATTATTCATTGCAGATGGGTACATTGACTTGGGTTGCCATCAATGACAACACTAGATAACCTGTGCAGTGTCTCTTGTCAACAATGTTAACACTACCAAAATGCTACGAAGCTAAGAAGTATGCCATCGAAGAAAGTCATGATATGGACAAACACGCTTTGGATTAGTATGGCTTGCTCTTTTCCTTTGAGATTGTTGAGCTAGATGATTTGCAAAAGGAGAATAAAGAAGAAACATTCAAACCTACCAAGAAGATTGAAGATGAACTAGAAGCAAGCGATGCCATGGATGATATATTAGAAAACTTTGTGAGAAGATTGAAGAAAGTATCCATAAAATAAAAAGGTAAGTTACCCTTCAAATGTTTCAATTATGAATATGCTTCTAGATGCAATTATAAGGAAGATTATGGTAGAATATCTGATGATGATAATAAATGAAAGGATAATTACATCTATGTAATAATAGAAATAAAAGAATAGATGACATAGATAGGCCTAAGAAGAATTTTTGTTCAATGGAGAATTACTCATATAAAGATGAAGATAGTGATGACTCAAATGAAGAATAATTGTTTTCAGCTATAGAGGAGTAGAGTAATAAAAATTTTGGTAATATGGAAGGTGTGGAGAACAATGAGAAACTAGTGAATGTAAAGGTTGCATACATGCAAAAGTAGAGGCTAAAGTGTGAATAATTGATTCCAGATGTTCAAATCATATGATAGCTGATAAAGGAAAATTGACTTTGAAATGTATGATGGTGGATTTGTAAAATTTGCGAGTAAGTTACACCTATTTGTGGCAAATGTATTATTTCAACCAATGGTATACATAAAACTGATGGTGTTTATTATGTTAAGGGTTTGAAACAATATTTTGAGTGTGAGTTAGATGTGTAGCAAGGGATACAAACTAATATTTCATGCATCTATAAGTGAAATCATAAAAGGAAGTTCCAAGAGATTAGTTGCAAAAGGTATAAGGACTAATGACAATGTCTGATATGTGAAGGATAATAGAGGTGTTGGATATTGTTGCTGCTAAGATATGTTGTTGACATGTTGTCATTGATGTCAATATATTCCCATGTTCTGGTGTTCCAATGATTGGATTGAGTTGATTTGGTTGGTTTACTTGTTTGGGATTCTTAAATACTTCACCCCTTATTGGTTTTAGTGATCCAAAATTTTACTTGATCAGATCATTTGATCCAGTTTGAAGTTTAGTCTTTTTGTTCAGTGGTTGGTAGAGTTTGGTATTTGATTCGATGTTCTCCAATATGATCATATCTTTGGTTGTGGATTTGGGAGAATTTTTTGGATGTTCATGTGTATCTTCATTTCATATGGTTCATGATTTGGTGCTCCGCAAGTTATTTTTCTAGTCCGAATTGTTGTTGATGAGTGTTCTTGTGAGTTAGTGTGTTGATCGATGAAGATTTGAATAAGTGGTGTTGATGCAGCTATTGCAGATGGTTCTAATGTTTTTGTTGGTGTTTCTTGATCATGTCCTATTTTTTTTGGTGGTCCACATTGATCCTTGCGTGCGCTATTGGTATTTTTGCTGATTTGGTGATATTCTTTGTGTTATGTGGTATTTCTAGTGGTGTATCGTGTTGTGGTTGATCGTGGCATGATTTCCAGTGGTGATGCATGTTTGGGGATTTGATTTAGGTCCATTCTATGTCATCTATGTCATTGTATTGGTTCAATGATTAATTTATGTATCATGAGATGTAATTTTTTAATTAAGGGTTTGGCCGACCTTGTAGTCAATGTTGATGAATTGTATAAATAAGTGTTAGAGTCATGTAATTTGGGTGTCGATGTGGTGTCTACATTATCAGAGAGTGGTGTATGTGCGCATAGGATAATTTATCCTTTGGTGTGGTGTATTGAGAAGATATTGTTGTAGAGAAAACAAATGAGCTTAACTAGAACTTTCATCAAGAATTAGAAGATGCTATTTTTTTAGTTCATGTAATCCATATTGTAGCCTGATCATTCTTGTAAGGTAGTGAAACTTCTCTGAGAGTTGGAGCCTTATGGGTCATTATATATTGAGCAATGAGCTCTAGGTAGTGTGCCTGAATGCATGTGCATTCCTCATTGTAATATCTACACATACTACTATAGAGTATCATCTTATTGTGGGCAGGTTCCCATCGTGGTTTTTCCCTTAACCGGGTTTTTTACGTCAAAAATCTTGGTGCTATGTGTGTTGTTGTTGTTGCTATTGTGTTTATCTTTATTCTTGTTATAGTTGATTGAAAATATGCAATTGCGCTTAATTTTCTTAATCTGGTGAAAAATGATTCACCCCCCCTCTTAGTTTTCCTTCATTGTTGTTGCCAACAATTGGTATCACAGCTAGATCCTCTAGAAGAAGCTTGATCGCTTGAGGAGATCAGGGATGGTAGCCTATGTGTTCAAGAAGGAGAATTTGAGATTTGATGGAAGCAATTATATTGTTTGGAAGGATTGGATGGAAGTTCCTTTGAAATGTCTTGGAGATGAGTATTGGAAGATCACAAAGAATATCTATAATGTTCCTCAGAATGGACCAGTTCCCGCTAAGATCAAGGATGTTGAACGTAACATAGGAGCTAAGGAAGCACTGCTGAGTGTCTTGACCGATTCATACATGACTAATGTGATGGGCTTGCAAACTGCACATGAGATTTGGAAGAAGCTGGAGACCTTGTATGAAGGAGATGCACAAGTTAAAGTTACTAAGCTGCAAAGTTTGAAAGGAAAGTATGAAGCATTAAAGATGGGATGTGATGATAATATAACATCCTTTTTGGCTAAGGTGAATGGTGATGGAACCCTTGAAGAAGATGAGATAGTTGCTAAGGTGCTAATATCATTGCCTCCTGCTTACAAATATAAGGTAGTTGCTATTGATGAGATCAAGAGTGTGACTACTATGACTAGAGATGTGTTGGTTGGGAAGCTTGCTACATTTGAGTTGAGTGAATTTGGAGAATCACATGGAAAATCTGAGACTGCATTCAAAGCCTCTATATTTGGGAAGCAAAAGTATGATCTGGGAGAAATTTCATATTGGGTATTCAGATATGAAAAAGAAGAGAGAGAGAGAGATGGAAGAGCAAGAAAGAGAATTGGAAGAGATTGAAGCCCTTATTGCTTGAAGATTGCCTAAGGGAGCTGATAAGTATGATGGAAAGTTACCTTTGAAATGTTTGTCTTGTAATAAGATAGGATATTTTGCTTCTAGGTGCCTTGAGAGAATGTCTAGATATGATAAGCATGAAAGACATGATAGATTTGATTAGTACGATAGATATGAAAAACATGATAAGAATGATAAGTCCTATAAGCCCCACCAAAATTTTAGAAATCAGAAGAGATGCTATTATGTTGCCAATGAAGGTGTGATAGATGAGGAATCAAAGAATGGGAATTCAGAAGAATTTGTATTTATTGCTATCAAGGAAGATGATCTGGTATCAATGAATCCTACAAGCTGCATTGTAGAAGAGAAAGCTTTAGCTGCTAAGATTGATGAGAAAGATGAATGGGTAATCAACAATGGTTGTTCACATCCTATGACAAGTGATAAAAGCAAATTTTTGAGTATGGAAAGGTATGATGGTGGTATAGTGAGATTTGGAGATGACAAAACTTGTGTGATTCATGGTAGAGGTTCTATATCCTTTAATTCTAAGCATAATATTGATGATGTCTTGTATGTTGAAGGTTTGAAGCATAATATTTTAGTGTTGGATAGATGGTTGACAAGGGATATGATTTGCAATTCAAGAATGGTAAATGCAAGATCCTAAATGCCCCTGGTATAGAGATTGCATCAGGGAGTAAGACTAAAGGTAATATGCTGGTGAGAAGAGTTGTTTGATTGCTCAGATTGATGAAAGTTGGTTATGGCATAGAAGAATGTGTCATGCTAATTTTGATTGCATGGTAAGGATAAGTTCTACTCAAGATGTTAGAGATTTGCCTAAGATTGTGAAGCCTGTTAATCTGGCATGTAAGGAATGCCAGATGGGAAAGAAAAAAAAAACTTCATTTAAGGGTAAGTTATATTCATCTAATGGATTGCTAGATCTTGTTCATACTGACTTATGTGGTCCCACAAGAGTGAGAAGCATGAAGGGTGACATATATTTCATGTTGCTAATTGATGATTATTCTAGGATGATGCAGGTTACCTTTCTAAGGGAGAAATCAGAAGCATTGGAGAAATTCAAGATATTCAAAGTCAGAGTGGAGACTGAGATAGGGTTGAAACTGAATTGCCTGAGATTAGAAAGAGGAGGAGAATTTACATCTAGAGAGTTTGATACATTTTGTGAGAGGAATGGAATTAGAAGATAGTTATATGCTCCTAGAACTACTCAATAGAATGGAGTTATTGAAAGGAAGAACATAACTATCTTAGATGTTGCGGGGACTATGCTAATAGAAGGAATTGTTGCATAGACCTTTTGGAGAGAAGCTATTAGCACTACTATTTACACATTCAATCGGGTGCATATTATAGGAGATTCCGGTAAGACTCCTTGTGAGCTATGGTTTGGTCATGTTCCTACAGTTAAATATTTCAGATTTTTTGGAAGTAAATGTTATATGAAGAGAGATGAGGATATAGGAAAGTTTGATGCAAGGTGTGATAAAGGAATCTTCTTCAGATATTGTACTAAGAGAAAGGCCTACCGGTGCCATAATAAGAGACTAAAGAAGATAGTTGAGAGTGCAAATGTGAAGGTAGATGAACATCTTGGAAAGAAGATCAGAACATGCAGTTATGATTTTGATGTTATTCCCAAGCCTATGCAGACTGAGATCCTTAAGGAAAATGATCAGGTGGAGACAATTAATCCAAATATTGTTGTTACTAGTGAAGAAGTGGAAGAACCTAACAATCAGAATAATCAGAAGACTCCGAGGTATGTAAGATTGAATAATTCAAAAAATCAGATTATTGGTGACAAGAATAAAGGTGTGATGACTAGGAGAAGGATAGTTGTTGAAGAGATATGTTTGATTTCAAAGATTGAACCTAAATATGTAGAAGAAGAATGTAAGGATGAAAATTGGATAAAAGCAATGGAAGAAGAGCCGAATCAGATTGAAAAGAATAACACTTGAGAGCTTATTCTGAGACCTAAATGAAAGAATGTGACTAGCACTAAATGGGTGTTCTAGAATAAATTGAATGAATCCGGTGAAGTTGTCAAAAACAAAGCAACATTGGTATGCAAAGGGTGTTCACAGATGGAAGGAATTGACTATGAGGAGAATTTTTCTCCTATAGCTAGAATTGAAGCTATTAGATTGTTGCTTGCATATGTTGCTTACAAGAATTTAAAGGTGTATCAGATGGATGTAAAGTCAGCCTTTTTGAATGGTGATCTTGAAGAGGAAGTCTAAATTGAGCAACTTGATGGGTTTTCTTTATTAGATGAAGGAGACATGGTATGAAAATTGAAGAAAGCTCTGTATGGACTGAAACAAGCCCCTAGAGCTTGATATGCTAGATTGGATAAGTATTTGTTGAAGTTGGGATTATGTAAAGGTACTTTTGATAGTAATTTATACTTTTAAGTTGAGAATGATAACATTTTGATTGTTGAAGTCTTTGTTGATGATATCATTTTTGGAGGAGATGATGATTTGAGTATGAAATTTGCTGATGATATGCAAAAGGAATTTGAGATGTCTATGATAGGTGAGATGAAATTGTTTATAGGATTTTGGACTGGTCAGGGTATTTTTATTTATCAATCTAAGTATGTGAAGGAATTATTGAAGAAGTTTGTGTTAGCTGATTCTAAACTTGTTGGAACTCCTATGGTGATTGGATGCAAATTGTCTCAGAATGATGAATCTTAGAAAGTTAATTAGACCTTGTATAGATCTATGGTTGGTGGATTGTTGTACTTAACTCAAACTAGATTGAATATTATGCATGATGTTTGTCTTTGTGCTATATTTCAAGTTTATCCTAAAGAGACATGTTGCTGTCATAAAGAGAATTTTCAGATACTTGAAGGGGACTGCTGACTATGGTTTGTGGTAGCCGAAGAATGATGATTTCCTGCTGTGTGTCTTTAATGATGTTTATTGGGGAGATGATGTTGATAACTGGAAGAGCACTACCAGTGGAGCATTGTTTTTAGGAAAGAAGCTGATTTCATGGTTGAGTAAGAAGCAAGATGTTGCATCTCTATCTTTTTTTGAAGCTAAATACATTGATGCTGCTCGCAACTGTACTCAGGTAGTTTGGATGAAGCAGATGTTGAAGGATATTAGAGTGATTTATGATGAGCCTAATGATATTTATTATGATAATTCAAGTGCTATCAATATTTCCAAGAATCTGGTACTGCATTCTAAAACAAAGTATGTCTATTTGAGAGACAAGTTAGGGGTCTTTGCCCCTCCTAATGAGAACTAGATGCATGGAGTTGCATTAGTCTGGTAGATTTTAGAGCCTTATCCTCTTATCTAGGTTGATGAGTTGGTGCTGCTACTCAGCTAGAGTAGTCAGTGGTTCAGATGATCGATGGATTTAGTGGTGATTATATCCTAAGGGAGAGCAATTATCCTTCTTAGAAGATGAGTTATTGGTGGAGAGAAGCATAATTTGTATTCTTTCTTTGGCATTGTTGTCAAAGGGGGAGAGAAGCATGTGAAAATTTCTTTATCTTTGAAGCTTTGTGTGCATGATCTTAGGGGCAGTTTATTGTAGATTTTTTTTGTTGATTCATTCCTTTGCATTGATTGTTTTTCACATTCATATGTTGCCATCAATTTCAAAGGGGGATATTGTTGGATATTGTTGTAGCTAGGATATGTTGTTGACATGTTGTCATTGATGTCTACATACTCCTGTGTTATGGTGTTGTAGAGAGCTGTTTGGTGTTCCGGTGATTGCATTGAGTTGATCTGCTTGGTTTACCTGTTTGGGATGCTGAAATACTTCATCCCTTATTGGTTTCATTGATCCAGTTTAAAGTTTAGTCTTTCTCTTAAGTGGTTGGCAAAGTTTGGTATTTTATTTGATGTGCTCCGATATGATCATATCTTTGGTTGTGGACTTGGTAGAATGTTTTAGATGTTCACGTGTATCTTTATTTCAGATGGTTCGTGATTTTGTGCTCCACAAGTTATCTTTCTAGGCCAAATTGTTGTTGATGAGTGTTCTTGTGAGTTAGCGTGTTGATCGATGAAGATTTGAATAAGTGGTTTTGGTGCAGCTAATGTAGATGGTTCTAATTTGCTTGATGGTGTTTCCTGATCATGTCCTATTTGTTTTGGTGGTCCACAATGATCCTTGTGTACGATATTGGTGTTTTTGCTGATCCGGTGATATTACTCGTGTTACATGGTATTTCTGGTGGTGCAACATGTTGCAATTGATCATGGCATGATTTTTGATGGTGATGTGTGTTTTGAGATTTGATTTAGGTCCATGCTATGCCATTGTATTGGTTTGGTGATTGATTTATGTATTATGAGATGTAAGTTTTTAATTAAGGGTTGAGGGTTTGGCCCATCTTGTAGTCAAGGTTGATGAATTGCATAAATAGGTGTTAGAGTCATGTAATTTGGGTGTCGATATGGTGTCTCCATTATCAAAGAGTGGCGTATGTGTGCATAAGAAAATTTATCGTTCGATATGAAGTATTGAACAGAGATTGTTGCAGAGCAAACAAATGAGCTTAACCAGAACTGTCATCAAGCATTAACAAATGCTATTTTTATAGTTCATATAATCCAGATTGTAGTCTGATCATTATTGTAAGGTAGTGAACCTTCCCCGAGGGTTGGAGCGTTTTGGGTCATTATATCCTGAGTAGTGATCTCTAGGCAGTGTGCCTGATGCATGCATTCCCCATTGTAATATTTACACATATTACTACAAAGTATCATCTTATTGTGGGTAGGTTCCCACCATGGTTTTTCCCTTAACCGGGTTTTCCACGTCAAAAATCTTGATGTTATGTGTGTTGTTGTTGTTGTGTTTATCTTTATTCTTGCTGCAGTTTATTGAAATATGATATTGTGCTTAATTTGCTTAGTCTTGTGAAATCTGATTCACACCCCCTCTCACTTTTCCTTCATTATTGTTGCCAACAAGAGGAAGTAGTTGCATGCTGTCACGAAGTAGTGAATGATGGATATGGCACAAAAAGATGGGACATATCAATTTTGACAATATGGTGAAGATTATTTCTACTCATGTTGTGAGAGATTTGCCAAATATTATCAAACCTTTGGATGCTATGTGCAGGGAATGTTAGCTAGGAAAGAAAACAAAGAGGAGATTAAAGAACAAGTATTATTCAACTTCAAAATGCTTGGAGTGTTGGCATTATAATAGACAAGGAGAGATTGTTGGCATTTCAATAAGGATATTGAGAAGGTTGTTGATGACTATGGATACAATTGATTAAGGATGATTACTATCTTAATATTATTATTTTGTCATTGATGTCAAGAAATTGATTTTCTAATTCAGTATGATGTTGCCATATCTTAAGAAGTATGATTTGATGAGTATAAAGATGTCGGTAAAAGACATAGAAAGAATATGGTGAATAAGGGGAGAAATAAGTTATTCAATGGGCAACTATTACCGAGTTAGAAAATGATGAGATCATGATGTTTAGATTGTTTTGATATCATACATATGTTATTGATTGTAAGATTAATACTATACTATGTTACCGAGCAAAGAACCTAGTTGGTAAACCCTAAGGAACCTAGTCGGTAAACCCCAAGGAACCTAGTCGGTAAACCCTAGGGTTATCGCTTTCGGTTAATGAAGGTGAAATGTCTACCGAGTGAAGTTTAGTATTAACCAAGTTGCAACCGAGTAATAACAAAATGCATTAAATGATTACATGCATTATTTAAAGAAGGAAGCTGATGAGCTGGCTATGATTAAATGATTGGTATGTCATGAATGAAGTTTGTTAAAGAATCTATGGCAAAGGAAAATTGGCAGGAAGATCTATAGCTCAGATTGAACCGCAATACCCTAGCACAAGTTCTAAGAAATGTATGCAAGTTCCAAGGCGGGGTAAAATGTTTTCAGATCGGCGGATACATTGAACCTGGACAAAGTCTGAAGATCTGATGGCTATGATTGATCATGGTAAATGTGATCAAGGAGATTAAGCGGTTAGCTATTGTTTATAAATAAGGAACTGTTGATAAACAATGTATGCGGGCAAGTGTATGCACAGGGATGCTACATAGTGATTACCGAGCACTGAAGCTTGAAGACCTGTTTTGAATAACAGAGTATAGAGCCTAGCAAATGGACAAGATTAGTTCTATGCCTATATTGTATTGAGCAAATAAGAATCTGCTTTAGCATTTTAGATGTGAAGTTGCAGATAGATTTTTATTACTATTATTTTGTAAAGTGACAAAAAATCTCTTAACTGAGTGGACTTAACAATCTTATTTGTAAAACCCTCTAGCAAGGTGACATTCTGATTGAGTGTTTGAAATCCTTTAACAAGGTCACTTCTAACAAGGTGAAGATCCTAACAGATCTAAGGGAAATCTCTTAACTGGGTCACATCTAGCAATGTGTTTGTAATCTTTAACATGATTTGCTTTTAACCAAGCATACTCTAGAAGAGTATATTTCTTAGTGGGTCCAAAATCCCATAGTGGTTTTTCCCTATTTGTGTTTCCATGTTAAATCTGGTGTTATGAGTGTTATGATGTTTATATGCTTTTGAGTTTACATGTTTAGTAGTTTTGGTTATATTACTGAAGTATATGTTACCGAGGTTGAATCTGATGTTTTTATGGAAGATTAAGTTTGTATGATTCACCCCCCCCCCCCTCTCATCTTATTAGCTTGGCATTTGTACTTATCTTTAATTATCAGAACTATCAATTGGTATCAGAGCTTTGGACTCCAGAAGAAAAATTTTAAAGGTACTTGAGGCAAAATATTCAAAGATGTATAAGAGGGATGCACCGAAGCTGAACAAGTCAAGTTTCTCTACATGGTAGAAAAGGATGAAGCTGCACCTATCAGGAGTTGGAGAATATGTTGTATATTATCTGGAGAATGATTTCATCACACCGAGCACCTATCCATTGACAATGGAAGAGATAAAGGCAAAGAAAGAACATATCCAAGCAATGATTGAAATAACATATGCATTGATTGATTCAGAGTTTAATGATCTAGAAGGCTGCAATGATGCAAAGGCTATGTGGGACAAGCTCATATCTGTGTATGGAGGAGATGAACATGTTCAAAGAGAAAAAGTGGACAGTCTAAGAGGACAATTTGAATCTATGAGGATGAATGAAGGTGAGAACATAACCCAGTACAATACAAGACTAAAGGAGATTGTCAATCAAATCGAAGGAGCAGGTGGAACCATTAAAGAAAATGATATAACAAGTAAGTTGTTAAGAACCCTTCTACCAACTTATGCAATCCGAGTCTCTGCAATCAATGAATTAAGGTCTATACCCAATATGCCAGTTTCTTTAGAAGCTACTATTGGTAAGCTACATGCATTTGAGTTGAGTAACTTTGATAATAGTGGGTCTTCAGTAAATAAAGTTGAATCTGCATTTAGTTCTTTTCATCTTGATGAATCTAATGATTACAATGAAAGAAAGTATAAGTACTCTGAAGGAGATCACAGTGGAGCAAGTGAAATATTTCGCAAGTAAATGGAGGAAGTACACAAACTATATGAGGAAATAAGAAAGCAAGAAGAGTTTGAAGCACTATTAGCCAGAAGGTTACCGAGAGGCAAAGGTAAGTATAAAGGAAAACTACCTTTGAAATGTTTCAATTGTGATAAGATAGGACATATGGCTTCTAACTGTCTTGACAAAGATTCTACTGAAAAGAGAGATTACCGAGATAATAGATAGAAAGATAATCATTACAGAGGACACTGAGACTTCAGAAGAAGAGATAGAAAGACATGCTTAATAGCCGATGAGGAATCCAATGATGATAAATCAGATGAAACTGATATAGAGGAAGTAGTTTATGTGGCTATCAAAGATGGATCAGATGAAGAAAGGTATGAAGAAAAAGCCCTAATATCTCACATAAATACTAATGACTCTTGGATCATACATAGTGGATGTTCACATCACATGATAGGTGATAAACACAAGTTTGTTATGTTAGAAGACTATGATGGAGGCTATGTAAGATTTGGTAATGATGCACCATGTTCGGTAAAAGGTAAAGGATCCATAACACTTCCTGACAATGCAAAGTGCAATGATATTTATTGGGTTGAAGGTTTGAAATACAATTTGTTGAGTGTAGCACAGCTAAACAATACATGACACTGAATAGAATTTCAGAAAGGAATTGTCAAAGTTCATGACAAGCATGGAAAGTTAGCTGCTATCGAGACATAGACAAAAGGTAATACATTTCATCTCGATTCAACTCGGAATAAGTGTCTATATGCAAAGATAGATGATACCTAGTTATGGCATAAAAGGTTTTGTCATGTAAATTTTGATAATCTAATCAAAATAAGCAAGAAGCACCGAGTAAGAGGTCTACCGAGTCTTGAAAAACTTGAGAATGCTATGTGTCGAGGATGCCAGATGGGTAAAATGACAAGATCAAGCTTTACAAGTAAGTCTTACACTTCTAAGGGAATTTTAGATCTTGTGCACATCGATATTTGTGGTCCTATGAAAGTTCAAAGTTATTATGGTGATAAATATTTCATATTATTTGTGGATGATTACTCAAGGATGATGTCAGTTATGTTTGTAAAAGAAAAATCAGAAGCTTTTCAAATGTTTAAATGGTACAAGGCAATAGTTGAAAATGAAACAGGAAGACAACTGAAATGTCTTAGATCAGATAGAGGAGGAGAGTTCACATCTGATGAGTTCAACTTATTCTACAATGATCATGGTATTAAAAGACAAGTCTCTGCACCGAGAACTCCACAACAAAATGGAATTGTTGAGAGAAGAAACAAATCTATTGTGGATTGTGCTAGAACCCTGATGATTGAAAAGAAAGTGCCACAAACATTTTGGAGAGAAGCAATAAGCACAACAATTTGCACCCTGAACCGAGTACAACTGAAGAAAGGAACTTTGAAGACACCATATGAAATCTGGTATGACAAGAAACCTAATGTAAGTTATTTCAAAATATTTGGAAGTAGATGCTATGTACACAAAGATGATAGAAATGGCAAGTTTTATCAGAAAAGTGAAGAAGGAACATTTCTTGGTTATTCTTCTAGAAGTAAAGCATTTAAATGTCTGATCAAATCATCTAACAAAATAGTAGAAAGTGCAAATGTGAAAATTGATGAATTTGTAGAAAGAAATGATGAAGGAAAATCCAAAGAACCAGAAGATTATGATGAATTTGTCTATGTTCAACTGACAAGTCTTATCGAGAGAACTGTTGAAGGAAATGAAGAGAATATTCAGTTACCGAGTGATGAAGAAGATCATACAGAGCCTATCGAGTCTGTATTAGCCAAGTATGTCAGAAGACATCATGCATCAAGTTAGATTATAGGAGATAAGGATGATCCAGTGATGACAAGGAACGAAATGAGATAGAACACATGTCTGATATCTGAATTTGAATCGAGAATAGTGGAAGAGGCATCTAATAGTGAAGATTGGATAAATGCTATGACAAAAGAGATTGATCAAATCAAGAAGAATGACACATGGACACTGATCCCAAGACTGAAGGACAAAAATGTAATCGGTACAAAGTGGATTTTCAGAAACAAGTTGAATGAAAAAGGAGAGGTCATTCAAAATAAAGCTAGACTAGTTTGCAAAGGTTATGCTTAAGAAGAAGGAATTGATTATGGTGAAACTTTTGCACCTGTGGCTAGACTAGAAGGAGTAAGAACATTGTTGGCATATGCTGCTTACAAGAATTTCAAGGTATATCAAATGGATGTCAAATCTGCATTTCTGAATGGTATATTAGAAGAAGAAGTTTTTATTGAACAACCTGAAGGATTTGTTGAAAACAAGAATGAAGATCAGGTATGTAAATTGAACAAAGCTTTATATGGTTTGAAACAAGCACCTAGAGCATGGTATGAAAGATCACACTCTTATTTAATCGACATTGGTTTTATAAGAACAAGTGAAAACAATAACATGTACATGAAGAATGATGAAAATGAAATATTGATCTCCGCCATATTTGTTGATGATATTATATTTTGTGGTAATGACTCTCTATGTAAGAACTTTGGAAATGAAATAAGCAAATAGTTTGAGATGTCATTAATCGGTGAGATAAAGTATTTTATAGGTTTATAGATACTACAAATGAAAAATGAGTTTTTTATTACTCAATCCAAGTACATAAAGGAAATCTTGAAGAAATTTGGAATGGAGGATTCAAAACCAGTAAGTACTCCTATGACTACCAACTGTAAATTATCAAAGAATGATGGATCTGTAATTGTTGATTAGACACTTTACCGATCCATGATTGGAAAGTTACAATATGTTGTTCACAATTGACCAGACATAGCACATGTAGTAGGTATAGTTGCAAGATTCTCTATAGATTCCAAGGAAACACACATGACAACAATCAAGAGAATTTTCAGATACTTGAAAGGCACTGAGGAATATGGCTTAGTATATCAGAAAGGAAATGACTTCGATTTAAAAGTTTATACTGATGCTGACTGGGCAGGCAACATTGATGACAGGAAAAGCACAAGTGGAGGAGCTTTCTTTTTAGGAGAAAGACTAGTGAGTTGGCTTAGCAAGAAACAAGGATGTGTTTCACAATCAATAGCAGAAGCTGAATATGTTGCTGCAGCATTGAATTGTACCAACATAGCATGGATCAAACAACTGTTGGAAGGTATAAATGAGAAAGTTACCGAGCCAGTAACTATATTCTATGACAATACTAGTGCCATTAACATTTCAAAGAATCCTATTATGCACTCTAAGATAAAGCACATCTCTATCAAATATCATTATCTTAGAGAAGAAGCTCAAGAGAAGAAAGTGGTGTTGGAGTATGTTAGCACAAAGGAACAAATAACAGATATCTTCACCAAGCCACCGCCAAGGGACACTTTTGAGTATCTCAGAAGTAAGTTAGGGGTCCTACCCCTATCATCTACTCACTAATCAAGTTTAGTGAAGGCATCAATTCAATGACTCTACAGAATATCTTTAGGAGTTGATGCTGATTTACACACTTTAGGAGATTTTCTAAAGGTGTACAGGAAACAAATACAGGGAACAAGAATTGAAGACATAAATGCTCTGACCGAGACTAAGTTGACACATAACAATAGGAATTCACTTCTTAGCGGAATAAATTATGTTTTAGTTCTTTACTTTTTGGCATTGTTGTCAAAGGGAGAGAAGATTGAAGAAAAGAAAGACTGAAGAGAAAAGAAGAGAAGACTAATGTATGGGGGAGAATTATGATGACAGGAGGAGAGCATTTAAGCATTTCAAAATCTCATAGCAATCCAAATCAATTAGGTCAAATCAATTGGTTTTGCCATCAATGCCAAAGGGGGAGATTGTTGGCATTATAATAGACAAGGAGAGATTGTTGACATTTCAATAAGGATATTGAGAAGGTTGTTGATGATTATGGATACAACTGATTAAGGATGATTACTGTCTTAATATTATTATTTTGTCATTGATGTCAAGAAATTGATTTTCTAATTCAGTATGATGCTGCCATATCTTAAGAAGTATGATTTGATGAGTATAAAGATGTCAGTAAAAGACACAAAAATAATATGGTGAATAAGGGAAGAAATAAGTTATTCAGTGGGCAACTATTACTGAGTTAGACAATGATGAGATCATGATGTTTAGATTGTTTTGATATCATACATATGTTATTGATTGTAAGGTTAATACTATACTATGTTACCGAGCAAAGAACCTAGTTGGTAAACCCTAAGGAACCTAGTCAGTAAACCCCAAGGAATCTAGTCAGTAAACCCTAAGGTTATCGCTATCGGTTAATGAAGGCGAAATTTCTACCGTGTGAAGTTTAGTATTTACTGAGTTGCAACCAAGTAATAATAGAATGCATTAAATGATTACATGCATTATTTAATGAAGGAAGCTGATGAGCTGGCTATGATTAAATGATTGGTATGTTGTGAATGAAGTTTGTTAAAGAATCTATGGCAAAGGAAAATCGGCAGGAATATCTACAGCTCAGATTGAACCGCAATACCCCAGCACAAGTTCCAAGAAATGTATGCAAGTTCCAAGGTGGGGTAAAACGTTTCCAGATTGGTGGATACATTGAACCTGGACAAAGTCTGAAGATCTGATGGCTATGATTGATCATGGTAAATGTGATCAAGGAGATTAAGTAGTTAGCTATTGTTTATAAATAAGGAACTATTGATAAACAATGTATGCGGGCAAGTGTATGCACAGGGATGCTACATAGTGATTACCGAGCACTGAAGCTTGAAGACCTATTTTGAATAACAGAGTATAGAGCCCAACAAATGGACAAGATTAGTTCTATGTCTATATTGCATTGAGAAAATAAGAATCTTCTTTAGCATTTTAGATGTAAAGTTGTAGATAGATTTTTATTACTGTTACTTTGTAAAGTGACAGAAAATCTCTTAACTGAGTGGACTTAATAGTCTTATTTGTAAAACCCTCTAGCAAGGTGACATTCTGATTGAGTGTTTGAAATCCTTTAACAAGGTCACTTCTAACAAGGTGAAGATCCTAACAGATCCGAGGGAAATCCCTTAACTGGGTAACATCTAGCAATGTGTTTGTAATCTTTAACATGATTTGCTTTTAACCGAGCATACTCTAGAAGAGTATATTTCTTAGTGGGTCCGAAATCCCATAATGGTTTTTCCCTATTTGGGTTTCCATGTTAAATCTGGTGTTATGAGTGTTATGATGTTTATATGCTTTTGAGTTTACATGTTTAGCAGTTTTGGTTATATTACTGAAGTATATGTTACCGAGGTTGAATTTGATGTTTTTATGGAAGATTAAGTTTGTATGATTCACCCCCCCCTCTCATCTTATTAGCTTGGCATCTGTACTTATCTTTAAGTATCAGAACTATCATGGAGTTGGTTCATACAAATATATGTATACCTAATAGGACAAGATGGCTGAATGGTGATAGGTATTTTATACTTATTGATGATTATTCTAGGATGACATGGGTTACATTCTTGAGAGAAAAATTTGAAGCATCATAAAAATTTAAAGTATTTAAATCTATGGTTGAGAATCAAGTTGATGCTAGGATCAAATGTTTAAGGTCCAATAGAGGAGGAGAGTTTAATTCAAATGAATTTGATAGATTCTATGAAGAGCATGGTATTAGAAGACATTTTTCTACCCTCAGAGCCCCTTAACATAATGGAGTTTTAGAAAGAAAGAATATAATTTTTGTTGAAATGACTAGAACTATGATGAAGGATGCTAACCTACCTAATATATATTGGAAAGAGGTTGTGCATACTATTTTTTACATTCTTAATAGGGTACAAATAAGTGTGAACAACACAAAGGCTCCTTATAAACTATGGAATGGAAGACCCCCTATAGTCCAACATTTAAGAATCCTTGAAAGCAAGTGCTACATAAGGAGAGATGAGGAATATCTAGATAAGTTTGATGCAAGATTAGATGAAGAAATATTTTAAGGATACTCTACAAGGAGTAAGGTATACCAAAGTTACAACAAAAGGTTGAATAAAATTATGGATAATACAAATGTCAGAGTTAGTGAAGAATGTAATTAGACTGAGACTATACCTGAATCTAAGATTGATGCCGAAGTTATCATTGTTGCTACAGAAGAGAAGGATGCTCTGGAAGATAAAGAAGAGAATAGTAAAAAAGAATAGGTACCTAAACATCTACGGCACCAATAAAATATGGGTAGAAGAATCATTTAGAGGAACAAATCATTGGAGATGAGAATA
This sequence comes from Cryptomeria japonica, assembly GCF_030272615.1. NCBI lineage: Eukaryota > Viridiplantae > Streptophyta > Pinopsida > Cupressales > Cupressaceae > Cryptomeria > Cryptomeria japonica. Next base: position 530,389,049 of record NC_081412.1, on the reverse strand, counting down.
AAGGAATTAAGTCAACAAGAAGACATGTAGAAATTGGTGAACAAGAAAACTATTATTTCCTATTTTAGGTGGAACCAAATATGTATATGGATTCAAGAAAGGATGAAAGTTAGATAAAGGAAATGTAAGAGGAGATAAATTAGATAGAGAAGAATCATACATGGGAATTGGTAACTAGACCGGTGCATAAGAATGCGATAGGAACTAAGTAGGTGTTCCAAAATAAGCTAAATGGAGATGGAAAAGTCACTAGGAACAAGGAAATATTGCTGTGCAAGTTTTATTCACAAGTTGAAGGTATAAATTTCGAGGAGAAATTTGATTCAATGGCAAGAATGAAGGCTATAAGAATGTTTCTTGCAATTGTTGTATATAAGAACTTGAAAGTATATCAGATGGATGTCAAGTCAACATTCTTGAATGGAGAACTTGAAGAAGCATATATTGAACAATTGTATGGTTTTAGGCTATCAGAAGATCTGGATATGGTTTGTAGACTCAAGAAGGCATTTTATGGACTCAAGCAAGCTCCTAGTGCTTGGTACACAAGGCTGGATAGATATTTGTTGCAACAATATTTCAGGAAAGGTACTACAGATAGCAATATTTATTTCAAATTTGAAGGTGACAAATTGTTGATTGTTGTTGTCTATGTTGATGATATCATATTTATTGGAGATGATGATGTATGTAACAAGTTTGTAGAAGAGATGTAGAAGAAATTTAAGATGTATATGATAGGTGAGCTATCATTTCTTCTCGGTCTTCAAGTTACACAATCAGAAGAAATTTTCATTTCTCAAACCAAGTGTATCAAGGAGATATTGAATAAGTTTTGGATGGAGAATTCTAAACCAGTTGCAACCCCTATGGATATTGGTTGCAAGTTAAGAAATGATAGTGGATCTCCTGATGTTGATCATAAATAATATAAATCTATTATTGGAGGATTGTTGTATTTAACTACTTCAAGACCAGATATTATGTAGATTGTTTGTTTGTTTCCTAGATATCAAGCCAATCCTAAGAAAATTCATGATCAAGCAGTAAAAAAGATATTTAGAAATTTGAAAGGGACTCCAAATTATGGATTATGGTATAAGAAGGATGATGATTTCATTTGAGAGCATATACATGTTGGATATTAGAGTTATTGGGACATGTTATTGTCATTGATGTCAACATATTCATGTGTTGTAGCAAATTGGTTTATTGCAGAGAGTTGTTTTGGTGATCTATTGTAGATGTACTGATGTGGTTTATTTGGTTTTGAGATACTTATCTCTATCTGATTTGGTATGAGTTTCACAATGCTATGAGTTGATTTTGTCAAGTTATGAGGTCTAGTATGTGGACTGGTTTTTTAGTATTCTATGTTCCACAAATACCACAATTTTGACTGGTATTTGATCCATATTGCTCCAGAATGATTATATCTTGAGTTGCAGATTTTGGAGAGTGTTTGGGATGTTTGTGTGTGTCCTCTTATTAGATGGTTCATGATTTGAAAATTCACAAGCATATCTTTCAGTTTGTCAGTTGGTGTTCTTGAGCTCCGGTGATGGAATACTGATGATTCTTGTTAGCTGAGTTGTTGCGGTGATTGTGGTGGAATTCATGTTGCTTGTTGATGTTCTCTGATTGTTTTCTATGCATTTTGGTGGTCCACATTGAACATGGTGCATTTGATTTGAATATTTTATTGGTCTGGTGGTATTCTTTGTGTTATACGACATATTTGGTGGTTTAGCATGTTGCAGATGATCTTGGCGAATTAATTGGTGATGTTGCATGTTCAAGGATTTGATTTGGTTCCATGCTATGTCCTTGCCAACATTGTATTGGTCCAGTTATGGATTTATGTATCGTGTGATGTAATTTTATAATTAGGTCTTATGTGTTGAGATGACCTTAAGGGTAAGGTTGATGATTTGTATAAATAGGTGTTCTAATCATATTAGCTGTGTGTTTGTGGTTGTGCTTTTTATCCGAGAGTATATTGTATATGCGAACAAGAAAATATATCATTCATAAGTGTGAAAGAGCAGAGAAGAATTATTGTGCAGACAATGTGCTTAACCAGAATTGTAATCAGACATTTGGAGATGCCATTCCTTCAGTTCATGTAATCCAGATTGTTGTCTGATCTTTGTAAGGCAGTAAGCCTTCCCAAGGCTGTAGCCCTTCTTGTATTTGAGTAGTGAGCTCTAGGTAGTGTGCTTGAATGCATGGGCATTCCCTATTGTAATATTTACACATACTACTTGCAGAGTATCATCTTATTGTGGGTATGTTCCCACCATGGTTTTTCCCTTAATCGAGTTTTCCACGTCAAAAATCTATGTGCTATGTGTGTTGTTGATGTGGTGATTATTTCTATTACTGTTGTTTATGTTCAGATCTAAGATTACAATTAATTTGATTGAGTTTGGTGAAAACTAATTCACCTCCCCCTCTCAGTTTTCCCGCTGCTTTGCTAGCAACAATTGGTATCAGAGCTAGATTCTCTGGAAGGAGATTGACTTCTTGAGGAGATCCAGGATGGCAGCTATTGTTTTCAAGGAGATTCCAAGATTTGATGGAACCAATTACTCTATATGGAAGCACCATATGAAAATTCACTTAAATCATCTTGGAGAAGATTATTGGAAGATCACAAAGAATGCATACATTGTTCCTCCGAATGGTCCTATTACTGTAGCTGAGATCAAGGATGCTAAAAGTAATATAAGAGATAAAGAAGCATTGTTAAGTGTCTTGACTGATGCAAATATGACTAATGTGGTGGGATTATAAATTGCACATGATATTTGGGTGAAGCTTGAAACCCTGTATGAAGGAGATAAACATATGAAAGTTGATAAATTGCAAAGCTTGAAAGAAAAGTATGAGTTGCTGAGAATGAGAGAATATGAGAATATTTCATCCTTTATGGATAAAGTGAATGATCTTATGCTGAATATTAGATGTGCTAGTGGAGTTCTTGAAGAAGATGATATTTTTTCTAAAGTGTTGAGATATTTTCCTCCTGCTTATAAACATAAGGTTGTTGCTATTGATGAGATCCAGACTATGACAACTATGACAAGAGACATTCTGGTTGGAAAGCTTGCTACTTTTGAATTGAGTGAACTTGGTGAATCACATGGTAAAATTGAGACTACATTTAAAGCTATTGTATCTAGGAAGTAGAAGTATGCTCTGGGAGAAAGTTAAACTAGGGTGTCCAGATATGAAAGAGAAATGAGAGATGGAAGAACAAGAAAGAGAGCCAGAAGATCTTGAAGCACTTATTTCTAGAAGATTGCCTAAGGGAGTTGGTAAGTATGAAGGGAAGTTGCCTTTGAAATGTTTTTCTTGCAATAAGATTGGTCATTTTTCTTCTAGATGCCCTGAGAGAGTAGAACAAGTGTCAAAGTATGATAAGCCCTACAAGCCTAACTGGATGTATAGATATTAGAAGAAATGTTATTATGTTGTTGATGAAGGTGTGATAGATGAGGTGTCTGAGAAAGGGAATCAAAAGATGAATTTGTGTTCATTGCTATCAAGGAAGATGATTCAATATGTACTAATTATACAAGTTGTACTGTTGAAGAGACAACTTTGGCTGCTAAGATTGATGAGAAAGATGAATGGGTGATTGACAGTGGTTGTTCACATCATATAACATGAGATAAAGGTAAATTTGTGAATATGGAGAAGTATGATGGGAGTATAGAAAGATTTGGAGATAATAAAGCTTGTGTAAATCTTGGTAGAGGTTTTATTTCTCTTGATGGTAAGCATAATACTGATGATTTTTTATATGTTGAAGGTTTGAAGCATAAAATTTTGAGTGTTGGACAGATGGTTGATAAGGGATATGATTTGCAATTCAAGAATGGGAAATATAAGATCTTGAATAGCTTTGGTATAGAGATTTCATCAGGTACTAAAACTAAAGGTAATATATTTCATCAAAGTGCTGGTGAGAAAATTTGCTTGATTGCTCAGATTGATGAGAGTTGGTTGTGGCATAGAAGAATGTGTCATGTTAACGTTGACTGCATGATTAAGATAAGTTCTACTCAAGCTGTTAGAGATCTGTCTAAGATAGTGAAGCCTACTAATCTGGTATGTAAAGAATGTTAATTAGGAAAGCAAACATGAATTTCATTCAAGAGAAAATTTTATACATCTAATGGATTGTTAGATCTTGTGCATACTGATTTATGTGGACCTTCTAGAGTGAGAAGCTTGCAGGATGACATGTACTTTATGTTTCTAATTGATGACTATTCTAGGATGATGTGGGTCACTTTTCTAAGGGAGAAATCTAAAGCACTAGATTAATTCAAAATATTCAAAGATAAAATGGAGATAGAGACATGATTGAAATTGAAGTGTGTGAGGTCTGACAGAGGAGGAGAATTCACCTCCGGTGAGTTTAATTCCTTTTGTGAAGAGCATGGAATCATGAGACAATTATCTGCTCTGAGAATCCCTCAACAGAATGAAGTTGTTGAAAGGAAGAACAAAACTATTTTGGATGCTGCTAGAACTATGATGATTGAAGGAAATGTTTCACATATCCATTAGAGAGAAGCTATTTGTAGTGTTGTATACACATTCAATCGGGTGCATATAAAAGGTGATTCTGGTAAGACCCCTTATGAGGTATGGTTTGGTCATGTTACTACAGTTAGATATTTTAGAATATTTGGAAGCAAAAGTTATATCAAAAGAGATGAGGATATAGGAAAATTTGACGTAAGATATGATAAAGGAATCTTTTTGGGATATTCTACTAAGAGAAAAGCCTACTGGTGTTCCAAAAAAAGATTGAGAAAGATAGTGGAAAGTGCAAATGTGAAGGTTGATGAGAATCATTAGAAGAAAATCAGAGCATGTCGATATGAGTCTAATGATCAGAATGAAAATTTAAAGCAAGTGTAGAGTCCGAGCATGAAGCAAAGTGATCAAGTAGAGGTAGAGATAGTGAATGTAGATGCTAATACCGATGAAGAAGTTCAAGAGCCTAAAAGTTAGAATAATCAAAAGACCTCGAGGTATGTAAAGACTAAATCATTCTGAAAATCAGATTATTGGTGATAAGAATAAAGGTGCGATGACTAGGAGAAGGATTGCTGCTGAAGAGACATGTTTGATTTTTTAAATTAAGCCTAATATGTTGCCGAATCTTGTAAAGATGAAAAATGGGTAAACGCTATGGAAGAGGAGCTAGATCAGATTGATAAAAACAAAACATGAGAACTTGTTCCGAGATTGTAAAGATGAAAAATGGGTAAACGCTATGGAAGAGGAGTTAGATCATATTGATAAAAATAAAACATGAGAACTTGTTATGAGATTTTAAGGACAAGAATGTAATTGGTACTAAATGGGTGTTCCAAAATAAGTTGAATGAATCTGGAGAAGTTGTCAGAGAAAGAATAGTATGTAAGGGATATTCACAAATGGAAGGTATTGATTTTGAGGAGACTTTTGCTTCGGTAGATAGAATTGAAGTTGTTAGACTATTTCTTGCATATGCTGCTCATAATAAATTCAAGGTATATTAGATGAATGTGAAGTCAACCTTTTTGAATGGTGAGTTGGAAGAAGAAGTCTACATTGAGCAACCAGATGGATTTTTATTAACAGATGAAGAAGACATGGTATGTAGATTGAAGAAAGTATTGTATGGTCTTAAACAAGCCCCTAGAGTGTGGTATGCCAGATTGGACATACGTTTGATGAAGTTGGGATTCTGTAAAGGTACTACTGATAGTAATTTGTATTTAAGGATTGATAATTGAAGCTCTGCAAAAAGGATGGTTAGAAGAGTTATGCAAACACAACAACACAAGAAACAATTTCAAACGTTAGCGTTAGCAATCACAAATCAAATACTATCCTAAGAAAGCATATCAAGAGAGATACTAAATAAGAAATGGAAAGCATGCGAAGACAAAAGAGGTAAACTAAACTCCTCCAAATGCTAACCAAAACAATCATAGCGGCTCCTCCATTGTTCCTCTGCTCTCCAAGTTCCCAAATGAGTGTAGCTCTCAGTAGCTTTTTGCACTATTCTGGATTTCTTATGGAGGTTCAATATTGTGAATGCTTTAAACTATGCAAATGCAAGTGTAAAACAAACTAAATATGAGATATCATGTAATTAACTAAGATTAATTTTAGCCCAAAATAACAATGTGAGATGATTGTGCTAAAATGCTCTCTAAAATTCACTATAAGTTAGATGTATACAAGTTTTCAGGATTATAGATGTGCTTGAGAATGCTTGAGGATTTGAAAATGAGGAATGTGAGCTCTATTTATAGGTAAAATGGAGAAATGGATGGTTGAGATTGAGTAATCTCAACAAGGGTCAAGATTGATGGGTTTATGATCCATGTGAAGGCTTTCAATCCAATGCCAGGATGACAAATGTCAACAAGAGATGGGTTGAGAGGAGAGGGAATAAGCATTAAATGCTTGACATGACTTGAGGGTTAACTTAGGAGGTAAGGTTAATGTTGAGTTGAAATAATAAAGCTATTATCTAATGAATAATGTCTTTATCCAATGGATAAACTCTTGTGCAAGATTTAGTGAGGATAACCATGGTCAAACAATAAATGCTTGAAGAGACCCATGGGTTAAATGAGGGTTGAGTTAGAGGGAAAGTCTCTAACCATGGGGGCAAGTGGATTTAACCATAAATGGTTATGTAAGAGCCATAAATGGTTATGTAAGAGGCATTAATGGTCATGTAAGATCCATTAGTGGTTTGGAAGACTTTAGAGGTTAGCTTGTTGAACACATAAAGCATTAAATTCTTTTCAAAGACTTTGAAGGCTTTGAGAAGTGACTTCAAGTTGCTTATGAATGTGACAATAATTAGGGGATAGATTAGGCTAATTAAGAATGGTTTAGAAGAGGTTAGAAGGGTCTAGAAGGGGATTTAGGATTGCAAGTGGATTTGGTGGGTGAGGGAAAATAGGATTTAAATTAAAATAAAATTAATTTATTTCAATTATGGTTGCAACTTGTATTTGTGGGAGAATGCAAGTGGGAGGGATTTAATGATTTAAATAAATATTTTAATTATTTATTTAAAAGAGGAAAGGGGATTAAATTAAATAAATAAGATTTATTCATTTAATTGATTGTGAGTTCGGTTTAATGAATTAATTGGAATAAATTGAATAATTTATTTAATTAATAGGAGAATGGTAAATATTCATTTAATTAAATGGACAGATTTCTGTGACTACAATAATTATAATATTTTGATTGTTGAAGTCTTTGTTGATGACATTATTTTTGGAGGAGATGATGATTTGAGTAAGAAGTTTGCTAATGATATGCAAAAAGAATTTGAGATGTCTATGATAGGTGAGATGAATTTCTTTTTGGGATTGCAAATTACACAGACTGATAAAGGCATTTTCATATCACAATCCAAGTATGTGAAGAAATTGCTAAAGAAGCTTGGACTAGATGGTTCCAAACTTGTTGGAACTCCTATGGTGACTGGATGTAAGATGACAAAAGATGATGAATCTTTGAAGGCTAACTAGACCCTATACCGATCTATGATTGGTGGACTTCTTTATTTGACTCGAACTAGGTCTGACATTATGAATGTTGTATGCATTTTTTCAAGAATTCAAGCTGATCCGAAGGAAAGTCATGTTACTATTGTGAAGAGGATATTCAAATATTTGAAAGCAATAGTTGATTTTGGTATGTAGTATTTGAAGGAAGATGATTTTACTTTGAATGCTTATACTGATGTTGATTGGGCAGGTGATGTTGATGACTGAAAGAGCACTATCGGTGGAGAATTATTTTTGGGAAAGAAGTTGGTATCTTGGACAAGTAAGAAACAAGATTCTATTTCTTTATCTACTGCAAAATATGAATACATTGTTGCTGCTAGAAATTGTACTTAGGTTATTTGGATGAAGTAGATGTTGAAGGATATTAGAGTTTTTTATAATGAGCCTACTATTATATATTGTGACAATTATATTGCTATCAATATTTCTTAGAATCCAATATTGCATTCTAAGACAAAACATATATCTATCAAATTTCATTTTTTGAGAGAAAGTTACTGATTAGGAAGTCAGATTGAAGTATTTATCTACTAAGGGACAAATTGCAGATATATTCACTAAGACTTTGCCTACAAATATATTTATATATCTAAGAGAGAAGTTAGGGGTAATTTACCCTCCTGTTGAGAACTAGATGCATTGAGTTGCATCAATCCATTGAACTTCATTGTCTTATCCTATTATCCAGATTGATGGGTGGGTGTTGCTACTCTGGGGGAGTAGTTAGTGCGTGATTCAGTTGTTCAGATTTGTGAGTTTATCCTAAGGGGGAGATAATAATGATCTGTATGTGTCTTTGGCATTGCTGTCAAAGGGGAAGATGTGCATGTGAAAAACCCTGAAGTATTTTTGAGTTATTTAACAAAGGGGGAGCCGATCCATATGATCTCAAGGGGAGATTGTTGCTTGTTTATTTCTTTCTTTGCATTGATTATTTTTCACATTCATATGTTTCCATCAATGCCAAAGGGGGAGATTGTTGGTCTAAAGTGCAAAATTGGATCCTAGTGACTCCCCACCTAGGAGAGAGAAAGGAAGTCACTAGGATGATTTTCACTTGGAGGAACTTTACATTCAAAAGAGGAGCTTGAAACCACTAGATCCAAATCCAAGGGAAGCAAGGATGTTAATTCCAAGTGGATTTCAAGGGTTGAAGTGTGATTTACCATCTTTTGTAAATGAGAAAGTTGACTTGTTGACTATGTAGGAAAGAGAGATAAAATTAGTGAAATGAGGAGCTACCAGTTTTGGATCGCACTGTAACTTCAGATATGAGATATTTAGACTGATATAGATCTGCCCTGCAAATTTGGAGAAAAGTCGGTTGGACCATGTTGAAAATGCACACTGTGCTCCACAAAATCCGCAAAATGAAAAGGGTTCTTCCACCTCTGTAAATGGAGTCCAGATATGAAAATACAGCTGTGCACCTATAACCTACATACAAAAAATAAGGGAAGAGGGGTTGTGGATAGGGGTTTGCCTCAGTCAAACCCCAGTTGAGGAATCAACCTTGAAAGAAAGTAATTGCAAATGATTGAATGTAAACAATGGAAATGTATACCTTGTAGATCTACAATTTGTTGATGATGGTTGCTTTGCTTCTTGAATGTTATCACAAATGTTGCATGAAATGGCATGTAACATGATAAAAACCTAACACACACATATTCTTGCAAATGAATGTTATAAATGTTGCTCCAACGGATGAATGAAGAAGACACATGAAGAAGAAGAATTGATGGATGCTTGAAGACTTGAATGCTTGAACTTCACCTATCATGTATTTCATGTATATTCCCCCTCATTCAAATGAGAAGACCAACTCCCTTTTATACATGCCTTAGAGAATTAATTCATCTCACCAAAGGCCGACATCGAGGAGATTTGGAATCTCAAAATGCAGATAGGACTGGAGGGACCTATCTTGGGGCTACATTAAGAGGGGGGGACAACCCCTATCCTAGGGGGATAGGGGTGCCATGCCCCTATCCTTCCCTATCTCTAGGTCCGGACAGGGTCCTCAGGCCATCTCAGGGCTTAAACAAGGAGAGGTTTCGAGGTGAAAATGCAGAGATAAGTCTCAGTTGGGAAGGAAGATGTTGTCGCCAAGGTGAGAACCTCAAATATGGTTAAAATTGCCAAGGTCACAATTTTATGACACTACATTTATCCCCCACTTTAGCGGGAGTACAACTTACACCAATATTGCTGGTAAAGTAGAAGACATAGAGATGAAGATGAGAGAAGCATAGCAATACCACAAGAAGTATAAGACATCACTAATATTGAGGAACATAAGCCCCCCAATCCTAGGATGTTAACTCACTCAAACATATGCAAGAGCACACAAAACAAAAAGGAACAAGATGCACAAATAAAAACAAAGCGCAAAAGACACATGACAAAAATAAAACACAAGACGACAAACCAACTAGCCAAAGAGACCTAGATACTCAGATGTCTCAACAACTAATCATGACACAAAGACCAATACCATCACATAAACACAAGTGATCACATAAAAGAGAAAAGTTGACATCATCCATGAACCATCAATAGCAAAAATATAGGTTCATGAGAGGAAGGAGAGAGAGGACATGAATACACACTTTGGTGATCCATGAGAAGAAAGGCGAACAAGAGAGAAACCATGGACATCTTGCCCTTAAAACTAGGTGATCCATGGAGAGAAGGACATGAAAATATAGCCCCCATAGTCTGTCTGGGTGATCCATGTAAGGGAGGAGAGTAAGAACACCATTAGTTCCACTCAACCTCAAGCACATGTGTGTGCAAGTGAGGTTTGAAGTGCCTCATAGGAGTCTATGCCTGAGTACACTACAACCTATATAGAATGTATAGTACAAGTGTAAAGAAAGGCATGATATCTCGCTCTAAGAGTCTATGCTCTAGTTCTGAAAATAATCACCCTACATAAGAGAAAAGTGGTATCATCTCGCTCTAAGAGTCTGTGCTCTAGTTCTGAGAATGACCCACTGTACAAGGAAAAAGTAATGAAATCTCGCACTAAGAGTATGTGCTTTGGTTCCGAAAATGACCCATTGTACAAGGAAAAAGAAGCGTCATCTCTCTCTAAGAGTCTGTGCTTTGGTTCTGAGAATGACCCACTATAAAAGAGAAAAGTGATGACATCTTGCTCTAAGAGGCTGCCCTCTATTTCCAAGAATGTCCAACTGTACAATGCATGAGAATGTTGGTATTTCAATGGAAAGAAAGATTGTTGATATTCAGTAAGGATATTGAGAAGGTTGTTGGAGATTATTGATATAACTGAAGAAGGATGATAACTATCTTTATAACATTATTTTGTTATTGATGTCAAGAAATTGATTATCTGATTCAGCATGATGTTGCCATATCTTGAGAAGATTGATTTGAAGAGAATTAAGATGTCGGTAAAAGACATAGAAAGAATATGATAAGGGGAGAAATAAGTTATTCAATGGGCAACTATTACCGAGTTAGACAATGATGAGATCATGATGTTTAGATATAGTTTTGATATACTACATATGTTGTTGATTGTAAGGTTAATACTATACTATGTCACTGAGCAAAGAACCTAGTCGGTAAACCCTAAGGAACCTAGTCGGTAAACCCTAAGGAACCTAGTTGGTAAAACCCTAAGGTTATCAATATCGGTTAATGAAGGTGGAATGTCTACGGAGTAAAGTTTAGTATTTACCAAGTTGCAACTGAGTTATGACAGTGCGCATTGGATGGATAAAAGCATTATTGAATGAAGGACAATGATTAACTGGAGATTTATAAATGATTGGTATGATGTGCATGAAGTTTGTTAAGGATCTATGGCAAAGGAAAATTGGCAGGAAGATCTACAGCGTAGATTGAACCACAATAACCTTGTGCAAGTTCCAAGAAAGGACTACAAGTCCCGAGGCGAGGTAAAACATTTTCAGATCGAAGGATACATTAAACCTAGTCAAGTTTGAAGATCTGATGGCTAAGATTGATCATGGGAAATGTGATCAAGGAGATTAAGCGGTTAGCAATTGTTTATAAATAAGGAATTGTTGATAAACAATGTATGCAATCAAGTGTAAGCACAAGGATGCTACATAGTGATTACCGAGCATAGAAGCTTGAAGACCTATTTGAATAAAAGAGTAGGGAGCCCAGCAGAGGGACAAGATAAGTCCTATGACTAGATTGTTTTGAGCAAATAAGAATCTGCTTTAGCATTTCAGATGTGAAGTTGCAGATATATTTTTATTACCATTATTTTGTAAGTGACAGGAAATCTCTTAACCGAGTGGACTTAACAGTCTTATTTGTAAACCCTCTAGCAAGGTAACATTCTAGTTGAGTGTTTGAAATACTTTGACAAGGTCACTTCTAACAAAGTGAAGATCCTAACAGATCTGAGGGAAATCCCTTAACTGGGTCACATCTAGCAATGTGTTTGTAATCTTTAACAGGATTTGCTTTTAACCGAGCATACTCTAGAAGAGTATATTTCTTAGTGGGTTCGAAATCCCACAGTGGTTTTTCCCTATTTGGGTGTCCATGTTAAATCTTGTGTTATGAGTGTTATGATGATTATGTGTTTATGAGTTTGCATGTTTAGCAGTTTTTGGTTATGCTGTTGAAGTATAAGTTACCGAGGTTGAATCTGTTGATTTTATGGAAGATTATTTTTGTATGATTCACCCTCCCCCCTCTCATCTTATTAGCTATTGGCATATGGACTTTACTTTTAGTATCAGAACTTACAATTGGTATCAAAGCTTTGGACTTTGGAAGAAAAGTTTAAAGGTACTTGAGGCAAAGATCCGAAGATGTATAAAAGGGATGCACCAAAGCTGAACAAGTCAAGTTTCTCCACATGGCAGAGAAGGATGAAGCTACATTTATCAGGAATTGGAGAATATGAAACATATTATCTGGAGAATGATTACATTGCATCGAGCACCAACCCAATGACATTGGAAGAGATTAAGGCAAAGCAAGAACATATTCAAGCTATGATTGAAATAACATCAGCATTGACCGACTCAGAGTTTAATGATCTAGAAGGCTGCAATGATGTAAAAGCAATGTGGACTAAGCTCATATCTATGTATGGCGGTGATGAACATGTTCAAAGAGAAAAAGTAGATAGTATAAGAGGACATCTTGAATCCATGAGAATGAATGAAGGTAAGAACATAACCCAATACAGTACAAGGTTAAAGGAGATTGTCAATCAAATTAAAGGAGTAGGTGGAACTATTAAAGAAAAGGATGTAACAAGTAAGTTGTTGAGAACCCTTCTACCAGCTTATGTTATTCGAGTCTCTGCAATCAATGAATTGAGGACTATACCTAACATGCCAGTTTCTTTGGATGCTACTATTGGTAAGCTACATGTATTTGAGTTAAGTAATTTTGATAACAGTGGGTCTTCGGTAAATAAGGTTAAATCTGCATTCAGTTCTTTTCATATTGGTGAATCTGATGATTACAATTATAGAATGAGTAAGTATTCTGAAGGGAATCATAGTGGAGAAAGTGAAAGATTTCATAAGAACATGGAAGAAGTGCACAAACTGTATGAAGAAATCAAGAAGCAAGAAGAGTTTGAAGCATTATTAGCCAGAAGGTTACCAAGAGGAAAAGGTAAGTATAAAGGGAAGCTACCTTTAAAATGTTTCAATTGTGATAAAATAGGACATATGGCTTCTAACTTCCCTGACAAAGAATCTAGTGAAAAGAGAGAATACCAAGATAACAGGTAGAAAGACAACCAATATAGAAGACACCGAGACTTTAGAGGGAGAGATAGGAAGACATGTCTAGTAGCTGATGAGGAATCCAATGATGACAAATCTGATGAAACTGATACTGAGGAAGTTGTTTTTGTGGCTATTAAAGATGGATATGATGAAGAAAGGTATGAAGAAAAATCCCTAATATATCACATAAATAATAATGATTCTCGGATCATAGACAATGGATGCTCAGATCACATGATAGGTGATAAACACAAGTTTGTTAAATTAGAAGACTATGATGGAGGCTATGTAAGATTTGGTAATGATGCACCATGTCTGGTGAAAGGTAAAGGATCTATAACACTTCTTGACAATGCTAAATGCGATGATGTATACTGGGTTGAAGGATTGAAATACAATTTGTTGAGTGTAGCACAACTAAACAATACAGGATACTGAATAGAATTTCAGAAAGGAATTGTCAAAGTTCATGACAAGCATGGAAAGTTAGCTGCTACTGGGACACAAACAAAAGGTAATACATTTCATCTTGACTCAACTTAGAACAAGTGTCTTTATGCTAAGATAGATGATACTTGGTTATGGCATAAAAGGTTTTGTCATGTAAATTTTGATAATCTGATCAAAATAAGTAAGAAGCACCGAGTAAGAGGTCTACCGGGTCTTGAAAAACCCAAGAATGCTATGTGTCGAGGATGCCAGATGGGTAAAATGACAAGATCAAGCTTTACAAGTAATTCCTACACTTCTAAAGGAATTTTAGATCTAGTACACACTGATCTTTGTGGTCCCATGAAAGTTCAAAGTTATTATGGTGATAAATATTTCATATTATTTGTGGATGATTACTCAAGGATGATGTCAGTCATGTTTTTAAAAGAAAAATCAAAAGTTTTTCAAATGTTTAAATGGTACAAGGCAAGAGTTGAAAATGAAATAGGAAGACAACTGAAATGTCTTAGATCTGATAGAGGAGGAGAGTTCACTTCTGATGAATTTAACTTATTCTGCAATGATCATGGTATAAAGAGGCAAGTTTTTGCACCGAGAACACCTCAACAAAATGGGATAGCTGAGAGAAGAAATAGATCAATTGTGGATTGTGCCAGAACCCTGATGATAGAAAAGAGGGTACCTCAAACATTTTGGAGAGAAGCAATCAGCACTGCAGTTTACACCCTGAACCGAGTTCAATTAAAGAAAGGAACTATGAAGACACCATATGAGATCTGGTATGACAAGAAACCTAATGTAAGTTATTTTAAAATCTTTGGAAGTAGATGCTATGTTCACAAAGATGACAGAAATGGAAAGTTTGATCAAAAAAGTGAAGGAACATTTCTTGGTTATTCTTCTAGAAGTAAAGCATTTAAATGTCTAATCAAATCATCTAACAAAATAGCGGAAAGTGCAAATGTGAAAATTGATGAACTTGCAGAAAGAAATGATGAAGGAAATTCCAAAGAACCAGAAGATTATGAAGAATTTGTTTATGTTCAACTGAGAAGTCCTACCGAGAAAGTTGCTGAAGAAAATGAAGATAATGTCCAGTTACCGAGTGATGAAGAAGATCATACAGAACCTACCGAGCCTATATTAGCCAAATATGTCAGAAGACATCATGCATCAAGTCAGATTATAGGAGATAAGGATGATCTAGTGATGAAAAGGAACAAACTAAGACAAAACACATGTCTGATATCTAAATTTGAACCAAGAATAGTTAAAGAGGCATTTAACAGTGAAGATTGGGTAAATTCTATGACAGAAGAGATTTATCAAATCAAGAAGAATGACACATGGACATTGATCCCAAGACTGAAGGACAAAAATGTAATTGGTACTAAGTGGATTTTCAGAAACAAGCTAAATGAAAAAGGTGAGGTCATTCGCAACAAAGCAAGACTAGTTTGCAAAGGTTATGCTCAAGAAGAAGGAATAGATTATGGTGAGACTTTTGCACCCGTGGCTAGACTTGAGGGAAAAAGAACATTGTTGGCATATGTTGCTTTCAAAAATTTCAAGGTATATCAAATGGATGTTAAATCTGCATTTTTGAATGGTATACTAGAAGAAGAAGTTTACATTGAACAACCTGAAGGATTTGTTGAAGACAAGAGTAAAGATTAGGTATGCAAATTGAACAAAGCTTAATATGGTCTGAAACAAGCACCTAGAGCATGGTATGAGAGACTGCACTCGTACTTGATCAAGATTGGTTTTATAAGGACACGTGAAAACATCAATATGTACATGAAGAATGATGAGGACAATGGAATACTGATCTCAGCCATATTTGTTGATGATATTATATTTTGTGGAAATGACTCTTTATGCAAAAAATTTGGAAATGAAATGTGAAAAGATTTTGAGATGTCACTAATTAGTGAGATAAAATATTTTATAGGTTTACAGATATTGCAAATGAAAGATGAGATTTTCATTACTCAATCCAAGTACATAAAGGAAATCTTGAAGAAATTTGGAATGGAGGATTCTAAACCAGTAAGTACTCCTATGACTACTAACTATAAACTATCAAAGAATGATGAATCTGCATCTATTGATGAGACACTTTACCGATCTATGATTGGAAAGTTGCAATATGTTGTGCATAGTAGACCGGATATAACACATGTAGTAGGTATTGTAGCAAGATTCTCTGTAGATCCCAAGGAAACCCATATGACAACAATCAAGAGAATTTTCAGATACCTGAGAGGCACTGAAGATTATGGCTTAGTATATGAAAAGAGGAATAATTTTGATTTAAAAGTTTATGCTGATGCTGATTGGGTAGGCAACATAGATGATAGGAAAAGCACAAGTGGTGGAGCTTTCTTTTTAGGAGAAAGACTAGTGAGTTAGCTTAGCAAGAAACAAGGATGTATCTCACAGTCAACAATAGAAGCTAAATATGTTGCTGAAGCATGGATCAAACAACTGTTGGAAGGTATAAATGAGAGAGTTACTGAGCCAGTAACTATATTCTGTGATAATACTAGTGCCATTAACATTTCAAAGAATCTAGTAATGCACTCTAAGACAAAGCATATATCTATAAAGTATCATTATCTTAGAGAAGAAAGTTGTACTAGAATATATTAGTTCAAAGGAGCAATTAGCAGACATCTTCACAAAGCCATTGCCAAGGGACACTTTTGAGTGTCTCAGAAGAAAGTTGGGGGTCCTACCCCTATCTTCCACTCACTGACCAAGTTTGGTGAAAGCATCAATTCGATGAATCTAAAAAATATTAGGTGTGGATTGATGTTGATTTACGCACTTTAGAAGGTTTTCTAAAGTTGTGCAGGAAACAGTGAATAGAGATAAGTTGCTCTGACCGAGACTGAGATGATACATAGCAAGGAAAATCACTTCACAGAGGAAGAAATCATGATTTAGTTATTTTAATTTTTGGCATTGTTGTCAAAGGGGGAGAAGACTAAATGGTTGATTGAGTGGTAAAGCCCTGAAAGATGAAAATAATAGAAGACTAATGACAGGGGGAGAAGACTACAAAAATAGAGAAGACTAAATGCAAGATAACAACTCAAGGATAACAAGAGAAGTCTAACAACAATCTGAATCCGAATCAATTTGAATATCTTGTTGGTATTACCATCTAATTGTTGGTTTTGCCATCAATGCCAAAGGGGGAGATTGTTGGCATTTCAGTAGAAAGAAAGATTATTGATATTCAGTAAGGATATTGAGAAGGTTGTTGGAGATTATTGATATAACTGAAGAAAGATGATAACTATCTTTATAACATTATTTTGTCATTGATGTCAAGAAATTGATTATGTGATTTAGAATGATGTTGCCATATCTTGAGAAGATTGATTTGAAGAGAATTAAGATGTCGATAAAAGACACAGAAAGAATATGATGAATAAGGGGAGAAATAAGTTATTCAATGGGCAACTATTACCGAGTTAGACAATGATGAGATCATGATGTTTAGATTGTTTTGATATCCTACATATGTTGTTGATTGTAAGGTTAATACTATACTATGTCACTGAGCAAAGAACCTAGTCGGTAAACCCTAAGGAACCTAGTCAATAAAACCCTAAGGTTATCGATATCAGTTAATGAAGGCGGAATGTCTACTGAGTAAAGTTTAGTATTTACCAAGTTGCAACCGAGTTATGACAATGCGCATTGGATGGATAAAAGCATTATTTAATGAAGGACAATGATTAGCTGGAGATGTATAAATGATTGGTATGTCATGCATGAAGTTTGTTAAGGATCTATGGCAAAGGAAAATCGATAGGAAGATCTACAACGCAGATTGAACCGCAATAACCTTGTGCAAGTTCCAAGAAAGGACTACAAGTCCTGAGGTGAGGTAAAATGTTTTCAGATCGAAGGATAAATTGAACCTAGTCAAGTTTGAAGATCTGATGGCTAAGATTGATCATGGGAAATGTGATCAAGGAGATTAAGCAGTTAGCAATTGTTTATAAATAAGGAATTGTTGACAAACAATGTATGCGATCAAGTGTAAGCACAAGGATGCTACATAGTGATTACCGAGCACAGAAGCTTGAAGACCTATTTGAATAACAGAGTAGGGAGCCCAGCAGAGGGACAAGATAAGTCATATGACTATATTGTTTTGAGCAAATAAGAATCTGCTTTAGCATTTCAGATGTGAAGTTGCAGATATATTTGTATTACTGTTATTTTGTAAGTGATAGGAAATCTCTTAACCGAGTGGACTTAATAGTCTTATTTGTAAACCCTCTAGCAAGGTAACATTCTAGTTGAGTGTTTGAAATACTTTGACAAGGTCACTTCTAACAAAGTGAAGATCCTAACAGATTTGAGGGAAATCCCTTAACTGGGTCACATCTAGCAATGTGTTTGTAATCTTTAATAGGATTTGCTTTTAACCGAGCATACTCTAGAAGAGTATATTTCTTAGTGGGTCTGATATCCCACAGTGGTTTTTCCCTATTTGGTTTTCCATGTTAAATCTTGTGTTATGAGTGTTATGATGATTATGTGTTTATGAGTTTGCATGTTTAGCATTTTTTGGTTATGTTGCCGAAGTATAAGTTACCAAGGTTGAATCCGTTGATTTTATGGAAGATTAAGTTTGTATGATTCACCCCCCCCCCTCCTATCTTATTAGCTATTGGCATTTGTACTTTAATTTTAGCATCAGAACTTACAGAGAGAAGTATTGTACAAAGGAGCAGTGTGGGTGCCCCCCCCTTAAGATGTCAACATAGGTTGATGTTGATATCTTAAGGAAAGTAGAACAAGGATACCTACCTTTATCACAAGGAAGATAGTTGTTATGAAACAATGTCATAAATCCAAGCAAGAGAGGGAATACTCTTCAAGAAAGGATACAATAGTTGAAAAGAAATATCTTGTTATAAGTGTAAAGGAGATCTTTGGAGGATAAGAGATCTTTGTTCAAAAGACATCTACCTCCAAGAGGAGTTGTCTTAGATAAATATAACATCTTCTAGAATGAAGCGTAGAAGAGAACAAGAATTCAATCCTTCCTTCTATTTCTAGGTGAAAGGGATTATTCATGAAGGATGAATCACTTTTATCCCAATGGGGATAGGTGAATTTATTATAGATGTACATTACCAAGTGTGAAACAGATTGCAGTCAAGGACTTACACCTCTTGTATAAGAGAGAACCCTTGAGTGAACAACAACAATTCCACACAAGGAATGAAATCAAGTAATAAAACTCACACCATCCACACCATAGGAAAGAGTGGATCCTTAGAGATGGAGAGAGAGAGAGTGGGATCATTGCCCCCCAAGCTAATGGACAATGAGAAGAGCTTACACAATCTTCTAGAGAGAGATTAAACATAATTAAAGCACAATGTACTTTCATGAATGCATGGAAGGAAAGACATTAGTATATGTAAAATACATGTCTCAAGAAGTGGTAATCTTCAAAAGGAAGAGAGAAAAAGCATCACATATTCACCAAGGGTAATTAATCATAAAAACATACCATTGTAAGAAATGATGATCACATATGAAAAATGCAGCCCCTAAAGGAAACATGGATACATGAGATAAAAAGAAAGAAAGACAAAGGAGTGAAAATCCTTGCCCCCGAAGTAATGAGGACAAAGAGAAACATTAAACATCTTCTAATGGTGAGTATTGGCAAGTGATATGCCTTCCTAGTGGAACAAACCCTTGCAAGGAAGGGATACATACTTCTCAAGAGATCATTCCATGCCAAGGGGGCATATCCAACTTGAGAATAATCAAGACCATAGAAGAGGTAAGGTTTTCAAGAGAATGAAGGAAAGAGAAAAAGTGCACTACTCATTAAAGAAACTACCCTCAAGCAAAGAGGAAAACCCAAGAACAATTACACACTCACATGGGAATGATTCTTATGCAAGAAAAGAGATCTAATAATATATAATGCACTAAGATAGAGATGAATATATAGAAATAATAAAGAGAAATGAATTTCATGTTGCTGCCTCAAAGTATGTAAAGTTGAAACAACACCACCACAAATGATAAAAATCCCCCAACTAAGTTGATTATTTATGTGATAAGGGTGAGGACCAATAGGAAGAGAAAAGAAGTGTTAAGGCACTATTTTGATGTCAAGGAAGACAACTAAATCTATTGTAAGAGAAATTTGTGCAAGATCATATTGCTTTTGAACAAATTTCTTAAATGCATAACATTTCCCAAGAGAATGTGAATGTGAGTCGTGAAAAATTCAATATTCAATACCTTTCACTGGCTTAAGATTCTTGTTTTTATTTGAGGAGGAATGGAAATGTTCCTATCATATTTCAATATCCAATAGATTCTTGTAGCTAGTCTTTCAGGATGATATATATCGTATTGACATAAAGGAGAAGAATTATTAGGAGAAGAAGGTTTATCATCCACAATTCTAATTTTGCCACCGTTGATGCCATCTTGAATAGATTTTTTAAAATTAGGGCAATCATCAGCATTATGGTAATGGGTTTGATGAAATGAACAAAAATGACGTTTCGAAGAAGAAGCATTCTTGCGGGCTCTTTTGATTTGTTGTCTTTTAAGATAATTTTCAAAATTTTGGAGCCTAAGGAGTTCATTCATAGAAAGAGGAGCATCACTTCCTAGGCCTTTTGTAGTAGTTTTTATAGGAAGGTTTATAGGGACACGAATTCGTTGCTCAAATTTCCCAATTCCTTATCCTTTAAAACCTTGTTTTGTGATTATATGAAAGCCACGACTATAAGAATGTTGCAATTGACTAGATGGAGGAAGAGGATCATGAATTTCTTGGAAGTTTGATGTATAAGGGGGAAGAAAAGGATTTGTAGATGAAGAAGGAGTATCATGTGAAATGACAATCTCCTTTCCTTTATCAAGCTTATCCTTTGTGGAGGATTGGGGATGAACATATTCATCATCTAGAAGCTCATTTTTAGTTATTTCTATGCAAGGGGAAAATATCATGAATAAAATGCATGACATCGTCCTCCCTACATAGACTTTGATGTTGAAGATAGGTCTTAGGAGAATAAGGAGGATGTAAAGATGTTAGAATTTTAATATTTTGATTTTGCCTCCCTTGCTCAAGGGTATGTGTAGAAGAGGATTGGTCCTTGGCACTTTTCAGTGCTTGCACTTGTTTAAAGAGAGCATTGGTTAAAGCATGAGGTCTCATCTCATCCACACAAGATACCCTAGGAGAGGTACAAGGGTTAGGATCTACAAAAGCTTTAAAGTGATTAATATAGAAAATGCATTTTGTTAACAACATCACCATAATACAACTTAAATGATACATGAAAGCTTTGAGATCTAATTGAAGAGAAAATAATTTAGAAATCCTAACAACACAATATGACCAAGTGCTATGAATGAAGAGAAGCAACATGAATTGAAAGAAACCCTTATCTGACACATGATTGCAGTAAATATATGTGAAAAACTATGTAATTATCATATGTGAAAGAGCAAGTAAATCCAATTTGTTAATTGCCATTGAAAGTCTCTTAATTAAATCTTAATTTGGTGGAAAAGAAGATCTAAAATTAGGACCTTTGTATGAAAATTAATTTAAAATTTGAATTTGTGTTTGACCTTAGGAGATGTTAAAATTAACAAAGTATGCCAATTTTCTGGATTTAAGCAGAAAAATATAGTCAATTCCATCTCCCAAAATTTTGGGAAAAAAGCCAGGGACCGTGTTGAAAGTGCATACAGTCCAACCAACTTTTTTCAAAATTTTCAATGATGATAGATATTATGATTTTATTGTAGAATCCAAAAAAACAACTGATTTGGAGATGTCTAGATTGGTCAAATTGGCAGTCAAAGGTAAAAAATAAAATGATTTAAAAAAAATAGGGTTTTTCTTTTTAACCATTAAATTTTCAGAATAAAAGGACATATTTGAATAAGAACCAGATATGAAACAAGCAATTAAAATTTTGTACTTCAAAAGCTTAATTTCCTCAAAATGAAAAATTAGGTTTTGATCCAATCAACCTCTAAAATCTGCAAATAGATCAAACTTGGAAACGAAAATTTGAAATTCAAATTGCACTTAATCAGATCTAATAATGAGAATTTAGAATTAATGTGTAATACATTGGGTTCACCAAAATGTAAAGTGGAAAATTGGATCATAGTGACTCCCCACCTAGGAGAGAGAAAGGAAGTCACTAGGATGATTTTTGCTTGGAGGAACTTTACGTTCAAAAGAGGGGATTGAAACCACTAGATCCAAATCCAAGGGAACCAAGGATGTGAATTCCAAGTGGATTGCAAGGGTTGAAGTGTGATTTAACCTCTTTTGTAAATGAGAAAGTTGACTTGTTGACTATATAGGAAAGGGAGATAAAATGAGTGAAATGAGGAGCTACCGGTTCTGGATCGCATTGTAACTTTGGATCTGATATATTTAGACCGATACAAATCTACCTTGTAAATTTGGAGAAAAGTCAGCGAGACCATGCTGAAAGTACACATGGTCCTCCACAAAATCTGCAAAACAAAAAGGGTTCTTCCACCTCTATAAATGGAGTCCAGATCTGAAAATATAGCTGCTCACCTATAACCTACACATAGAAAAGAAGGGAAGAGGGGTTGTGGATAGGGGTTTTCCTTAGTTAAACCTTGGTCGAGGAATCAACCTTGAAATAAAGTAATTGCAAATGCTTGAATGCAAACAATGGAAATATATACCCTGTAGATATGTAATTTGTTGATGATGGTTGCTTTGCTTCTTGAATGTAATCACAAATGTTGCATGAAATGACATGTAACATGAAAAAACCCTAACTTTGCAAATGAATGTTGTAAATGTTGCTCCAATGGATGAATGACAAAGACACATGAAGAAGAAGACTTGATGGATGCTTGAAGACTTGAATGCTTGAACTTCACCTATCATGTATTTCGTGTATATTTCCCCTTTGCAAATGAGAAGACCAACTCCCTTTTATACACACCTCAGAGAATTAATTCATCTCACCAAAGGCCGACATCGAGGAGAATTGGAATCCCAAAATGCAGATAGGATCAAAGGGACCTATCTTGGGGCCACACTAAGAGGGGGGGACAGGGGTGCCTACTCTATCTTGGGGTCCGGACAGGGTCCTGAGGCCATCTTAGGGCTTAAACAAGGAGAGGTTCGAGGTGAAAATGCAAAGAGAAGTCTCAGTTGGGAAGGAAGATGCTGTCACCAAGGTGAGGACCTCAAATATGGTTAAAATTTTTAGGGTCACAATTTTATGACACTAGAATTGGATATTAGAGTTGTTGGGATATGTTGTTGTCATTGATGTCAACATATTCCCATGTTGTAGAGAATTGGTTTGTTGTAGAGAGTTGTTTTGGTAATCTGTTGCAGATGTGCTGATGTGGTTTATTGGGTTTTGAGATATTGATCTCTAGTTGATTTAGTATGGGTTTCATGATGCTAAGAGTTGATTTGGTTGAGTTATGAGGTCTGGTATGGACTGGTTTTTCAATATTATGTGTTGTAGAAATATCACAACTCTGGCTGGAATTTGATCCATATTGCTCTAGAATGTTTATATCTTGAGCTGCGGATTTTGGAGAGTGTTTGGGACATTCATGTGTGTCCTCTGATCAGATGGTTCATGATTTGGAACTTTGCAAGCATATCATTTAGTTTGTTAGTTGGTGTTCTTGAGCTCTGGTGATGGAATAATGACGATTCTTGTTATCCGAGTTGTTGCAGTGATTGCAGTGGAATTCATGTTGCTTGTTCATATTCTTTGATCATGTTCCATGTATTTTGGGGGTCTGCATTGATCGTGGTGTGCATTATTAAATATTTTATTTGTTCGGTGGTATTCTTCGTGTTATGTGACATATATGGTGGTTTAGCATGTTGTAGATGATCTTGGCAAATTAATTGGTGGTGTTGCATATTCAAGGATTTGATTTGGGTCCATGCTATGTCCTTGTTGACATTGTATTGGGCCAGTTATGGATTTATGTATCATGTGATGTAATTTTATAATTAGGTCTTATGTGTTGAGCCGACCTTAAGGGTAAGGTTGATGATTTGTATAAATAGGTGTTGTAATCATGTTAGTTGTGTGTTTGTGGTTGTTCTTATGATATGAGAGTATATTGTATCTGCGAACAAGAAAATCTATCATTCAGAAGTGTGAAAGAGCAGAGAAGAATTGTTGTGCAGACAATGTGCTGAACCGGAACTGTAATCAAACATTTGGAGATGTTATTCCTTTAGTTCATGTAATTCAGATTGTTGTCCGATATTTGTAAGGCGGTGAGTCTTCCCAGAGTTGTAGCCCTTCTTGTATTTGAGCAGTGAGCTCTAGGTAGTGTGCTTGAATGCATGTGCATTCCCCATTGCAATATTTACACATACTACTACAGAGTATCATCTTATTGTGGGTAGGTTCCCACCATGGTTTTTATCTTAACTAGGTTTTCTATGTTAAAAATATGTATTATTCGTGTTGTTGATGTGGTGATTATTTCTATTATTGTTGTTTATGTTTAGATTTGAGATTAAGGTTAATTTGGTTGAGTTTGGTGAAAACTGATTCACCCCCCCTCTCAGTTTTGGTTGCGCAAGAAATATTATTCGGTGTTATTATCTACTGAAGAAGCAAAATACATTGTAGCAACATCTTGTTGTACTTAAGTCATGCAGATGAAGCAAAATCTTAAAGATATCAAGGTGAAGTATGATAAGGAAATTCCTACTATGTGTGATAGTAAATGAAATTACCATTTCAAATAATTCAGTGATGCATTCAAGGACTTAACACATTTCAATCAAGTATCATTTCTTAAAAGAGAAGGTTGTAGAGAAGGAAGTTAGATTGAAGTATGTACCTACTAAGGAACATATTTTAGATATCTTTGTTAATGCTTTGGCAAAGGATACCTTTGAGTATCTTTGATAGAACTGATAGCTTATTTTCCCTCCTTCTTCAAACTGGAGGATTTAAAGTGCATCTATTGTCTCCTGAATTCATGCTATTGTTTCTATAGGGGGGCAATTTAGTGTGTGTAATTTTAGATGGAGTGTTGCCTGGGAGGGAGGGAGAGAGAGAGAGAGATGTTGTTGGTAGTTTTTTCACTCTTTGTCCTTGATATCAAAGGGGGAGAGGAATTAAAAAGAAAGAGATAGATTGTTGTTTGTTGTTGATTGTACACATGTTGCCATCAATGAAAAAGGGAAAGAATGTTGGAAACTTAAGTTATTGAGTTGTGTTGTCATTGATGTTAACTTATCTAGTATTGTCATTGATGTCACTATGTGTTGTGGATGGTCTGGAAGTGAGTGTTCTTATGTGGTCAAATGGTGATGTCAAGGTGTTTTCGGAAGGCTAGTGTAGTGAAACTTTCAATATGCTGGAAATAATATTTATATGCAGGGTAGAGTTTTTAATGTCCTAGTGGAAGACATTTTCATAGCTCTGGTTTATGAAGATTATCAATTGCGGTTCTGAACATAATTTTTATGATTTGTGTATATTGCACTATCAAGTTTTTAGGCCCTCTATTTCTTAAATAATAGAGATGGTTGTTATTTCTGATAGTGACATTGTCTATCAAAACTGTTCTAGAGAATGCTTGACAATTCTCTGATGTGTGGATTCAAGTGTTGTGACTTGGAGGACATGTTTATTTGGTTTGTGCAATGTTCTAGTTCCATTTTTTGGTATTGGTTTGATTAGTATGGGAAGATATGTTGGTCTGTGTTCCATGTTGTCGGTTGGGTTGGTTTTTGGATAATTAAGGTGGTGTATCTTATTTGGATCATGCTTCTTTGATCTGGATATGATTTGTAGGCTAAGTTTGAATTTTGATATGGATCTCAACATGGCATGTGTAGATCCATAGTGTTGTGCATGGGAGGATGTTTTTGGGCCGATCGATTAACATGTTTTATTGTTTGTCTACATGTTTCCTTTAGTGCCAACTTTTGAGGATGTGTTGGAATGTACAGTTCATTCAAATCATTTTAGAAGTATGTGTTGTGATGTGTTTGAGTCTCCTCTATCTCGTGGATTGGACCACATTTGGTATTATTGGTCTGGATGGCCTAATTTATGTAATATTGTATATTTTGTTTGTGGTCGACCTATTTGAGAGTTTTAATGAATTATCTTGTATATATAGATGTGCAATTGTATGAGTTAATGCATGGAATGTGTGTGAATTTATGTGAAATGGAAGTGATGTTATGCAAACAAATTTGGTGAGAAAGTCAGTTTATGAGATATCTTTGGTGTGATAGTGTTTTGAGAGAGTGATTGATGTCAAATGTGTTTGCCATGATATTGGTCACTTGATACAAAGGTTCAAGGATAATTTAATGATCAAGAGTTCTTGTTCATCTCAATTCTTTGATTCCCTTAACCTGCTAGAAGAAGGTGTGTTCCTTTTGGTAGTTTGTGCAAACATTTGTATCTTTCCCTAAGATAGTGAGTCCCAGTAATGCAAGTCCTTTGTATCTTTCCCTAAGGTTGTGCACCTAAGTATTGAATGTCCTTTAAGGTGTTGAGCCTAAAATATTGTAATTCATTATTCATATTGTGATTGTGATTCTCACCATGGTTTTTGCTTGATTAGGGTTTTCCATGTAAATCTAGTGTTCATGTGTTTGTTGTGCTTTGTGCTTTCATGTTTCATAATTGTAGTATTAAGTTAATTTTGGATTCAAGTTTAAAAGATCATAAATAATTTTTTTTGGTCCAAATTGATTCATCCCTGCTCTCAGTCCTATGGTGTGTTAAACACTTTTTAGGGGAAACCACAAGAACATTTGTTGACATATTATAGGATAATTATGGAATATAGTTCTGAAAGGTAGGTGTAACCAAAACTAGACTAGCTACTACCATTTGACATAAGTGCATAGCATTCAACATTTATTGTAACTACTTGATTATTAGCAACAAATTTAACTGATCCATAAAGGGTAGAAGTGACCTCTCCTAAAGCTTGAATCCAAGGTCTTCTAAAGAGAATATTGTATGGTAATGTCCCTAGCATGACATATACCAAGATTGGAATAGTAACTGGCCCAAGATTTATAGAAAAAATAATAAAACCCAAACCAGTACTAGTGTTATGAAAACCACGAATAAACAAATAAGATGAAACAAAAGAGTTCGAATCCACTTTGATTTTGGGAAACAAGTCTAGAATACAAACATTGTGTCAAATTGGTATCAATGAGAACCTTCCTAATGCCAACATTGTTAACATAAACAAAAGTCATTAATGATTCTGTTTGATTACGCACTTCTAGAGGAAAGTGTTCATGTGGATAGAATGTAGTATTGGATGAATTCACATGAATATGTGTAGACACCTAAAAGTGTCCTAGCTTAATTAAATAAATATTTTATTAATTAATTATTTTATCCTAAGTCTTCTATTAATTAAATAAATTCTTATTTATTTAATTAATTCACTTATCCTCTTCTAGCCCTTTCCCTATTTAAATAAATATTTTTTATTTATTTAAATTATTCTTTCCCTAAATTAAATAAATATTTTATTTATTTAATTGGTCCCACTTCCTCTATTAATTAAATAAATATTTATTTAATTAATTAATTCATTAGCTTTTTTCCTTCTATGACATG
Organism: Cryptomeria japonica; assembly: GCF_030272615.1. NCBI lineage: Eukaryota > Viridiplantae > Streptophyta > Pinopsida > Cupressales > Cupressaceae > Cryptomeria > Cryptomeria japonica. Next base: position 530,361,551 of record NC_081412.1, on the reverse strand, counting down.
TGTCATTTTTCTTTTAATTTTCCTCTACCTACCCTCTTCATACTTTATTATTTCCTATACCTACCCTTTAATCCTAGCCAACCATTTATCTTTTCACCTCTTAATCTTATCCCTCCATTTTCTAAAGTATCTTTTATATAAGAGGATTATTTTATCCTTCTAATCTCAATGCGTTTATCAACCTAATGCATTTATCAAGATTTTATGCAATCAAGCGACTTTACAACCACAATCCATTCTTTGTTGAGCTCGTGTGCACAATACAAAAATATGAGAGCAAATATATTAAACAAGATAAATGGATATAGGAGACAATGGAGATCAAACCCTACTTGGCATGTGAATGGTATTATTGTTTCAATTTGTTAATTTGCATGTTCTTAGGTTTCTTCATTGGTGTATGGCAAGTGTTTTATTGTAGAACTAGGATTGTTCGTGGTTGGATCTTTGTGGTTTTGCAATAGTTTGTTATCATCATTTTCACCTCACATAATATGACCATAAACTCATTTACATCTAAAGGCCTAGTAGAAGAAGGCAACAAGATCTTTTGAAGAGCTTCCTGATGCATACCCTGTTAAATTGGAGTAGTCTGAAATGAATCCCAAATTGAGATAAGATCGTAATCACTTTGTTGCTTAACTGAAGGTTTAGGTTCTTGAGGAAGATATGGTTGAGAAGTTGGTAGAGAAGTGTTAGATTGAACATGTTTATTTTTATTATTTCTTTGAGTGTTATAAGTATGGGCTATCATTATATAAGAAGGAGCCTTAGACCATGTGTATCTTGTATAAAGATTTAGCAAATTATTTTCAAAAGGAACACCATGAATATAATTTATCTTCTTTGGAGAAGGACTATCTAGAGTCGCATAGATGACTAGTCTCTTAGGCCTTTTAACAACAACAGAGACAAAAGTCACATTCATGGACTCATTTAAATTAGTAGAAGAACTAGTTGAATGGATTTATCAACATTGACCTATGGGACATCAGATATGAGATGATATTCATCATCCACCAATGCATCAACTCTACAAGAGAGTGCACTAGAATGAAGAAATGGTAAAATAACATTAATAAAGTGTTAAATATTTCATCCTGTCATAACAAATACCTTCTGAGATATAAAAAGTTTTATGAGAGGGATTAAAGAAATAAAGTGACATAGGAATAACTAAGTCACCATCACATGCCTGAAATGAAACATCATTAGTGCTTTGAATAAAACTAGAAATTGAATTCATAAAAGAAGATAACAAATGCATTTTGAAAATCATAAGCTAAATTAAAGAAATGATGCATAAATAAGTTGGTCAAAGGTCGATGTATCATTTAAAGGTAGCACACTGAATTTTTTGTTTTCAAGAAGGAGAAATCTTTGATTTTTCATTTTTTTAGGGTTATGATGACTTCTTGAAGAAATGATAAAGAATTATTTGAAAATGATGAAAGAATAGTGTTCACGTCGAGTTCACCAAAATTTAATGGAGGAAAAGTGACCTTGCAAAGGAAAAGCTTGTTCCCTTGAGAGCCAATTTCACAACATACTTTCAAATATCTCCAACTAGCTAAACTAGTGAAGATATCTAATTATAGATAGAGAAATAGGAGATTTCAAATACAAAACTGGAAAGAGTAGATGATTGGGAGTTTTTTGGTCTAGAGATGAGCATATCAACCAAGGATGCTAGTGTGATGCACAACATGTTGTATTCTTGTACGAACTAAAACATAATTTAAGTCAAAAAATACAAATACCCAACTCTACTTCAAATAACTTGTAAACCTAAAACTTAGAAATGTAATATCAAGTACTAGAAAAATAAATATACACATGCAAACCTCCATGCATTTTAATAGCTTCAATAAAGCTACACATAGAAAGAAGAGGAATAATGTTTGGGGATATTTGGAGATTTGCGTTAGTCAAGTCCTTATTTTGGTGTTTCCACCTCCACAATATCCATATATCTAGATAGATAGATCAAAAGATAAATATATAGATAAATGATAAATGATTTAAAAGATGAGGGATGCGATAAGTCCTAATATGCTCAAAGATGTGAGAAGGCTATTACCAACAAGGCTTGAGAAATGCAAGAGAGTTGCAAAAGATTGTTGGGAGAGATTGAGAGTGTTGTAGCAAGCGAGAGAGGGCAAGAGAAAGCTATGAAAGCCAATAAAACCATATATATTGCAAGAGAGAACCAAGAAATATTTCTTGTAGTGAAAAGATAGATTTAAAATGAAAGAATAGGAGAGAAAGAAGGGTTGTTGATCTATTTTGGAAGACTCCAACCTATTTCCATCGACCTGGGGAAGCGACAAGCATCAAAATGCTTAAAATCAAAATTTGAATGTTAAGATGTTGTGGGACATCTATGCAACACATTATTGTCTAGACAAATAACACTGAAAAATGATGGGTGACAAAAGAATCATGCGGTCAACACAAAACTAACGTTGAAAGATAGATACTAAAAAGATGTCTTGAGCATCTTGAGAGGGAGAATATTGATGGAAGGGTTGAAATGAGCCTACTCAAATGCCAAGGGAATGGACACTAAAGTGGATACAAAAATGTAGGTTAAATTACAAATTGGTATGCAATTTTTGTCTCTACACTTTCTCATAGTGAAGCTTTGCAAAAGTTAGCTATACACTTACAAAAACCAAAGCTTCTCTCTCTTTGTAATTGTGTTCATCATCTCACAGAGTGGATTTTGTTGCATATTGCTCTCTTATCTTCTACCTCATTTGATAATCTTGTTTATAAACGTCTAAGTGCATTTATTATCTATTTGTATTTAATCATTTATCATTTAATATTTAGTAATAGGGGTTTTCCTCCATTAAGCGAGGTTTGTTTCTATTCCTAATCTATTTTTAGCCAATCTATCTATCTAGTTGTCTATGGAGGTTGGAACACTAGAACGAGGGTTTGATTGAGGAAAATCCTTATACAACCCCAATAATTTTCCCTATCTTAGTTTGTGTAGGTGGAAAATAGGTTCAAGGAACGCGACAACATTTCTGGTGCTTATTTTGGAGTTTCTGACCTTGGTCTGTATATGACAGTGTGGTGCACAAATATGCTCACAATGTGCTAGTATGCAAGGATGAGACTTTTCCAGCTTAAAGGTAAAATATCTATATTGCAAGATTTATGTTTCTGTTGTCAAAATATTTTCATCTTATCATATGTTCTAGATATTTGATTTTTTTTAGTTCATGAGCATAGTTTAGTATAATTAGATTTCCTTTTACATATTGTTTCTTCTAGCTCGTTGGAGTGCTAGTTAGGTGAGGTGGTTGAGAGCTATTTGCTTCTTGAAACTTGTCGTCTTGAGGGTAATGATTTCCATACTCTATAGAGAATTATTTTATTTAATTATGTTTATTTTATATGTAATTTCATAGTTATAATATAAAAATAATGTGTGAGATGATGCCATTAGACATGTACACAATCATTACACAAGAATCTATGTTCTAACAATTTTCAATTTACATATAACTTTCAATTTTTTCACACTTATATTTATGATTATAAAAATTATAATTATGATGCTTAGAATACAATACAAGATATAAAATATCATGCTAGAATTCTATCTATAAAAACTAAAACATCAACATATTTTTTAAAATATAAAATAAAATAACAAGTGAAAATGTGTACTACCTAATAAATTTAAGTACTTGGGTGTTCCTCATTTGAAAGGTGCTGGTAGGATTGGGTTAATGAATAATGTTTTTGAAATGCTATAGCGTACAATTAGAGACATGGAAAGGTTGATCTTACCATCATTTTCTAAAAACAACTAGTAGTTAATTTTGTTTGTCCAAGCTTCTTTTATCTTACTCCTTCGTATGTCTTATGATTTTCCCTTTTTATTTTTAAGTTTCACTTTCGTTCAACTTTTACATAAATGAAAAAAAAAAAAATTTAAACTTTTATAATTTTTTGTTTTATTTATTATTTTTTTAAGAGTTGTTATATTGTAACATATATTATATATAAATAATAATTAATTATAATATATATAATTAATTTTTTAATAATATTAATAATCAAATTTTTTTTTTCATAGGTAATGGGCTGAAGCTAATACAGTGTACATACTCTTTCCCCTTTGTGGAATTTGAACTTTGTGACCTCTATTTCAAGAGCACAAATTCTCCACCACTAGGCCAATTCAAGTTATATATACTATTAATAATCATTATTATACATATAAAAAATTGAATTATATAGATCATAAAATTATAAATTATTTTTTTATCATTTTAATAGATTTAATTTTAATTTAGATTTAAGTTTGAATAATTAATTATAATATATAGATGTTAGCAACAAGGAGGACAAAAATTGAGAGGGGGGGGGGGTGGGGGGGCGGTGAATCAATTTTCACCGGATTAACAAACTTAACTATAAAAATAGATCTGATAAACTGCAACAATAATAAAGATAAGCAAATTAACAACACAACACACAACACCAAGATTTTGACATGGAAAACCCGGTTAAGGGAAAAACCATGGTGGGAACCTACCCACAATAAGATGATACTCTGTAGTAGTATGCAAAATATTACAATGGGGAATACACATGCATTCAGGCACATTGCCTAGAGCTTACTGCTCAAAAGATAATGATCTGAAAGACTACAACCCTCAAGGAAGTCTCACTGACTTACAATAAGATTTGGACTACAATCCGAAAGAAATGAACTGAAGGAATAACATCTCCAAATGCCTAATTATAGTTTTGGTTAAGCACAAATGTCTACCCAACAACACCAATCTATCCTCAATCTCAACACCAAAGGATAAATCACTTGTTTACACATACACCACTCTCTAATAATGCAGACACAACATCGAAACCTAATTTACATGAATATATCACCTATATATACAATTCATCAACCTTGACAACAAGGTTGTCTAAACTCTCAACCCTCAATTACAAAATTACATCACACGATACAAAGATCGACTACCGGACCAATATAATGATTTACATGACATAACTAGGACCTAATTCAAATTCCCAAATGCTCATCACCACCGAAAATCTTGCCAAGATCAACCACAACACACTACACCACCTGGAAAATCACATAACATGAAAATCATCACCGGTTCATAGAAACCATCAAAAAATTGCATAACGATCAATGTGGATAATAAAAAAAATAGGACACGACTAGGAAACACCAACAAGCACGTTATAATCATCAGGAAAAGTTGCACCAACACCACTTATCAATTCTTCATTGATCAACATCATGATGCAGGAGCACCAGAGTAGTTCATTCAGTTGATGTAGGAGCACCAGAAAAGTTCATTCAGTTGATGCAGGAGCACCAGAAAAGTTCATTCGGTTGGAGTAGTTAACTGTGGAGTTGCTTGGAGATCATTGCATTTCTTCATGTTTTTGGATTTTGAGTTGCGGATTTGGATTTATCGCCTTGAGATCGTTGTCTTAATCATATTCGAGATTCATGAAATTTGTATTTGATTCCAGTGAGATATCGATTCTGGTATTGTTCCAGAATTGGTGTGTTCTTATCGGTTGGTCTTGCAGTGAGTAAAGCGAAGCTAAATTGGGTTGCAGATCGTTGGGAGATGTTGTTTTGGGCTTGATCAATGTTCTTGTGAAGTTCTAAGCATTATTGTAGGTGTTCTTGGTGATTTGAGCCAACATATTATTGTTTGCACATTTCATCATGAACCGGTTGATCTTTGGCCGACTTGCTCGAGTTGATGTTGCTTGCAGATGGTATAAAGCGAAAGTTTGGAGATTTATTTTGCAGGACAAAGGTCCAAGGAAGAAGAGATCCATAGCATATGTAGTTTTCGAATAGATTCTGGTATGAGGGGACTGAAGTCTAGAGGGACTGAGGTCTGGATCAGTGCAGAACAGTGCAGATGGTTACCAGAGGCCAAATTGCTGAGCAGATGATCTATGGATCATAGATTTGAGTTGTAAGAATAATTTTGTAATCCTAGCTTGTGGTCCAGCATGTGTAAATCCTGATGGCATATGTAACTCTTTAACTATTATAAGGATTTCTCTTTTGTGTATTCTAGGTTATATCTTGTGCTGTGTGAACCGGTTACCGGTATCTTTCATGTTGATTGTGTTATAGACTGTAAGGCGGGGTTGTCCTTTATTGGATCTCCCTACCTTGGTTGCATCACATCAGGAACTCAAGAATACTCAAACAACAACTATCATGAAGAAAGATAACTTGTAGAGCACCAAAACACGAATCATCTGAAATGAAAATACACAAGACCATCCCAAGCAATATTTCAAAAACTCAGCACAAGATCTAATCACATAGGAATATACCACAGGAAATACTGAACTCTACAAAACAGTGATCAACAAAACAACATTGCAAACCAGATCATAAGATCTTCCCAACCCGCAATCACAGGAATATGTTGACATCAATGACAACAACACATCCTAGCAGGAACAATGACCAACAATATCCAACAATCTCCCCCTTTGGCATTGTTGATAACATATGAATGTGAAAAATAATCAATGCAAAGAAAGAAGATATCTCTAACAAACTCCAACAAACTCCCCCTAAGATCAAGATAGATAAATCAATTTTTCACATGATCTCTCTACCCCTTTGACAACAATGCCAAACTTACTCTCCCCCGAAATAGAAACATGAATCTCTCTCCCCTAAAACATAGACTACTCTTCCAGAGGAGGAGTACCAACTCACCAATCCAGATAAAAGGATAAGACTGTGAAGTCCACCATATTGATGCAACTTAGTGCATCTAGTTCTCATCAGGAGGGGTGGATACCCCTAGCTTGTCTCTCAAATAATGATATTTGATTAACACATGCTTAGTCTTTGAATGTTGCACCAGATTCTTTGACATGTTAATAGCACTAGAATTATCACAGTAAATGACCATAGGCTCATCATAAATAACTGATATCCTTCAACATTTGCTTCATCCAAACTACTTGAGTACAATTATTAGCAACAATAATGTATTCAACTTCAGCAGTAGATAAGGACACTGAATCTTGTTTCTTACTATCCCATGAAACCAACTTATTTCCAAAAAAGAATGCTCCACTGATAGTGCTCTTCTGATCATCAACATCACTAGCTCAATCTGCATCAGTGTAAGCACATAGCATGAAATCATCATTCCTTAGATACCACAAACCATAGTCCACAATTCCCTTTAAGTATCTAAATATCCTCTTCATAGCAGTGACATGACTCTCTTTTAGATCAACCTGATATCTAGCAGCCATGCACACAACATGCATAATATACGGCCTAGTCTGAGTAAGATATAGAAACCCACCGACCATAGATCTGTACAAACTCTAATTAGCTTTCAGAGATTCATCATTCTTAGACAATTTACAACCAATCACCATAGGAGTTCCAACCGGTTTGGAGTTATTCAATCCAAACTTCTTCAACAATTCCTTCACATACTTAGTTTGAGATATAAATATACCTTTTCTAGTTTGTGAAAATTGAAAACCCAAGAAAAAACTCATCTCTCCTATCATAGACATCTAAAATTATTTCTGCATATCACTGACAAACTTCATACTCAAGTCATCATCACCTCCAAAGATAATAGCACCAACATAGACTTCAACAATCAAGATATTATCATTCTCTATCTTAAAGTACAAATTATTTTAAGCAACACCTTTACTAAATCCCAATTTCAATAAATATTTATCTAGTCTAGCATACCAGGATCTAGGGGCTTGCCTCAATCCACAAAGAGCTTTCTTCATTTTGATAGGGATAGTGGCATGGCTAGAGGATCACTTGGGTAAATCATTGACTGATGAGAGTATTTCATTGAGATGTACCAACTAGATAGGGTGTAGAGATAGTTTGGATAGGTATAGGATGTAACTGAGGCACCACATAGATTCTAGTGAGTTACTAGAGAGAGGGTAGAAGAGTTCAAAGCCTCTTTATAGGACATAGCAGGTATCATCGACGGGTGGACTCAGTTCGCTCTAGTGCAGTGGGATCTATGAGGTGGGCCAGTGGATGCAGGGGTCATAACAACATACTAGGCATGGTGGGATGAGATCAAACCTAGGCCACTCGGTAGGGTAGGATTAGCACCCCTCAAAGTCAGGAGGTAAAATTCAAAGCCAGGGAAGGAAGAGTTGGTTAGTATCAGCCAACCCAATGGTCACCAGAGAGGTTTGCAGAGGCAGTGACCCAAATGAGATCCTGATCAGCTGCTAGGAGGCAAGGATAGAGAGTAGGAGATGTGAGAGATGGAAAGGAGGGAGGAGAGGGAGGAGATGGGGCATAGGCCATGGAGGTAGATCCACCAGTACAGGGATTGACTCCAGGATAGGAGGAGGGACAGGGACAGGGCTGAACATCTCCAAGGTTGATACTAGCCAGGAGGGCCCAGAGGGAGGAGAGAGGGGAGGCGTCAACAACACTATCAGATCCATCATCTTGGATCTGATCTCTTGAGGAGGCGATGACCAAGATAGAGCATAGGTTACAGGAAGTCATAGTGGAGAGGGATAGCCTGCAGAGAGAGAGGGACGCAGTAGAGGGAGCCAGGACACAACTGTAGTCAAAGAGAGATCGAATCCTTTAAGAGAGGGATGTAACAGTTACAACCAGGGATATCATGGATCATGCATGGCGGAGTACAGAGGAGATGGTGGCCTAGTAATAGAGGGAGAGAGATGAGACCAGGAGGCAGGTCAGGTCTAGTGGGGGTGGGGGAGGGGGAGAGATGCTACTAGGGATGTTGGAAAGGTAGATGGCAGGGTGGTATTGGGCTCAATATGAGCAAGCAGTATTGGCTGAGCAGAGAGAGTAGTATGTGCCACCTCTGAGAGCCAGGGAAACTATTTCCTCACATAGTTGAGGATCTAGCGGGGGGTCAAGGAGATCTAGCCATAGAATAGGTGGATCTAGAAGGAGGACTTGCACTGAGTCTATCACAAGGTCAACATCAGAATCCGCACAGGGATCCCAGGGATATGGACATGGATAGGGACTATCCCAGTCATCCTAGAGCATTTTGAGAGGCTTGATGCAAATTCTGCAGAGATATTTTTGGTGTACCATATATCGAATGTATAGATTCATATATTCTTTATATTCATTTTTGGCACCCCATGCAGTTTTTAAAGAGCATGGGAGGCGATCATCAATCATTGATATATTGTATGTACTTTATTAATTTGACATCAAATGTACCAGACATTGTACATATGTATATATTTGTATATAGATTTTGACATATAGTGAGACAATGATGATATATATGACACTCTCTATTTTGGTCTAGATATATGGTAATTTTATCTGTTTTATGATGCATGGATGCATGAGATATGCCTAACATGTTTGTGATGCAGGATGTGATGATGTATGGATGTATGAGTTATGCTTTGCATATGATGATTTATGATGTGATGTTGTATGCTATATGTGATGGACATTTATTTTTGATGCGGGATGTGATGATGTTATGGATGTAAAATATGTAGGATAGATATGGATTATGTGCTAACCCATATGTGATGCAGGATGTGATGGATTATACAATGCTTGTGAAATATGTATGATGAATATGGATTATGCGCTAACCCATATGTGATGCATGGTGTGATGGATAATGCAATTCTCCAAGGAGACTAGGAAAGGATGGCAAGAGGGATGAATAGGCAAAAGGATGTGTGCACATTCCAGAGAGGATGGGAGGATAAAAAGAAATGAGATGAATGAAATGCAATGAAGATGAAGATATCATGGAGCACGAGCATCCACGTGAAATGAGACGCCATGTAGTGAGCACTTATTTTGATTTAGAAGTGTTTGCTAGTCACCAAGCTATAAAGAACCGGGGTGGAATTTCACAACCAATGAATGGACTGACATGTATAAATAGATATGTAGGTTATTCTATCACCACACAGAGTTACAAAGATCCTGTGGGAAACAATGCTAGAACAAGCATATGAAGAAGACATGCCCCAGTGTAACATGAGATAGCCGAGACCTCATGAGGGTACAAAAAAGGACACATCCAAAAGACATGCCAAACAAAAATGAAAAGAAACAAGATCACATCCTGAGCCTTGTTATTCCCCAAGCACCATGATATAAAAGATTATGGTGACCAAGAGAAAACAAGACCCAAGGAGCTTGGAAAGATTAAAAAAGATAAAAAAGAATCCAAAACCAACACAAGCATCATAGATGTCTTTTTACAAGAGGAAGACAAACAGACGAGGATTAATGATGTTGTCTGACTAGAGGAAGGATACATCCTACACAGACTGATGGTAGATCATTGTTGATGTGAGAATGATATATCTCAAAGCAACATCTTGATGAAGGATGGATGAGCTAGGGATCAACAAAAGGACCTAGGAGCCATGCAAGGATCAAGATACTAAAGGATCTGTTGAAGAACTGGCTATGAGGTATATGATCATGACAAGTAGGACAAGGACAAACCTATGTACAAAAAGAACCATATATACAAGGCAACCTATATACACCCGACACTATGCACAAAGAACTGAGCATGGAAGGGGATAAATTACAATGATTATATACAAGTGAAGTGGAAGGTGAGGAAATGCGGGTACCATGGGATATTGCACAAAGAAAAGGGGTGGCTGCAATGAAGATGAAAATGGAAAGGCCGACATCATGGAATACCATGCTGGAAGGAGGTGGAAAGGAGGGGGATGGTATGATAACTATACCATCCTCTACAAATTACATGAATAAGTTGCCTATAAATACAGATCATCAACCTTGATAGCAAGGTCCACTAAACTCTAAACTCATAAACCATAATTACAAAAATTCATCACATGATACTACCAGACCAATATTATGATTTACATTATATAGCATGAACCTAATTCAAATTCACAAACAATTTTATCTGCCATAAATTTTGCTAAGACCTATATCAACACGTTTCACCAACCGGTAGAAACCCTCAATGCAAATAACACAGAATAACCAGTCGGGTCCAAATGGGACCACCAAATCATCATGCTAGCCAATGTGAAGCCACCAAACAATTAGGACATGATCAAGAACACCTTCAGCATATTAGGAACCATTTCTATAAGATGGACCAAAATCACTTAACCAAATCATCGAATATCACCAACCGGTTCTAGGAAATATCAATCGGTAATCCAAAACATAAGAGATAGTTTATGGAGCACCAAATCATGAACCAACTGAATGTGACAAGCATATAACCATCTTGAATAACCATCCAAACCAAAACAACCAATCTAATCATACCAGATTAGAATCACTGATAACCAAGTCCAACCGAAACAAGAACCAACCGGGATAGTAGTAACTAGTTGGGATGGAACCATATCCAACTGGAGCACAGTGTTGACATCAATGACAACACATAAATAGTTTTAGCATATTGCCAATATGGTATTCATCATTGGTTTGGCGGATGACAAGTTGTGAATCTCCATAAACTAGGAGATCTGATATATTCCATTAAATAGTTGTCTTTAGACTGGTGATTAATCCTTCATACTCATCTATGTTGTGGGTACGTGGGAAGGAAAACTTGAATAATCTGGGGATAAGGTCACCTTAAGGAGTAACAAATAGGAATCCTTCTTCCACTCCTCTTTGTGTATAGGAACCATCAAAGTAAATTTTCCAAGGGGGTTGTGCAACAAAGCATACATACTTGTTAGGAAATTATGTGATTAGTGGATGAACATCAACCAATGGTGTTTCTGCTAACTGATCAGTGATAACCCGCCCTTTGACAGCCTTTCTATCGACATATTGAATGTCAAACTCACTGAACAACATAACCCACTTGGCCATGCATCCTATTAGGGTAGTCTTAGAAAGAAGGTACTTGAGAGGATCGATTTTACAGATGAGCTTCATTGTATGACTTAGCATGTAGTGTTGTAGTTTTTGAGAACAAAAGATGACAATTAAGCATGCTTTTTCAATTGGAGATTGCTTAAGCTCATAACCGACTAGAGTCCGATTGATGTAGTATGTTTATCTCTCTTTACATTGATCATCATGTTGGGAAAGAAGTGCCCCTACAATTGTTGAAGTAACTAAAATGTATAAGAGCAATGGATGACCTTGAATGAGCAACATTAGAACTGGGGGATGAGCCAAATATTCTTTGATCCTCTCAAAGGCTTGTTGGCATTGGACGTCCCATTTGAACTCAACACCTTTTCTAAGCAATTACATGAAAGGTTGACATTTGTCTGCCAGTTGTACAATGAATCTCTTGATGGACTATAGTTTTCCTTATAGACTGTACATATTTCACAGTGTTTTGGTGGGAGGCATTTTCATTATTGCTTCAAACTTTTTGGGGTCAACATCAATGCCTCATTTGGAAACTATGAATACTAGGAGTTTACCTGATGTAACCCCAAACCCACACTTTTTTGGATTAAGCCACAAATTATATTTGGCAAGACACTCAAATACTAATTTTAAGATAGCTGGATGTTCTTCTCTCATCCTTGATTTTACCAGGATATCATTCATGTAGTATTCCATTACTGTATGCATCAGATCATGAAATATCACTTTCATATCACATTGATATGTGACACTCGCATTCTTGAGACCAAAGGGCATGACCTAATAGTAGAATGTTTCCCAAGGTGTGGTGAAAGCTATTTTATGTTGGTTCTCTTCTGGTATTTTTATCTGGTTATATCTTGAAAACCCATCCATGAGAGACAACATTTCATATCCCAATGTCAAATCAACCAAGATGTCGATGTTGGGAAGTCGAAATTCATCTTTTGGACATGCCTTATTGAGGTTGTTGGTGTAAATAATTATTCATCTTGAATATTATTACACCTTACTCAAGTTTACTTAGGAAATGCATTTCATAGTAGTTTGGGTATGAGACACTTGGGTGTTTGTGCCACATTGGGATAGTGTGTGTAGGAGAATTTCCACCTTTTATGGTGTGATCTTGTTGTTACACTCCACATTCAGTGGGTGATCCACCTCATGTGGAATATTATATTGTTTCTCCTACCTACCCTTGTTTCTTATTGAGCCACATGTCATGTTTGTGTGCTCACATATCCATATAGCCTTGCCTATATAAGCAAGCTCATATTCATTGTATGTATCGATTGATGATCTAGTTGATCAGTATTTTCATCTTGATAGAATACAGTTTATTCCTATCATATATTTTGTCTCTCTTATTTGTGCTTTCCATTGCCTCTTGATCTTGGCAAAATATCACAAAGGTCTCTAAAATCCGTGCATACTCTAATTGCCCCACACAATTTTTAAAACTAGTACCATGTTGGAGATCCATTCAGAATAGTCAATTGGACAGATGAACTTGACTTCTAGGAGATTTTCCGATTCTACCTTGACCAAGAGTGCAATTCTAGGATGCATTTTACATAGCTTCTTCTTAACCAGTTTGGCATTGGGATCAACTACAAGATGATGTACTACTAACTTAGGATTGAGGCCAAGCATGTCTGCATAAGATCATGTAAAGTTGATAGGCCATTTGTGAAGGATGTCAAAGAACACTTGGAGTTCATCCTCGGATAAAGATGCAACCAAATGAGTGATGTGTGGATTTTTTCCATGTCCAAATTTATCTCCTTAGTTTGATCTATGAGGATAGACGACCTTTCAAGAACATAATCAATGATGAATCCTCATCTTCTAGTGCCTCAGAGAGATTTTCACCAGAACATACACCCTTTATTTTTACTAGTTTTGAGTCAAGGGGTTTCCTAGAGGGGTAACCTTGAGGGTTGAGCTTGCAAACTGTATTCTTCTCAAGATGATGGTATAGTGCACACTCAGTTTCCCCCAGAAATTGTAGGAGCATTGTATCATCTTGGAATGTGTCTAGGTGTGCAATAGTTTGGCCTCAATCAATGAGCTCAGGTTAGCGAAGGGGAAGGTCAATGGGGAGGACAGATGTATCAAAGAGGATAGATGTGCCAAAGGTTGAGGAACTATCTATATCATCGTATGCTTGTTTGACAACCTCTTTTGGCATTTCGTCAATATCGATTGAAACATTTTCATTGTTTTTTATAGTGCCAACTAAACTTGAGGCTTCACAAGAGGGACGTCCAAAACCAAGCCCTTGGTGGTTCACATTAGGAGTGGGATCAATGGGTCTTCTGATGCCATGTTCCTCTTGGCCTAATCCACCACCTTAGTAGTTCCATTTTTGAGTAGCCTACTTGTGAGCGACATGATATTTTTCCTTGAGCTACTTGAGGCGAGTGCCATTATCTGTAGAGACATCTTTGTAGAGCCACTGATTAAAGTATCCTTCTATAACCTCATTGTTAAGCTCTCCTTGAGCTTGAAATGTGGTGGAGTGACACTATCAAACCACAAGTTCTTTCTTCTTCTATTCTTTCATAGGTTTCCCATGAGCATATGGATCTAGAGGTAGGGAACCTACTGCGAATGTGCCTTGGAGGGCGTATTCACCACAACCAACATTGTTGATCTTGCGTTGGAAGAAGGATGAAGAGATATAGGTTTTCTCTTTTGTAGTGGCTAGTATGTTATTAGGGTCAACATATGAGGATGATTAAGTGGCAGATGTGGTTGCACGATTGATACCTAGGCAATGATGGGAATACAAAGATGAAGCCTCAAGTGCATGACAATACTCAAAAGGTTGAGCATCACTACAGATAGTGATTTCATATCCTTGAAATGAGAATTTTAGGCATTGGTGATAGGTGGAAGAGATGGCCTCCATGGCATGGATCCATGGGTGATTGAGGAGTATGTTAAATGACAAATCAAGATCAACGATGTGGCACAATGTGGTTCATGTTACTGGGCCCATCGAAATTGGGAGATTGATCATTCCCACTGATCTTCTTTCAACATTGCCATAAGCCTTGATATTAATGCATTGATTGTGCATATCTGTGACAATGTACCCCACCTGAGTAACAAATCTCAATGTACAAAGATTTAGAGTAGAACCATTATCAATTAGTACTTGCTTCACTTTATGTTGTTTTACAATAGCTTCAATATTTAGGGGGAAAATATGATCAGTATCTGGGACCATGGCGTCAGATTGTGTGAAACTGAGATGGTACATGGAAGAAAAGTGGGATACCATAGCTTGGAACTATGTGGGGTGAATGTTACTAGGAATGCAAGCTTCTTGTAGTGTGTGCATGAGGATCTCCTGATGAGTAGGTGACACTTTTAGGAGGTCAAGGACGTAGATCTATGTAGGAGTCTTCCCTAAGTGCTCGAGGATGTTGTACTATGTAGGCACTAACACTACATGGGTGACATTGGATGCAAGGGCTCCAAGGACTAACATGTGAGCCCTCCTAGTAGTTACCACATATTAAGTATCAACCCCTTTAACATGAATCATGTTAACATGATCATCAACTTGGAAAATGTATCCTATAGTAGGCCCATAATCGAAAGGTACATTGTTATAATTGATGTTATTAGTCGTATGACCCTCATTTGCATTGGATGTGTTTGCTTCCCCTTGGTGCTTAGGAAGAGTATTTTTATACATGCCTAAATTGGCATTGGGTGACTTTCTTGTGGTAGGATCAACAACAATTTTACCCTGGTCAATGAGGTCCTGAACTAGGTGTTTTAGCTTCATGCATCTATTTGTCTCATGACCCTTGATGTGATGGTAGGCGCAATACTCATTTTCCTTATACCAATTAGGCTTAGGCTTAGATTCATCAAATGGTTGTGTTTAGGATATACAACCATGTTATGCTACTCCATGTGTTTTAAGATAACATCTAATGGTTTAACCATAGGCATGAACTGGTGTTGAGGACCATTATTACCTGTTTGGCATGGAGGAGCCTGAGAGATAGTGATCGTGTTAGTTCTATTATCTTGCGCATTTGGTGTTTGTGCCTATGAGGTATTGACATAAGTTGCCGGTGGAGGATTGACGTATGCCTATAGGGGTGGTGGCTTTGTAGCCACAATCATTTGTACTATCTTAGAATTAGTGACCCCATTGCTAACGAAATTCTTGTCCTTATTCCAATATTGATGTCTATCAATATTAGGCTTATCGGAATACTCTTTGTAGAGTTTGATGATTCCTTCATCAATTAAAGATTGCTTGACAGATTGTCCTTTGGACATGATATCTTTAAAGGTACTCATGAAAATAAGTTGAATGTGATATGCAAGATTTGGGTGGAGATTGCTGATGAAAATTAGGACCAATTGGGTATCCGGTATCGTATTGGGGAGATGACCGACATGGTCTCTCCACCTTTGGACATAATCGAGTGGGCTTTCACCACCTTTCTGCTTATCTTGACATAAGTCGAGCATAGAGATGTCATTTTTTATGTTATAATGATACTAAACCAACAAATGCTCAGACAAGTTTGTATAGGTGCTGATGACACCAAATGGAAATTTGGAGAGCCATTCTAAAGAAGGGCCACTAAGAATCTTAGGGAACAATTGCAAAATATAGATGTCATACTATGATACCTCTTGACAACATGAAAACTCTTTAACATGATGGCATGGATCTCCTTTCCCCTTGTATTTTTCAAATCTTGGCATTTCAAATTGTTTGGGGAAAGGTATAACGATGATGAAATTGTTGAACGGGTAAGGACAAAGTTCTTCGAATTTGAAGACCTGTTCAGAGCTATTCTCTTGTAATGTTTTAAGAGTAGCTTTCATTTCCTCCCATTTGGTATTGATTGGGAAAGAGTTAGGAGATGGCGTAGTCAATTGATATCATGGTACCTGATATGACATTTATTGAGAATGGGGATAACCATGTTGGTGTGGTGGGTTTTGATAGCTTGTTGTATTTTGATAGTTGGGAATTTGTTGTTGACCCAATGACTATTGTTAATATTCAGGTATATGTGAATAGGTCACTACATTTTGTTTTGGGGTGCTAAGCTGTTGTTGATACTGCAAATTCTGGAATTGTTGAATCTGAGGTGTGCTACCTTGAGGATAACTGCCCTTGTATAATTGGGATACACATTATATTGAGCATTACTTGCTGGGGGGTTTATGCTTGCACCACTTTGTACTTGATGAATGTTTGTGACTATGTAGGATGCAGGTGGCGCTTGCAAGTAACTGAATTGTGGTTGAGGGATAAAGAGTTGGAAAGTTACTTGTGATTGGTACTGGGTAACACCAACAACTTTCGACATTGATTGAACGGGTGGGGGTATCGATGATGATGGCACTATGTAATTCATGCCTCTATTTGCGACTTGTGCAATAGATGAGAAGGGATAGATTGACATCCTTGTGGTCCAAACTGGTGTTTGCATAGAAGACACATTAATGGGTTGAGAGACTGAGTTAGTAAAATGTGTGACTTGCATCACACTAGATGTCATGGGCATCCGTGCCATCAATGGTAGTGAGGCGATGAGTTATGTGGATAACACATTAAATGGCACATTATAAATGCAACCTCTTGAAGATGAAGCTCCTTGCCACCTAGCATAAAATGGCTAATAGTGTCATGTAAGTGTATCCATAGGCGATTGCATAAGTAATGTGGATATGTCATTTTGCGATGATATTGGCATGGGTAATTGTGTTTTTTGTTGAGTAAATCCTTTTTGGCTTGTAGTTACAGGTGCATCAGGTGATGCAATAGTCATGTTGTTGGCGACCATGTTGGCAAAAATGAGATTCTTGCAAGCCTCAATGATTTCATCAACCATTTGGGCATTATCCATATTAGATAAGAATTGATCAACCAGATTGATTTGGGCATTTGTTTCATTTGGTTGATTAAACATGATGTCATGAGTGATGACATGATGAAGAGTATCATAAATGATGGGAATGTTTCATACCATGATGGGACTGACACCAGACTTAGGATTTTGTTGCGATCTAAAAATCCTAATCCCAACTGAGATGATTGTTCCATAACCTATCTAGATCTAGATTGAGTGGTTATGGGCATGAACCGCATGAGACGATGAAAGAAAAAATGAAAAGGTCAAGAAGTTGAGTTGATTATGATATGATCATGCAGAGGAGAAATGAAGACTTAGAGAATGACCAGATATTTTGATTAGGAACAATGTGATACTGGGATAGCTTAGGAGGATGCAACAAAACAAAACCCAGTAAGGTAAAGCACTATGGATTGAACCTCTATCTCGAGGTGATGAGATCAAAATGAATTACAAGATGAAATACCTTTAGACGTTATGTAGTACAAGGAATGATGATAACCATTGCGAGGAAGGATAAAGACTATTTGATCAAAATCAAGACTGACGAAACCCTCAAGTGGCTAGAAAGAGCTAGATCGATGAGTGGAAGGTGAGCAAGACTAAAGAGCAATATGATGAAAGATCAGCACAAAGACAACAACTGACAGCTCGGTGATGCAAGTCAGCTAACTAGATGGATCGGTTGCGATAACGAACAACTACCCTGATAACAAAACAAAGATGAAAGCAAATGAACCCCTAACTGTCACAATAATAGCGATGATAAAAATATAGTGACTCCAATGCTATGAGACACACAAGGACAATGATCTAACAAAAAAAGGGCAGCACCCAGACACCCAAGGAACACTATGAATAGACCCAATTTGAAAAATTAAGCACCAATGAGGAAAGGTTTGAGGACTTATACTATAAAATAGACAGAACTCTGACAATGCAACAATGTCTAGAAAGGCCAAAATCATTGGAATAAACACACGGATTCTAAAGGTCTAAATGATTCCAATGTTGCAGACTAAATTATGCTAGCATGACGATATCCAAGGATCAAAAAGCGCGAGACAAAAAATAGTAGGTGCTAATGTTCTAGGGTCCTAAAGCGATACAACATAATTTTGATAGCATAACCGAACTGAAACATCAAACCTGCCACAAGACAACATGAACTCGCTAAGTAGGTTATGAACCCTCTAGAACATATTTAATGGCAAAAACATGATCTAAAAATGATTGGAAATTTTGGCAGAGTAACATTAATAAGGAAGCAATCTCACCAAAATAGGTGACAAACTCGCTATACTAGATGATGAACCCGCTAGGACAGACAACAAACCCATTAAAACTATAAAAGATCTGAAAAATCAAGATTAAAGGAAACAAATCCACTAGCATTGGGTGCAAACCCACTGGAACAGAGAACAGCAAGACTGGACAAGATGATGATGCAAACCCGCTAAATTAGAACTCGGACCCGTGAGGACATAAAAGACCAGACAAATTGAAGTGCATAAACAACGAACCTGCTAGAATAGGAATAGCTAGACTAAAGAAAATCACAACACAAACCCGATATAACAACATCAATTGAACTCAGGAAAAGTGACAACATGAACCCACTGGAATAGAGAGAGATCCCACGAGTTTGAGATACACACCTGTAAAAATATAGAATGACAATGACTATGCTAAGTATGTCAATCTAGCTCAAATATGACAGCATTCCTGCTATATATTACTGCAAACTCACTATAATAGACTACGAACCAGTTAGAATATGATTGCAAACCTGCTATATTAAACTTTAAACCCACCATTTTTAATTAAGAAAAGTGATTTAAAAAGATAAAATGTAGACAGAAAATGCTATTAGATTTATCAATGCAATCCCGCCATTTCACAGTTCAAACCTGCCCGTTTGACTAACATGCAAAGATTTCAAAATGATAGGAAGGAAATAGAGAATTAAATATAATTTATCTCCTCAATCCTTCCATTTCATAGTTCAAACCCGCTATTTCTACCCGCGAAGCCGCTAACTGACTCTATGATGCACAAAATCATTTACAAAAAACCGAGAGCAAAAGTTCAAAGTTTACCATTCGTACGATTGCGGGAATGTGTTCCTGCTGTTCCAAGTAGCGATCTCGTTGTTTCTCAGAGTGAACCTACCATTTTGTGAGTTTGAGAAGTTGATGAAATTGATCTCTGCTGAGGCGGAAATCCACCTACACTCACGTGTTTTTCCCTACAAGTGTTTAGAATTTGCAAAAAACACACTCAAACAATAGAAAACGTAAGATATGACTCGTGAAGTGGGTCCCATCGGGTGTGCCAGAAAATGTGTGATGAAAAATGTGTGCAAATACAAATGACTAAATAGCAAGATAATTAATAAAGAAAACACAAGACATCAGACACCTCATCATTAGAATGATAAAATAAAAATGAAATTAAAATGAAATAGAAAATGCAAACTAAAATGCCGCTTTGATTTGATAGTTCCTCGATATTATGTGTGCTCGATGACATCTTTGAATACTCAATAATGCTCCATGATATCAAATGCAATGATGGTTGATGAAAATGATGTATAATGGTGAGTGATTATTTCAACAGAGTAACGGTGTGATAATGAGATGATGGATGAAATGCATAGAAAATGACCACGGTGTGATAATGAGATGATGGAGGAATGTGCACACATGTGAGGGGAGGTTAGAAGGGATAGGATAAGGTTGGTTTTACAGGATAGGATTGATCAGAAGCCAAGGCTATGGATAGGGGTTAGGCTAGGTGGTTAGAAGTTATGAGACATGTGATCATATTTGGATAATTAATTAATTATTCAAATGAGGGGGGGGGCGGGGGAGGAGAAATTAATTAATTAAGAATTAATTAATAGGATAGAAGAAAAGGATAATGAATTAAATAAAATAAAGTAAATTTATTTTATTTAATAGAGGGAGGGTTAAAAGGGATTTAATTAATTAACAAGGTTAATCAATTAACATGCTAGGGTTATGGTGTATTTAATTAAATTAAATTAGCTAGCGAGGGAAAGGAATGCTAATTAATTAAATAATACACAATTATTTAATTTAAAAGCGCTCAGGATAGAAAAAATTAATTTATTAGATTAATCAAATTTTAGGTGTCTACATAGCTAATATTATATATATTTTAAGATAATATAAAATTTTAATATATTGTTAATTTAATATTATAGTTTAGAATTGTATATTTGTTATAATTTAATTTATATTCTATATAATATTTTTATGAATCTATTTTATTATAAAATATATATTACAATTATCTATTTTTTTGATAGAAACTAATAATATTTTTTCTCAATATTATTTGTTATGATTCAATTTGATTTATTTATATAATATTCTATAGTTATATTTAAATATTAGATATTATTTTTTAAGATAATATAAAAATTTCAATATATTATTTATTTTATATTCTATATAATATTTTTATAAATCTATTTTATTATAAAATATCTTGTACAACTATCTATTATTTGTGTCTTAACAATAAGGGAAAAAATGAAGAGCAGAGGACCAAATCTTTCGCAGACTCGGGAAAATAATGAATCGAAGGGACACAAGCGAGGAAAATACAAGGAGCGAATGTATTTAGATCGATGTCATAGAAGAGGTAATGGAGGATATCAAAATAATGGAAAACTTAGCCTTTATTTGTAGATTCGCAAGTATTAGACCATCTAGGGCAACAATCAGACAATGGATAATAGAAAAGTGGCAAACTGATGCAATAATCAAATTCCTACCAAGGATAAGGTGAAGATGCAACGTGGTTCAATAATGGACTGAGGATTAGTCCACTCCAAGGATAAGGTGAAATTTTGCCTCGGGAAGCGTTCCATAGAGAAATTTTCATTTTTTGACAGAATTTTTATGTAATGGTCCATCATTTTTGAAAACAAAAATGAGGACAACAAAATAGACACAAAGACTTCACAACAATAGTAGAAATATTGGATCAGTTCTTACTTTCCCTAGAATGGTTCCAAATACCAGATGTATTAGTGTATACCCAAGTTATTCCAAACTCATTTTCAGATCACTTCCCAGTGGAGATGGAAATTGAGGGAGTATGAAAATAAAAAATCTTACTTCAGATTCTTGAATATGTGGTGTGTAGAGAGGAAAGTTTGATAGGATTATTGGAGGAATAGTGGAAAGAGATGCAGATAGGAGGATCAATAAGTTACAAATTTGCCAAAAAAATTGCAGTATATAAAAATGAAACTAAAAGATTGGAACAATGAAAAGTCCCAAAACATATTTCAGGAAAAGGAAAGGATCGAAAAAGAAATAAAATCATTGAATGCGAAGGTAATCAAGGATGGAATGAGAGTGGAAGATTTCATTTAGGAGAAAAAACTTAAGGTAGAATTAACAAAAAATCTAAAAAGGGAAGAAGTCTATTAGAGAGATAAGTCAAGGGAAGTCTGGTTGAGGGAGGGTGATGAAAACACCAAAATTTTCCATGCATCGGTTCAAGCTAGAAGAGAAAAAAATAAAATTGAAGAAATAGCCAATTTGGATGGGTGTGTGGCTCGTGGTTCCAAGGAGGTTGGGGAAGCAACAATACATTTTTTTAAACAACTTTTAGGAAGTTAGGAAAAGCTGCAGACAAGAGGAAACTTATTTGATCACATCCCCAAAATGGTAAGAGAAGAGGACAATCAGAGGCTTTGTGAAAAATCTCTTTAGAAGAAGTGAAGCAAGTTCTCTTTCAATTACATCTAGACAAAGCTCCAGGCTCGAATGGATTCATAGCTCAGTTCTTCCAAAATTTTTGGGGTTTCATGGGAAATTAACCATGGCAGTTGGTAGAAGATTTCTCATATCCATAATTAGCTTCTCTATTTCAATCAATGGTGAGTTCCATGGGTTCTTCCAAGCCACAAATGGGATAAGGAAAGGATATCCTCTCTTCGTTTTTATTTGTGATCATGACTAGGGCCCTTAGTTGTGCAATTAGAGCCAAAAGAGTTAATAACCAATAGAAATGATTAGCCATTGTCCCTAGCATGAAACCATTAACCCACGCCCAATTTGTGGATGATACTACAATGTTTGGAGAGGCCAACATAAGAGAAGTAAAGTGTTGGACGTCATCAAAGCATATGATAGGGTGGTTTGGGACTTCTTGTTAAAGGTTATGGAGAGGATGGGTTTCAAGAAACATTGGATAGAACTAATAAGATTTTTCATATCCATAGTTAGCTTCTCTATTTCAATCAATGGTGAATTCCATGGTTTCTTCCAGGCCATAAATGGGATAAGGAAAGGAGATCCTCTATCTCTATTTTTATTTGTGATCATGGTCGGGGCCCTTAGCTATGCAATTAGAGCCAAAAGAGTTAATAACCAATGGAAATGATTAGCCATTGTCCCCAACATGGAACCATTAACCCACACCCAATTTGTGGATAATACTATGCTATTTGGAGAGGCCAACATTGATGAATACTAAGAGGGGGGGATAAATTAGTATACCAAAAAATACTGTAATCAATCTTTTAAACAATTTAGCAGATAACCGGTGCAACCGATTCACTTATAAACTGGTTAAGATAAGTGCAAACCAAATAGAAAATAAAGCATTCACCCACAAGAGCACAATCACCATAACACAAGATATTTGACATGGAAACCCAAATGGGAAAAACCACAGTGAGCAGAAACTCACAAGTAGCTATCTGCAAAATAGAAACCAGATTGGTTAAGGTCATACAATGTTCTTCACCAGAACAGATCCTGTTAGGAATCTGGATCTCTGTTAGGAGATAAGTCTTGTTAAAGACTACCTTGTTAAAGGATTTTAGATCCACAGTTGTGAACCACCTTGTTAGAGGATTTACAAAGGCTTTGTTGGGCCTACTCGGTTAAGGGTTTTAGACTTGTCGAAGATGTGAGTAATCGACAAGTGAATGATCTATCTAATAGAACAGTCTACTTAATTAGATCCTTGACAACTCCTTGTTAATGCATTTCAGCATTACTTCAGTCTTCAATATCTCCATACTCTATCTCTTCACATAGACCTAATCTTCTCTTCAATGATCCCACATAACCATTTAAATTCTATATCTCACATATCACACATCTCACATGCAAACCCTAGACATGATGTCCTTATAAAGGAATTTATTTCATGTCGGTCCAATATAATTAGACTACAAGTTCCTAGGTACAGTGCATCTAAAAACATTTGGTAACACGACACAAACACACTGCCAAAGTGTCGGTGGATGATAACTCATCACACATTACAGAAATACCGGTTAGTAACTCATCACAGAGTAATACCGGTTAATACAATATACCAATTATCGGTTGTCAAAAATGAAGACTGGTAGATCGTAGTGTTTCGATCAAAAGTTAACTACCGCTTGGTACCTTTGTACCGCTTGAGCTCCTAGAACCACTTGGGATCCTCATACCACTTGGGGTCTTCATACCGCTTGTGATCTTCATACAACCTATGACCAGTAAACCATTTTTTACAAAACACCGATAGTCTAAAGGCTACACATTCAATAATACACAATACTGATTGGAACAATTACTAGTTGAACATAACTCATACATCAAGATAGTGTGTGTCCATCAATGACAATCAAAACATCAACAAAATGCCAACAATCTCTCCCTTTGGCATTGATGGCAACACTTAGGAAAATTTTTACATCTAAGTGTTTTTACAAAAAAATGCCATAATCAAAATTACTCCCCCTTAGCATATACACTACTCCTTTTGCAAAGATTACAATGTACACTACTCCCCAAAATGGTAACATGAAAGTACATGAAATGGTAACATTCACCAAAATTTTAATGTACACTACTCCCCCTTTGCCAACAATGACAATGTAATACAAAGTAACCCCTTTTTTCTTATATAATAAAATAGAGTAGATGTTCATGACAATAAGGAATGAAATTTCTCAAAAATATATTTAAAGTCCTACATAAAATTTTTCATGGCCAATGTCCATGAATCAAGTAAGTTGGTAGCAACCTCACTTTTAGTCTTCATCTGGAATTCCAATTCTTCCATTGCATCAATGGTACTCATCTCTTGAGTTACCGTGATAACTTCCAGGTTGAGAAAACATTTCTAAAGAATCTGCAGTCTTGGCAATAGGAACAGTTGAAGCTCCTGCAAATCTTTAGTCTGGTTGCTGATCTCTGAGTCCATATTGGTAGTCTAATGTTGATAATGATGAACAGTTTATCCATATGTAGTGAATGAATCATATGGCATCTTGAAATTGCTTATATATGCCTGTAACTCTGATTGGAGTTGAGCTTTCTGTTTAAGCATATTGTCACAAAATAGATGGGGTTGGCATATTTTACTCAAAAGTAATTTACCTTCACCCATAGCAACACTGATATCATTTTGCTGCTTTAGTAGTTGGATCCTGAATTCATTCATTTGCTTGACTAAGGTAGTATTGAGTGCCTTTTCATGGTTCTTCTTTGCAGTTGCTTCAGCAACATCTTCCAAGCATTGTACCTAATCCTCCACAACTGTACAGAGAAGTTTGAGCTTGGATAAAGAGGAATTGGTAATGGGGAGGTTAGTACCAGGAATTAGACTCGTAAGGGTGTCAACCGCAGTTTGTATGACATCCTGTTCTTTCTTCCTTCACAGATCTTCCAGTCTCTCCTGTGCAAGTTTGATGCTTTGTAGTAGCTCAGACTCATCTGCTGATTAAGTTAGACTTGCAAGAGTTAGATCAATAGGACTGGTGGTATCAACCTGTTTGGTTTGATCACCAGTTGCCTTAGGAGTCTACCCTCCTTCTTTTGTTTGGATCTCTGCTTGTTTTCTCTTCTCTGCTTCCTTCTCCTCTTCCACTCTTTTCTTTTCTTCCTCCTTATTCTTCTTCTCTTCCTCTTTCTTTTTCTCCTCTTCTTGTTTCTTCTCCATTTCTTCCTTCTTCTTGTCCTCTTCCTGCTTTTTCTTCTCTTCCTCCTTCTTCCTTCCTCTTGTCTTCTTCTTTCTTCTTCTCTTCTTATTTTCTCTTATCTTCTTCTCTCTTCTTCTCTTCCTCTTTCTTTTTCTCTTCCTATTTTCTCTTGATTTCTTCTTGCCTTGCTTTTTCCTCTTTCTCTTTCTCTGCTTTCTCTTTGTCCAGTTTCTCTTTTTCAGCTTTTTCCTTGTCCTGTTTCTCTTTCACAACTTTTTCTTTGTCATGTTTCTCTTTCTCTTTGTCAGGAGTGACATCCTCATTATCTAATGCATCAACATCAATAGGGTCAATTTGTTCTGTCACTCTTTCACCTTGACTGTCAAATACCTCATCCAGTTTTCCTAATGATAGGTCAGGTTCTTGTTTAGTCTTCTTAGTGGCTTCAGCTACCCAGTGTATTTCGATAATAGCTTTAACATGTATATGTGTGTCCTTTTCCACTTCAAAAGCTTTACCTTCTAGTAGCCCGAGTCTTCTCCTTCTCATGGAGAAGATGCCTTTGTTCTTATCCATTAGTTCTAATAATTCAGAATTTGAAGCATCAGGAAAGTATTGTGCAAAATTTTTCTCCCTGATCTCTTGTTCTCTTTCAATGGAAATGCGCCATTTATTATCCAAAGAATTATACAAAGAATTTGGAATAACAGATTTAATCTCATAAGGCAATCGATCATTAACACATAAATATTTAATGACCTCCTATTCTACCTCTTCTTTCTCATTATCATTAAACTCATGAAATTTTTCTTTTAAATCATCAAGCAATTTCCTCCTAATGTTCTTAATTGTCCTCTGACAATGTGTCATTGGCTTATAAGAAGAAATGTCTATATTTATTGGTGCAGAAGTTGTTGGTGCATTATAGGTAGACTTCACCTTTTTGCTTGATTGCCTTGTCTTCTTTGTTTGAATCTCTGGTTCAGTGTCTTCTTCCTCTGGTGAGTGATTTCTGGATTTCCACTTCCTCTCAAATGCTTTAGCCGGAATGATCTTAGGTTTCTTTTTGGCTGGTGACCGCTTGGTCACTTTTGGACTGGCAGCTATAACTGGTGCAGATATCGATGGCACTACTTTGCCCTTTTTCTGCTTTGGTTCCTCAATCGGTGTGACCCTTTCTAGGTAGGTACCGGTTCTCTTTTTCTTTACATCTAGTGGTGAGGCAAGTAGGGTAGAGGCATACCCGATCAACATGTCATTTACCACTTCATACCCTATAGGTTCAACTACATCCTTTCTTGGCTCCACAACTTCCATTATGTAGTCATCTATCCTTATTGTGAAGCAGATGTCATCTTCATACATCTTCACAATGTCACCAGATATACTTATTCTCTGGCTCATCTTTTTTTTGAATTCATCAAAATACTTACCTTGAACCTCAGGATATGTAGTTCCCACTACTTGTAGACTCTCCTTAATTTGTTTGGAAACCGGTAGGTCACCAGACCATTACACATCAGCTACTCTAGGGAAATAACCTTGAAAGTAGAAGAATAAACTGACCAAAAGTTGGCCAAACCTGAACCTTAGAGAATTGTCCTATTTGATGGACTTCAGATTCAACAACAATTACTTCTGTAGACAGGTACATAGGTCAAATGTAGTGTCTTCCTTGATCATGTTGTAAGCAGCATTCACTATAGCAACAGGGACATGATTCATTCTACTGGCATAAAATATCCAGTAACCAATCACCATGCAAGAATATTTTACCAGATCATCAAAGATGGTGTTGACGGTGATCGCCCATTGGTCACTCACAGAACTGGTGAGCTTTGTCATTTCAGTTTTGGTGACCTTCCGTAAAGTTGGTACCTCTCCAATATTGCAAAAACTGGTGACGACATAAATTGCTTCCGATGTGATTTCATGGGTCTGCTCGAGATACATCTTGTCACCATGCACTCTGCTAAGGATGATGCAAATATGTTCTTTTGTGAACTCTTCTAGAAAATATATCGCATTGTGCAGTTTCATCTTCTCAAGGACACTATACTTAGGTTTGATCTTCTTGTCATCCCCACATAACAAACTTAGCTGGGAAGAATCACTAGGGAACCTAGGTCTTCTAATTTACAGTCTATATACCCTGAAATGTCTTCCTCGATAATAACTCTGGCAGGAATTTGAGATAGGGCATTGTATCTCATTTTATTTTGAAGAAATTTAGCGGAATCTACAGGTGTACTAGAACTAGAGTGTGATGCAGAAGCCATGATCAAATGATAAGTAAGAATTTTGGAAAATACCTTCACAAACTAGAATTTAGGTTTTCCAATGTCATGCACAAAACACCACTTTGGTTGCAAGTTTACCGCTTAGAGTTCTTCACTGATTGCTTGAAGATGGTTACAAGATTTCACACAAGATTTTGTCAACTGCTAGACAAATCACTCTGGTTGCTCTTCTCTTGAAAAATTCTTCTTTCGAAAATAGATAAGTGAAAATGATGACAAAAACCCTTTTAAAGAAATTCTCACCAACCATAATAAATGCATCACCGCTAGGGCACAAACCCTAATTTTTCCTTTTACCGCTTCAAGTCTTCTGCCGACTCACATGTAACATATATGAGTTAAGGTATTTACCGATATAAACTGGGGGTTTGAAATATTTCACTGATATGTTTCCCCTAAGCTTTTCTAAAGCTCAGTTTGCCGGTTCAGAGACTTCCACACTAGGTGCAGAAACAAGTTCATCCTGTGACTCTCTTTTTGATTTCTTATTCCACATATTGTTTAATTCCACTTGAATGGTTTCAACATCAATCTTCCCTTCTGGGGTGATCAATATATCATCCGATAGGTTCTTTCTCAGTTAGCAAGTTCTGGAAGTGTGTCCCGGTTTGTTGCAATGATATCATACCATTCCAGGTGTTCTCCATGGTCCGTTATTCATACTACCATTGTTTCTTCTGCATGTTGCAGCAGTGTGACCATTACCACAACAGATCAAACAAGTTGCTCTCCAACTAGTAGCCACTTGATAACCACTTGACCGATGGTCATAGGTATTGTACCGGTTGGGATTCCAGTTCATAGAAGGTTCCAGGATGACTCCTTGAGTCCTTGGAGGATATCTCCTAGAGTTGTGCAAAACCGACCTGCATTGAAATGCTCTATGCCCAAACTTGTTGCATGCATAATAGTTTCCATTGAATCTATTGGATCTAGGCATATAGTTTTGAAAATAAGGAAAATTGTTGTAGGCCTTGCTTTTACACACATTGACAGTATGTCCTTCTTTGAGACAATTAAAGCAAATAGGTTTAAATTTTTTCTTACCTTTATCCTTGGATGTCGGTTGCTTCTTTGATGCTTCATCTTTTGTTCCAGAGGTCTCACCTTCCTCATATCTAGAGAAACTAAGTCCAGTGGTATTCTTTACTAGCTTTGCCGATTCTAGCTTTTGCTCTAGCTTAGTAGTACTCTTGTTGAATTCGGCAAGTATCTCCTTTGACTCAATAAGCTCCTTGGAAATAGTAGCATTGGATTCCATCAAGGTTGCATTCTTAGAAATAGCCATGTTTAGTTCACCTTGCATTTCTTCTTTTTCCATTTTACTCTCCTGGAGATGAGCGGTAAGGGTACTGATTTCTTGCTTCAGCTTGGAGATCTCATGATCTTTGTCTTTTACTAGATCTTCAACTTTCCTTCTATTCTCAAGCTCTTGACACATTCTGATAGTTAGTCCTTCCAACTCTTTTCTTAGATTGGCTTTAGATTCATTCAATTTTTCAACTTCTTCAACTAGGGCATCCATGTCAGCTTCATCAGAAGAGCTATTTTCAGTAAGTTCCATCAGTTTTTCAGCATGCTCTCCTCTTTTGGCCAAAGAGGCTTTATACTTGACTTTGAGTTCATCACAGGCTCTCTCAGTCTGAGTGAGATGATGAGTAAGTTCCCTCACACTGTAGTCCCCCATATCTCCTTCCAAGTGGTTAGACTTATATAAAGGTTGGCTCTGATACCAATTGATGAATACTAAGAGGAGGGGTGAATTAGTATACCAAAAAATACTGTAATCAATCTTTTAAACAGTTTAACAGATAATCGGTGCAACAGATTCACTAATAAACCGGTTAAGATAAGTGCAAACCAAATAGAAAATAAAGCATTCACCCACAAGAGCACAATCACCATAACACAAGATATTTGATGTGAAAACCCAAATGGGAAAAACCACTGTGAGCAGAAACTCACAAGTAACTATCTGTAGAATAGAAACCAGACCAGTTAAGGTCAGACCGGTTAAGGTCATACAATGTTCTTCACCAAAACAGATCCTGTTAGGAATCTAGATCTCTGTTGGGAGATAAGTCCTATTAAAGACTACCTTGTTAAAGGATTTCAGATCCACAGTTGTGAACCACCTTGTTAGAGGATTTACAAAGGCTTTGCTGGGCCTACCTGATTAAGGGTTTCAGACTTGTCAAAGATGTGAGTAATCAACAAGTGAATGATCTAGCTAATAGCACAATCTACTTAATTAGATCCTTGACAGCTCCTTGTTAATGGATTTCAGCATTACTTCAGTCTTCAATATCTCCACACTCTATCTCTTCACATAGACCTAATCTTATCTTCAATGATCGCACATAACCATTTCAATTCTATATCTCATATCACACATCTCACATGCAAACCCTAGACATGATGTCCTTATAAAGGAATCCGATTTCATGTCGGTCCAATAGAATTAGACTATAAGTTCCTAGGTACGGTGCATCTAGACACATTTGATAACATGACACAAACACACCGCCAAAGTGTTGGTGGATGATAACTCATCACACATTATAGAAATACCAGTTGGTAACTCATCATAGAGTAATACCAGTAAATACAATATATCAATTACCGGTTGTCACAAATGAAGACTGATAGATCGCAGTGTTCCGATCAAAAGCTAACTACCGCTTGGTACCTTCGTACCACTTGAGCTCCTCGAATCGCTTAAGATCCTCGTACCGCTTGGGGTCTTCATACCGCTTGCGATCTTCATACAATCTGTGACTGGTAAACCATTTTCTGCAAAACACCGATAGTCTAAAGACTATACATTCAATAATACACAATACTGGTTGGAACAATTATCAGTTGATCATAACTCATACATCAAGAAAGTGTGTGTCCATCAATGACAATAAAAACATCATCAAAATGCCAACAAACATAATAGAATCACAGACAATCAGAGAAACATTACTAGAATACAAACAATTATCGGGACAACAGATGAATACAGATAGCTCAAAGGTTTTTTCTTTAATTCAATCAAAACAAATCAAAAATAGATTGCAACGGTGCTTGGCTTTCATGCTGACATCTTACCTACAAAGTATTTGGGAGTGCATATATTCGGTGGAGCCTACAAGCCAGGTCATTGGAAGTAAGTTGTGGAAAAATACAAAGATAAGTCAATGTCCTGGAAATCTCACTAGTTATCATTAGCAGGACACATCACAATGGAAAAGGCAGTTCTCGCAACGGTACCTACTTACACTATGTCATGCTATGAATTACCGAAAAAAATAGAGCAAAGCAATGGAAAGCATTATGAAATGGTTCCTATGGGAAGGCTCTTAAGAAATAAGGAAAATAGAATGGAGGGGCTGCCCTTTGGAGAATTAGAAAACAAAATCTGGTATTGGGTGCCAAATTAATTTGGAAAATGGTAATATTTCCAAAGAAGTTATGGTGCAAGGTTCTATAGGCAAAATATTTGGATGGTAATGATCCAAAACGCATCCTCACCATAGGAAATATGCAGGGAGGGTCTGCATTATTGAATTTTATGAGGAATTGCGGGCCTCTGATTACTTCTCATCTAACATGGAGACTAGGAAATAGAATGACTGCTGATTTTTGGAAGGACTCATGGAATGGGTATGAAAGCATTGCAGACATCATAAACATATAACCCTATCTAAATTCGATAACAACTAAATATGGGGATAAGTATGCAACTATATAATAACAAATAATGAGGAGCTCTTTTATGGTTGGAAATGGATGGACATGGTACCTCTTCCTACTCTGCTTGATTTGGTAGAAACTCTAAAGTTGGAATTGGATAAAAGGAAAGTACATTTTACCCAAAGGGAAGACATGGTCATATGTTGCAGAGAAAAGTCAAAGTCGGGAGAATATTCCACCAGTTTGGGATACAAAATACAGGATGCATATGAAAATTGAAAGGATTGGAAGTCAAAGCTATGTTGGAACCATAAAATTTTACCAAAGGTAGGGGCATTCCTCTGGTTCACCCTTCATCATAGGTGTTTAATAGCAGAAAGGTTTAAAAAGATAGGTTTTTCAGGACCATCCAGATGCATTCTATGTGAGCAAGATGAAGAAAGCGTAGATCATCTTTTCGTAAATTGTGCGATGGCAGCAAAATATTGGGATTGGCTCCAAGATTCTTTACAATGGTATGGGCCAAGACATAATAACTTAAATGATTTCTTGAGCAGATGACCACAAAGGAATAAATGTAGCTATTGGTATGGGATTTGGTTGACTGCACCAAGGAATATACACAGCTATTGGTATGGGATTTGGTTGACTGCACCCTCGCTAACAGTTTGGCATATTTGGAAAGAGAGGAACAAGAGGGTTTTCAAGGAAAAGGCTCTTAGTTGCGAATAATTAGTGGGAAGAATACATGATGCAATCATAGAAGTAGTAAATAATAAGGTAAGGATCAATAAAAAATCTATCTTTACAAAATGGGATGAGGATATTCAGAAATGGTGGACTGATTGAGAAGACCGAAGATAACATTCTTAGCAAGAAAGGAGGATAGGGAGGATATAGCATAGAGATGCCCTAGATTACATAGATGGAAATTAAATTTTGATGGGGCTACCAAGGGCAACCCTAGGGTGGTTGGGGTGGGTTGCATCATTAGTTATAAAGAGAGAAATGCGATATGGGCAAAATCCAAACACTCAGGATGCACCATGAGTAACATAGCTGAAATGGACGCCATGGCATTAGGACTGAGATTGTGCATCAACAAAGGAATAACATAGATAGAGATAGAGGGAGATTCTTTAATTTGTATCCAGGCAATAGCGACTGGCAAAGATTTTGATTGGAATTTGCAAGATTGGACCATAATTATTGGGGGTCTTCTGGACAAACTGGAAAATTATATGGTCACTTGTACATATAGAGAAGGAAAAAATGCATCCGATTGAATCGCAAATTTAGGGGTAAATCAATAGGGCCTATATGTGATAGACAAGGACATGGAAAAATGGGAGGGACTCAAGGATATAATCGAAAAAGTTAAATGCAATTTGAAATGATCATGGAAGTAAGGAAATGATAGAGTATGTGGATGAATCCGATAGAAGATGAAAAATCTAAAAAGGATATGTGTCTGCAGAGCCATAGTTGGAAGAACAATCTTTTTTTTAGATGTGTATTCATACCACCCGATTTAAGGAGAGCAATTCCATCCACCTGGAGCAAAATACGTACAAACATTAAACGTGGTGAATATGGCTGGTTACCGAAAGGATTGGCTAGGAGGAAAACATGGCAAAATGGCAGAACGTATTCACATAAGATGGACTGGCGATGGCAGACCAGTATAGTGAACAACTGCAATCATAGAGTTTGGGGTGAATAAAATTGGAATGTGTGTAGAGAAATGCGATGATGGATGGCTCGACGTTGAGATTACCATTCATACCCTAAGAAATCACAATGACTCATCACTTTGGACTGAGTTGTTATAACTGTGATGTGCCCATGTTCGAACAGTACAAAAGATTGTTCACTCACTCTCAAAGCCAGGTCATTTAGTACTGGCTTTCTCATGTTGGTGATGTCAAAGTCTTTGATTTGGGCAAGCATTTAGGGATAATCTATAGTTATTTGAATTGAGCAGTGGTTTTAATGATGTAATAGGATTAGAAAAAGAGTGGCTAGTAGTCAGTTTTTGCTAAATAATGATGTACATTGTTGCTACCCCCATTTTGGTAGTACTTGCTTTTAAAAAAACTTATCTATTATTTGTGAGAAAGTAATAATAATTTTTCTTAATATCTTAAATCAAGATCATTATTTTTTTAATAAACATATATTAATTCTAACATTTGAAAAATAAAAGCATGATTCATATTATATTTTTGAAGGTTAACACTAAAGATTTGTATACCTATTTAAAATATCATCTTTAGAAGAATTTTTTGTCCTCCAATACATGATGTCAACTGACATTTTTGTCAATACGTGGGTAAGATTAATCTTAGTGACTATTCTAGCATGTGGATGATTTATAAGTCAAATTATCCTATGTACAGTTTGACGACATAGTCTTAAAATATTGTAAAAGTTAAAATTAATTGATTTATAATTTTCAAGCATACTCCATAATCCAACAATTTAAAAATTGACATCACAGGCAAACCCACCTCAAACAAAACTCACGCAATAAAGTCTGCATAATCTTGTGTAATCAATACTAATTGCTTTTACTTTCAATTTTACTTTTTATAATAAATATTTCATGGGCAAACATGTCTATAATAAAATTTGTGCTTGTTATGCTAGGGATACAATAAGTAGAAAAAATACAGATGGCACTAGGACAAATATTTGAAATATATCTATATATTAAATTGTCAAGAAATATTTATAGATTTTTTTTAAATAGATGCATCATAAGAATTATTTTATAATTATTTTGACTATATTTTTTATTTAATAGCTATAATTTAATTTAGAAATCTATACAATCATTAAATAAGACTTTGTGTGGCCCATTAATGGGCCTTCTAGGGTTGATTTCGTCAATGCGAAGAGAATAGTGAAATTTGGACGAAGTCGGATTTTGGATGGATTAGGATAAATTTCAATGTTGTGTCCAAAGGTAATCTAGGTGCATCAAGATCTGGATGCATTGTGAGAAACGATAAAGGTGAAATGTTGGAAATGGGAGCAAAAAAATTGAAAGATGGCACCAACAATGAAGCGGAGGTGCAACCAACGCTCCTTGTCATTTCTTTGGCGAATAGATTGTTAGTGTCTAGACATCATCTATTAGGAGATTAAAAAATAGTGATAGATGTCATTGCTAAAGGAGAGGCACAAAGTTGGAAAATAAATAAAATTATTTATATAATTGTGCAAAAGCTTAGCAATTTTCAAGATTTTAAATTTTTGCATATACAGAGAGAGGGGAATGGGGAGGCAGATTATCTATCCAATTGGGGGTGCATACTTGATGAGTAGGAGGTGAGATGGTGCGAAGGCTTGCCAGATGGATAGGAGCTAGTAAGCACAATGGAAGGTGATATCTTTCAGTGAGGTGGTAGGGCCACTGAGGTGGCAACAATTGTTTTCCCAATTGAAGATGGATAGGCTTTTATGAGAGAAGGTCACATCATACAACAATAGGTTATGTGCAAGATCATGAGGGGCCAAAAAGTGGTGATATGAAAAAAATTGCCTTCTCCACTCACCAAAAAATGTGAAAAACTTGTGTTGACTTTTTTCTTGGCTTTGATGTCAGCACATCTAGCCATGGAAAAAGCCCAAGCAAATAGGATATCCGATATTAATAAAATATATATTATATTATATATTATATATAATATATAAGATGTTGTATCCTAGAAAAAGCTTTAGGTATCAGATATTCGATCCATATTGGATATCTGATCCCTCTGGGTATTTTATACCCATTGAGACAACCTGTGGGTCATTTTTCACCAATGGGTTGCGCGAATTATCAAAATCCGATATCAGATTTAACCTGATATCTGATTCTAAGGATTTTTTTGTGAAATCTTCAGCAAAGGTATAATTTTATTTCAATTTTTTTGTCTTTTCATCTATTTTTCACATTTTTTAATTTTTTTTTCGATTTTTTTTATAGAAATTATATTTTTTCATTTCAAATACATTTTTCTTTGAAATTTGTTGATTAAATTCAAATTTTCAACTTAAATTAGGTAAAATGGGGGATAACAATGACAATCCTAAATAGCCACAACCGCCACAACCACCACAACCAACAAACCCTCTATTACCAAACCCCCCCCTCAAGTCAAGATTTAATTGGTCAAAATTTGAACTAATTGAGGGGCATGGCTAATATATATAGTAGAATCCCTCATCTAGCCCCAATGTTAGCTCCACTTAATGCCATAATAAACAATGTAGAAACTGTCACCATAAAGAACAGTTTTCGTCTTTTATGGTGAGAGTCCATGAGGAATAAATATGTGAATGGATTGACCTATGATCAAGTGAAGGAGCTTGAGATATCCAAAGCTAATATTTTTGCATTGTTTATTAATCCTCACACTAGACAACCTGTAGATGTGACAAAATAAAACTTTCCATCAAATGGTGTCAAAATGATGATATTGTAAAAAAAAATTGGGATCATTGATGGATGGTTTTTGATAGACAACCCAACAACAATCTTGATGTCTCTTTTTATTTCATCAAAAAACTGTATGCTAAGTTTGTTTTGGGAAAGCATGTCAACTATTTTGACAACGGGCCTTTCCAGGGTGTGGGTTTAGGTATGCCTCAAGATACACCTGGGGCAGTTTGAGTATTACAAGGTCCATATGTTCCCCCTCCTCCCATTGATCCCCCACCTCTAGTACAACATCTAAATATTATTGCCAAGGCAACATCATAGATTATATCGACTATTCACTCTTTGAGTAGCCTTTTGTTTTCTTAGGCTAGGGCACTAGCTCAGCCTTTTCGTGATGCTAGTGGTGGATCCCATGGTGCTGACACATCCTCTTCAGCTCCACATATTTGTGTGCCGCATACTTGTTCTATGTGAAATCAAGTATTCTTAGGTCCTATTGGAGAGCCTTTTGATTGTTCCATGGACATTGCTAATTACGAGGTGCATGATATGCCTGATGCACCAGATTTGATGACAGGGACCGAAGCATACCCTGGGGAATCCTCGCATGCTAGAGACAAGGAGGTACCTTCATCATACACTGGCGATATAATGGTAAGACTTGTAATTTCATAGTGAATTTTATTTTAAATGAATATGTAGAAGAGATAGTATTAAGTACTAATGTTTATATACATGGTTTATTTAAGAGTTGATGCCCGAGGAGGAGTTATCATAGGTCCATGATGGCACCTTGATGGCCATTTCATTTGGCCTTGACAACTATACAATACATATATTATTGCACCTAGTTGTTTAAATTTTTTAGTGTATACCTACTTTTCATTTAAATTATCATTAATTAAATTAAATAGTAACTTGCATCCTTATCTTATTTTACTCTTGTAGGACACATCTAGCATGAGTGCGGCTAAGCGTTTGCACAAAGAGGACCTAATGCTCTGATACCAATTGTTATTGTCAGGATCCAGTTAACATTGAGAGGGGGTGAATCAGTGATAACAATAAACTGCAATCTTTCACCAATCTAAAAATACTTCACAAAACAGTTCAAAACCAGTATTGGTAGCTCATCAAATAGTCTTCAAATTAGATTTACCAAAACATTACTGGTAGCTACTTAAGGGTTCATCATTAAGAAAATATAGTAACGACATCAAATGAATAACTCAACAATCCATCCACAACATGAACACAGATATTTTTCACGTGGAAACCCAAATGGGAAAAACCACAGTGGGAATTGGTACCCACAAAATATTTGCACTCTTTTGGAATGCGCCCTGTTAAAGGCCTAACCCGGTTAAGATCTTTACAATAATGCTCGATTAAGAGAAGACCCTATTAGGAGTCAGTTGGTGAAGGGATTTTAACCTCATCTCTATTAGGAGCTCTACCCTGTTAGGAGTAACCTTGCTAAATGATTTAAACCCAAATTAATGAGCCACCTAGTGAAGGGATTTACAAGATCAGGCTTATTAGGACCTACTCGGTTAAGGGATTTTAATACTGCTGCAACTGTTAGAAAACAATACATAAATGATCTGATCAATGCACTCCCTTCTTGCTAATACATATCCATTTAAGCTCCAATCTACTTCACACATGTAGACATCTCAATCCGATTTGGCATACTCTCCTTCTTTGATCACCGACACACTAAACCTTCTCAAACTCAACCTAAATACACTTCTCAACTAGGTTGGTTACAAAACCCTAGCAATATTCAATATACATTGAATTTACATCATAGATCATATCAGATCATTACAAATCATTACAGATCATCATACATATCATTACAACAAATTTCAAGACAATTACAGTTGTTGAATGATCATAACACATCACCACACATCGATCTAATAAGTTGTCAAACCCTTATCACATTCTACTAAGCACTTCACAACTTCCCAATAAATTTTCTCCTTGTACTCGCCAAAACAACATCTTATCTCTTCACACAGATTCTAAGACACCATCATCAATTTATGAACATGAAAAGAATCACCGCCAAACCATAAAATATCACCAGTCAAAGATCTTGTTACTGGTTCTCAAACCCTTTCTCCGAAAATACAATAGTCAATTACAAACATGACTTCCGGTTCTCTAAACATGATGAGGTCCAATTCATAGACTCCTTACAGTGTCATAAATAGACATTCCAAACCACAATAGCTAACTCAACATGGATCTCTACCACAACCATCTCCTTCTTTGTTCCTGCTTACCGGTTCACTGTCAATTGGCAATTTTGCTTTCCAATTCAATCCATTTCAATCTATTACCAGTTAGAGTTAATTGATAGACTTAGATGACTTATATGACATACCAAAACATAAGTAAACATGGTTTCCATCAATGACAACACAAATAACTGATCATAATTATATCATCGCCAACAGTCCATCAATATATCATCACCAACAGTCCTTTACCGGTACATCATCATCTCTATCACTTATGCCAATATGCCAACATTCTCCCCCTTTGGCATTGATGGCAACACTAAAAGAATACAACATGAAAAAAATCAACTCATCATGCCATGTTGTACTGATTTGTTCTTCACTAGATCTTATCCTCCTTTGCATTACTTCTCCCTGTCATTGTTCTTCTCCCCATAACTGTTACATTTCTTCTCCCCCTTTGACAACAATGTCAAAGGTAAAAAGGAATCTTTTGTCTTCATTTCTGTTGCTTCACCTCTGCGACTCCCCCTGAGGAGTAGCCCACTTATCATCAATCCATAGTGAAAGATATTCAAGAAGTCTACTGGATTGATGCATCACTAGCATCCTAGTTGATCTTGTGTAGGGGTATAACCCCTAACTTACCTTTGAGATATTCAAAGGTAGCCTTAGGCAATGGTTTAGTGAATATGTCAGCCAACTACTCCTTACTTGACACATGCTCCAATCTCACTTTCTTTTCCCACACTCTTTCTCTCAGAAAGTGATACTTTAATTCAATATGTTTAGTCCTAGCATGCAGTACCGGGTTCTTAGAAATATTTATAGCACTAGTGTTATCACAATGTATGATTACCAGTTCTGTCATATCCTGCTTGAATCCTTCCAAGACATGTCTCATCCATATAGCTTGTGTACAATTCATGGATGCAACTACATATTTTATTTATTTATTTTTCAATACGCCAGAGGTATCCCCGCGACCCAGTCTAGCGACCAACCTACCTTACCTTGGGCTTACTTTTATTGCCAAGTTGGGGCCAAGAAGTAGCGAATTAAGGTGAGACTAGTCCCCCAGGGAGAGAATCCAGAGCCTACAATCAGTCCTCCCTCTTAAATCTGAGAGGGATTCAAACCCAAGACCGATGGGGAGTAAACCCACCACCCAAGCCAACTCACCTACCTGTACGGGCTGATGCAAGTACATATTTTTCTTTTGTTTTAGACTAAGAAATACAAGTTTGTTTCTTACTAGTCCAAGATACCAGTCTACAACCTAGAAAGAATGTGCCACCGGTTGTGCTCTTATGGTCATCTACATTACCTACCCAATCAACATCAATGAATACCTGCAAAGAAAAAATTCCTCTGTATGGATACCACAATCCATAATCAGTTGTCCCTCTAAGATATCTAAATATTTTCTTCATTGTTGTCATATGTGTCTCCTTAGGGCTCTTTTGAAATCTTGCAACTAAACCAACTGCATGGGCAATATCCGGTCTACTATGAACAACATAATGCAATTTTCCAATCATAGATCTGTATTCCTTCTCATCCACTAAGGGTGAATCATCTTCTTTTGACAATCTGCAACTTGTAACCATACGTGTTTCAATCGGTTTACAGTCTTCAATTCCAAAGGTCTTTAAGACTTCCTTCACATACTTAGACTGACTGATAAAGATACCACCTTTCATCTGTTGTACCTGCAAACCAATGAAAAATTTAATCTCACCTATTAGAGACATATCAAACTCTTCCTTCATTTCATCTACAAAAGTCATACTCATATCATCATTTCCTCCAAATATGATGTCATCAACAAATACTTCTACAATCAACATCTTGTCTCCTTCAGTCTTCAAATAAATATTGATGTCCTCACTGGTTCTCTGAAATCCTATCTTTATCAGATGTGCATGAAGTCTCTCAAACCATGCCTTTGGTGCTTTCTTTAATCCATATAATACTTTATGTAGTTTGCATACCATATCCTTGTCTTATGTCAATACAAACCCATCTGGTTGTTCAATATACACTTCTTCTTCAAGAATAGCATTCAAAAATGTTGACTTTACATCCATTTGGAAAACTTTGAAACCTTTAAAGGCTGCAAATGCAAGTAGTATTCTAACACTTTCAAGCCTAGCAACCGGTGCAAAGGTCTCTCCATAATCTTCACCTTCTTCTTATGCATACCCTTTGCAAACTAGTCTTGCCTTGTTTCTAACAACTTTACCATCTTCATTCAACTTGTTTCTATATACCCACTTTGTACCAATCACATTTTTATCATCAAATTTAGGAACAAGTGACCAAGGGTTATTTTTCTCAATCTGATCAAGCCCTTCATTCATTTCCTTTATCCAATCATCATCCTTAAGAGCTTCTCTCACTGTCTTTGGTTCAACTGTTGAAATCAGACATGCACTTTCTCAGCTTTTTCTTCTAGTCTACATTCTAGCATTCTTGTCACCTATTATCTGGTAATCAGAATGATTTAACCTTACATACCTAGGTATAACCTGTTCTAGTAAAAAAAATTCTTCTTGTTCATCATCTTCATCTTCTTTATCTACTACTAGTTGAGAAATATCCACAACATTGTTTTGCTCAACATCAATCTGAATCTCCAATTCCATGATCACTATCTTCTGTTCCACAACTACATCAGACTTGCTGGTATCATCAGATTTATT
Organism: Cryptomeria japonica; assembly: GCF_030272615.1. Classification (NCBI taxonomy): domain Eukaryota; kingdom Viridiplantae; phylum Streptophyta; class Pinopsida; order Cupressales; family Cupressaceae; genus Cryptomeria; species Cryptomeria japonica. The sequence continues at coordinate 530,320,398 of NC_081412.1, read as the reverse complement.
AGAATACTCATCAACTTCTTTGCAATTAGGGTTTTCGGTCTGAATGCACTTCTATGTTCCTGTTGCTCTCCAGATGTGCTCTAAAAAATACTAAGTGAAACATGAGACTATAAAACACCTTTTCTTTACCATTTACTACACTGGATGAACATACCCTAATCACTGTTCAACTCTAAAACTTGATACCAACACACATATCACATTCAATTTATCGGTTTGAGATGTAACCAATTCAAAAATTACTACATAGCATCATATTGCATCAAAATATGCAGATTTGACTTACTGCATATTATTCAGGGGGTCCGAAAATGGATCTCACAATATGTTCCCCCTAAGCTTCATCATAGCTTAGTTTACTGGTGAAGGATTCTCCACACTAGGTGAAGAATGGGAGTCTTCAAACGATATCTCCTCACTTTTCTTCTTCCATATCTTGTTCATCCGCTTCTGGTTTCTTCAACGTCAACTTTCTTCTTTCCTTTCTGATCAACCGACTGATTAACTGGTTTATTCATTTAAGCTCTACAAAATTTTGCAAGGTGTCCCAGTTTTTGATAATGGAAACATGCCATTCCAGATATGCTCCACAGTCCAACATTTCCTCTACCAGTTCTTTTTCGACAACGTATAGCAACATGCCCATAGTTGTGACATATTGAAAATGCACATTCCATCTATTCTCCATTTCATATAGACTAGACCGATTCACATAAGGTCTCTACTAGGTAGGGTTCCTCCAGTCATTGAAAGAGCTTTGCCAAGTAGGGTTCCTTTGGTCATTGTAAGATCTCTTCCATTTACCATTAGACCTCTGACCCATGTAAGATCTTAGATTGTTCACTCTTGACCTGCACTCAACAACTTTGTGCCCATACTTGTTGCAATTAAAGCAATATCCATTAAAATTTCTAGGCTTATATCTTTCATATGCATTATATCTATAACCATTAACAACACTGGATCTATTTCTACAAACATTAGCAGTATGACCTACCTTATGATAGTTAAAACATATTGGTTTATATATTCTCTTACCGATGTTCTTCTTTTTATTCTTTGGTGTAGATTTGGCTTCATGCAAGGTGTCCTTGGTACTTGATGGCTCTCCTTGTTCAAAGGTTATGAATCCCAAGCCATGTGTATCTCCATCCTGCCTTTGTGACTAAATCTTCTCATCAAGCATAATAGTGCTCTTGTTGAATTTAGCTAATATCTCATTTGCATAAGCCAGCTCCTTGGTAAGATCTTCATTCATTTTTGTAAGAATTTCTCTAAGAGACATATCCATGTCTAGATTAGCTTGTATTTCCTCTTTCTCCTCTTTTTCTTCTTGAAGTTGTGCATGCAAGGTACTAATCTCTTGGCTCATCTTTAAGATCTCATGCTCCTTATCTTTTATCGTGTCCTCGGCTATTCTCCTGGCTTCCAACTCTTGACTCATCCTGATGGTAAGGGATTCCATCTGTCTCCTTAGATTTTCCTTATCATCATTCAACTTTTCTACCTCATTAACCAAGGAATCAATGCTTGCTTCATCAGATGAACTGCTTTTAGTGAATTCCATCAACTGCTCAGCCAACTCTCTTCTCTTATCCAGTGAAGCTTTATACTTGACCTTTAGTTCATCATAGGCTTCTTCAGATTCTGCAAGCCCATTTGAAAGCTCTTGTTTACTCATTGAACCTTTCCCCATGTTAGCCTCAAGAATCTTTACCTCAAGTAGTTAATCTTCTGCACAAAGAGGACCTAATGCTCTGATACCAATTGTTATTGTGAGGATCTGGCTAACACAGAGGGGGGGGGGGGGGGGTGAATCAGTGATAACAATAAATTGCAATATTTCACCAATCTAAAAAATACTTCACAAAATAGTTCATAACCAGTACCGATAGCTGATCAAACAGTCTTCAAATCAGATTTACCAAAACATTACCGGTAGCTACTTAAGTGTTCATCATTAAGAAAATATAGTAACAACATCAAATGAATAACTCAACAATCCATCCACAACATGAACACGGATATTTTTTCACGTGGAAACCCAAATGGGAAAAACCACGGTGGGAATTGATACCCACAAAATATTTGCACTCTTTTAGAATGCACCCTATTAAAGGCCTAGCCCGATTAAGAGCTTTACAATAATGCCCAGTTAAGAGAAGACCTTGTTAGGAGTCACCTGATCAAGGGATTTTAACCTCAGCTTTGTTAGGAGCTCTACCCTATAAGGAGTAACCTTTCTAAAGGATTTAAACCCAAATTAATGAGCCACCCGGTGAAGGGATTTACAAGATCAGGCCTGTTAGGACCTAATCGGTTAAGGGATTTTAATATTGCTGCAACTGTTAGGAAACAACAGATAAATGATCTGATCAATGCATTCTCTTCTTGCTAATATAGATCTATTTAAGCTCCAACCTACTTCACACATGCAAACATCTCAATCTGGTTTGGCACACTCTCCTTCTCTAATCACCGACACACTAAACCTTCTCAAATTTGACCTAAATACACTTCTCAACTAGGTTGGTTACAAAACCCTAACAACATTCAAAATACATTGAATTTACATCATAGATCATATTAGATCATTACAAATCATTATAGATCATCATACATATCATTACAACAAATTTCAAGACAATTGCAGTCGTTGAATGATCATAACACATCACCGCACATCGATCTAATAAGTTGTCAAACCCTTATCACATTCTGCTAAGAACTTCGCTACTTCCCAAGAAATTTTCTCCTTGTACTCGCTAAAAAAACATCTTATCTCTTCCCACGGATTCTAACACGTCATCATCAATTTATGAATATGAAAAGAATCATTGCCAAACCATAAAACATCACCAGTCAAAGATCTTGTTACCAGTTCTTAAATCATTCACTGAAAATACAACAGTCAATTACAAACATGACTTTTGTTTCTCCAAACATGATGCGGTCCAAGTCATAGACTCCTTACAATTTCATAAGCAAACATTCCAAACCACAACACCTAACTCAACATAGATCTCTACCACAACAATCTCCTTCTTTGTTCCTTCTTACGGGTTCACTATCAATTGACAGATTTGCTTTCCAACTCAATCCATTTCAATCTATTACTGGTTAGACTTAACTAATAGACTTAGATGAATTAGATGACATACATAAACAAACATGGTTTCCATCAATGACAACACAAATAACTGATCATAATTATATCATCACCAAGAGTCCATCAATAAATCATCACCAAGAGTCTATCAATAATGTTATGTTTGTGAACATATATAGGTTGTCTATGGAAATATTGATGACATCCTTTCTATAGCGAAGACATATTCCAGGACTCCTCCCTAGCTTAAGAGAAAACATGGAGATGAGGTAATCAAGAATTCAATTTTAGAATTCAATTATAGTTCAATGTATATTGATTTTTATGTTAAATTTTCAAATGTAAACTCTATAATATAAATAATCTCAATAGTGGTTTGATTTTTCTTGTGCAGGATCCTTCAAAGCCAAGGAGTGTTGCGAAGAGGATCAATTTTTATGATCCATCAGTAGTTTAGGATATGATTAAACATTTTGGGATACTTACATGTCTAGTTGGCATGTATATTTTGTATATGGACATACATTTACATATATGAACATACATTTTGTTTGAGTTGGTGTTTATACCATTTTTGTATATGGACATACACTTGTAATTATTCAACATTTTGATATATAGAATTTGAGATTCGATATAGCTTGTTCCTCATGTGAATGGCTTCATTATTTTAAACTTTAATCTTGAATCCAATATTTAACAATGGTTAAATAATGAACAATAGAATGTTATTTGTATAATCTTGAGATTCGATATAATTTGTTCCATCTAAATCTTAAGTGATAAATTTGGTTGCCTTTGGCAACTTCACCAAATTTAATGACCATATTGGTATTGTTATTAATCATAACATGGATACTTAGTACTGACAAATGAAAAGTAGCAAAGCATCTTCTACAGTTGAATGCAACTTTTTTATAATCCATTGGTTATATTCAACAACAATCCTCCATCATTAAAGCTATCTATAAGGGGAGATGCTATGAAGAGGTCCATTTCCACACATTCCTGTTAAATTTAAGACTTGAATATATGAACTCTAAACATAAATTTGTTTTGATTTTCATTCAGCTGCTGAAAGATACAAATGCTACCTTCCTTTCTTTTATTATCACGTGCAAAATATCTCCACCCCACACTGAAGGTAGACATATTGTGCTTTATAATGCATTGTACCATCTATTCCAACATGTCCAATTAAGAATTCTTACCCCAGGCATGCAACTGTTCCCCCCCTCACTCGGTCGAATGCCAGGGCCATACCCTACCAACGTCATCCCTCGAGCGCCCTAAGTGCAAAAAATTATCAAAATTTGATAGGTTGTATCAAAAAATCCATGGAACTTGTGAATGATTTGTTTCAATCTTCAGGGTCATGTAAGGGCTACCTACAATAGCCTATCTCAGATTTTGTAGATTTGGAGTAGTTTTCGTAGGGTAGAATTTTTCAATTGATGAAAAAAATGTCAGATGCATTCAATGAAAAGTTGCCATAGAGCCAAATTCTTGTTCTTCTTGTTGTGGGTGTGAACCATCAATTCCAAAACATCTAAATAGGAATTCTTACCCTAGGCATGCTCCTATTTTTCCCCCCCCACTCATTCGAATGCTCAGGACCATACCCTATCGGCCTTGGCCCTTGTGTGCCCTAAGTGCGGAAAATTATCAAAATCTGGTAGGTTGTATATCTGAATTTTTGGCACCCACGAATGATCTGTTTGAACCTACAAAGTTATGTGAGGGTCGCCTACAATAGGTTGTCTCATATTTTCAAGATTCGGAGTGGTTTTCATAGGGTAGTGATTTTTCAGTTGACGAAAAAATTGTCAAATGCATTCAATGAAAAGTTGCCATGGAGCGAAATTCTCGTTCTACTCATCATGGGCACAAACCATCAGTTCCAACATGTTTGGTTAGGAATTCTTACCCCAAGCATGCTCCTATTTTGTGCCCCCCCCCCCCCCCCACTTGGTCAAATGCTCAGGGCCATACCCTATTGGCCTCGTCCCTTGAGTGCCCTAAGTGTGAAAAATTATCAAAATTTGATAGGCTCTATCTTAGAATCTGTAACACTTGTGAATGATCCATTTAAACCTACAGGGTCACATGAGGGCTACCTACAATAGCCTGTTTCAGATTTTCAATATTTAGAGCGGTTTTTCGTAGGGCAACAATTTTTCAGTTAACGAAAAAATCATTAAATGCATCTAGAACCTTCACCTCCACTCTTTAAAGTATATTTCACTGTCTCATATCTTTTTTCTCAACAATATTATTTCCAAACTCATGTTTGCTGCCCTCATGAAAACATGAAACAAACTTTCATAAGCCACCACATTGTGAGCACTTCTCATTTAAACAATCATTTCTATAGAAAAAGAATTCAACATCTCTATGACATAAAAATAGATCTAGCAAGTCTCTTGATGATCTCAAAAATTGCATTGCACCACACTGGACAACAACATATCATTAGTATGCAACATAGAATAAATATAGCATAAAATTTCATAAAAATCCACATGGTATTTGCAACAACAAGTATTATGAATCTTAAGAGGTACACAATAAAATGGCTTCAAAGATTCAAAGGCCCTTTGCGATTTTTGCAAAGTTGGATGTGTTTCTAAAAAACATTGGTATCATTGTTTGGCTTGATTCCAAGAAATGTTTAAGATGCGGTGTGTGGTCTCAATTTTCAATTCTTAAATTTAAAATATCTTTTATATTGGGTGATACTCTAGAATAAGAGTGCCAAAATTGATGAATTTTCTCCTTCACATTATCGGTCAAATTCTTATCAACACATGGAAGCCTCCCACCAAAATCCCATGTATCATCTTGAAGAGGACCATCAAGTCTTTCTCTTCTTGCAAGTGCTCTACCCAAAGTTTTATGATTTATGTTTAAATGAAGACAAGTTTGTCTCATAAAGTGAGCCTTCCTCAAATGATGGATTACTAAGGAGGTTGTAATCACTCTTCGAGTGACTCCCTTATCTTTTTCCTTTCTATTCTTTCCAATAGAATTGAGGGAATTTTTTTTCCATCTTCTTGTTCATATGAATCTTCAATTTGGCTAGCAATGGTCTCATCTTTTGCATCTTTAGCAATTGAACAAAAGTTGGCATTGCTCAGTAAATGTCTTATTGCTAAAATATTGGTTGAAAAGTTGCGTAGCTCACAATTGAATGGTTTGTGTTGACCTCTTGCCTTAAAGATTGTCAATAATGTTCTCATCAATTTGAAGTAACCATTTTGGGGTTCTTGAAGGTCTTGAATTTTTTCCACGAGAGGGTCTTCATTTCTCATGTAATTCGATGTTACATAATGTTCACTTGGTAGAGAAATTCCACCTTCAATGTCAAAATTTCCCAAATTTTCACCTCCAATATCAATTGCCAAATTTTCACCTTCAATGTCAATATCCAAATTTTCACCATCATTGTCAATTCCCAAATTTTCGCTTTCAATTCTTGAATTTTCATTCCTAAATTCAATATCATGTTGAACATTTTCAATATCTATTTCAACATTTTCATTCCCAATTTGACTATTATGTTCAACATTTCCAATATCAAAATCTACATTTTCATTTTCATTTTCAATAACTAGCTCAACATTTTCAAATTCAATTTCCTCTTCACTTGAATTAACATTTGCAAAGGCTTCCCCAATTTTTGACTAACGTTGTCTTCTCCTCCTATGACCTTCTCTATCTCTTTGTCTATATACTTCAATTTTCTCATTTGAAATATTTCTTTTATGTTTATGCTTTCAACGACTGCTGCTCCCCATTATACCTCCGCAAAGATGCTCTAAAATGATTGCCAATTATAAATTTGTCTAGAAGAATCTCAAAAAAACTAATTTTTTATCACTGTGTCTGAAAACCCATGTTTGTCATCTACAACATGAATGTAGGGACCATTGGAATGCACAAAATGACCCACAATCCTATTTTATGTGGTCCACACAATGAATATTCGATTCAAATTGGATATCGATTTGAATCAAATATCCAATACCGATTCAAAGGGGGGGGACGGAGAGGGGGAGAGGGAGGGTGAAGAGAGAGAGAGAGAGAGAGAGAGAGAGAGAGAGAGAGAGAGAGAGAGAGAGAGAGAGAGAGAGAGAGAGAGAGAGAGAGAGAGAGAGAGAGGTGGAAAGGGGAGGGAGAGGGGGAGAAAGGGAGAGCAAGAGAGAGGGGGAGAGAGGGAGAGAGAGAGAGGGGGAGAGCAAGAGAGAGGGGGAGAGAGGGAGAGAGAGGGAGGAGGGAGAGAGAGGGAGAGGGAGGGAGAGAGAGAATGGAAAAGGGAGAGAGAGGGTGAAAAGGAGAGGGAGGGAGAGAATAGAAAAGAGAGAGAGAGAGAGAGAGAGAGAGAGAGAGAGAGAGAGAGAGAGAGAGAGAGAGAGAGAGAGAGAGAGAAGGGTAAAAGGGGAGAGAGAGAAAAGGGGAGAGGGAGAGACACTAGAGAGAGAGTGAGACTGAGACTAAGAGAGAAGGGGAGAGAGGGAGGGGATAATGGGAAAGGGAGAGAGAGAGAGAGTATGGCCCCTAACAACACCATATGAACCCATAGGACACCATATGGCTCCTTAGATTACCATATGACCCCTTAGGACCATATCATGTCCATATGGTGTCCTAAGGGGTCATATGGTGTTCTAACACATGTGTGGGCCCTTGGTACCCCATATGACCCCTTTTAACATCCTAGTACACAACATGACCCCTTATGCCACCATATGATCCTTTAGGACAATATGATGTCCGTGTTGTCATTGAGGATTGCACCCGTGATGCTAAGTTCGAAAATAAGCAATCCTGTGAAACATGGAAACACCTTCGAGCTTGTGGGTTGCTCAAAGTGAAGGTGAATCTTCGGAGATCAGGTTGGCTTCCTGTTTGGTGAATCTCTTGTAAATACCATTGATAAGAAAAAGTATAGAAAGCTTGTATGTAATGAAAATCTACTCTAATGAAGATGATGCACCAAATATCTTATTTGAGGTCTGCAAGTTTCTTAACTCACAAAACCTTCAACAAATAACTTTGATTGCTTCACAAATCAACTAAACATGTAGATGCATAAACATTTCCTAGAAAGGGATGAATTTAATGCATGCATGAAGGAAAACAACAAGTTTTCACAACATCAAGCAATTAAAATCAACTAACACAAACTAGAACCTGCAACTAACACGTATCTCCTCGCACCATGAATTGAATGAATGAGATAAATTAGAGGATAAAAATCACAGGAAATTATCAAATCATTCATTTACTAGATAATACAAGAAGTACCAAGAAGGAAATCTGCTGCTATATTACTGAAAAATAAAGGAGTGTTGTTGTTACAAGACTCAAATACTGCTGAGTTACAATGCTTTTTTGCAAAAATGTGTATGCAAAAAAGAAAGAACTAGAGGGAAAAAAGGAGAGAAGGAATATATAGAAATCATGATGAATCTCCTTCAAAACCCTAAAATGACTACATGAGAAAAGCCTTGGGTGAATCTGCCCCAAAATGGCATAAAAACTCATGCACAATATTGTAAAATAATAATCCTTACTACTCAAAAGGACTACCATTGATCCTACATGAAGAGAAACCCTCATTACTGAATATGGAATTGTCAGTCTCACCCTGAATAGCTCCATTAAAAAAAAATGAACCTCCTATTTAAAAATTTGCATGTCTAAATGCAAAAAATAGCTATCCCCATGTGAAAGTTGCATGATGAACTGAATTGTAACTGTATGAAAAAGAAATCCCATTGAAAAAAAAATCTTATGCATTCCCTGGCAACTACTCTCTGTGTTGAAACTACTATTAAAAATGGTTGAAAAAATGCATCTCTCTATTTTGGGAGCTTTCCAACAGTATGTAATACTTGCATGTTCGCACAATCAATAAGCAACTGCATTAATCTTTCATGTAGAAATTCATCTCCTTGCTTGGCGGGATTTTGACTATTTAAACAACCAGTTCTGAGTCCACTGTGCAATTTTTTATTTCTAGCAACTGGATTGCCTGCATGAACCATGGATGCTTGAATTAACTTTTCATTTACTTTCTAGTGGGCCCCACCATTTGCTTTTATCTCTTCTTGTTTTCTTTCTTCATCTTGGGCCCACAGGAACGAGTGATAATAATGTACTTTGAACCATTCAACCACTTTGAACAAATGAACTCTGAACCATTGAACCACTTTGAACTGGTTCAAAGTTCAAGTTCAAAGTTGATTTAAAAAATATATACATCCGCTCGTTTGTAGCCTTTTGCCATGTGTCAGCCAAAAACTGTTCGTAGGTCTGATTGGGTGGCACCTGAAATGCCACGTCATCAGTTGCTATGTCGTAGGGGATAATCATCGAGCATCTTCATCATGTGGTATCACGACGACCGTCAATTTGTCCTCAAACTGCTCGATCCTTAGCACCTTAGCCACTCACCTCTCCTTTGTCTTTTCCGCACGTGCTTTGTCTCCATGTCGCGAAGGTAACTCACAACCTTCTTTCTATAGCAGTATAGTGCTAGCCCTTAGATCTTTTGGACTACCATTGCTCTTTCCTCAAATTTCTTGACCTTTAACTCAGCTGATTTTCTCTCTTGTGCCGCATTTCAAGATGTATCACCCTCTGATTGGCTCATGAGATCCATCTGGGCACCACCTGTCTGTTGGGCCTGCCACGCATCTTGCTCTGTTGGATATCCTTCTTTCAACCAAAGTAATCCCTTGGCAAGCCATTTACCAGTCTCATCGAACTTGCAGTTTCATTGATATTGTTATGTCGATGAAACTGAGCCTTTGGTGAAACCTTTTCGGGACTCATCGCGGCCAAGGTTTGCTTGATGTCGATGGAATTGAGCTTTCGATGAAACCTTTTCGGGACTCATCACGACCAAGATCTGCTCAATGTCCACCCATACGTGATATGTCACTAGCCACTAGACCACCACCTATTTGCCACCTGTCCTTGGTCTTATATTCTCTATTCCGCCACGTCATCAGTTGCCAACTTGTGATGATATCTGGCAATCATATTTTCATTGCGACATAGCGACAGCCGTTAGATCTCTCGCATCAGCATTGATCTTTCTTCAACTTGCTCACTCTTTAGTCTCTTCCCTCTAGCCGGTCACAAAATTAGGATGCCTTGAGATGCACGCACATGGGGTCCACCAAGCCACGAGCTGCCTCGTGCCAAAAGCTTTCAAGCTTTTGACGCTTGATATGTGTGCGGCTTTACATTTAAATACTGAAGAATTCCTTCCCACTACCAATGTGGAATAAGTGCTTGTCACGGCCCTTGCTGTTATATGTGACCTACACCTGAGTGTTTGTCATGAAAATCTCAAAGCTTGATGCTTGAAAACCTTCGAGTCCTTCTTTGTCACTACTTGATCAGGCGGCAGGGAGATTTTGGCATTCTTAAATCAGCATGTTGAGCTCAACCTCTTTGGCAGCCCATTTTAACCCACATGCTGCATTGCTTCTCCTCTATCTGCACATGAAGCAAACATGTTAGAGAAAAAAGGTATATTTCTAATTTCTTGCTCATGATTTGGACCCTTTCAAAATGAATGCAAGGCTTCATCAGGGAAACAAATTTGACATGTGCAAAATTTTGGTAACATTTTTGGCAATCTCTTAGGGGTGTTTGCCTACTAAATAGTAGAATCTAGTAGCCTAGCATATCCATTGGGCATTGAGTGAATTTTGCTTTCCTCAAAATCTAGAACTGCATCTCAGCATTCTAAACAAAACTGAAAAGGAAACTACAAAGGCTCTGCATACAGCTGAGCCTGCACACTGTGCAATTTTCACTTAAGGAAAATAGAAACAAAAACGGACTGGAAAAATCAAGTCTGATGTGCTTGAAGGCACTTAATTCAATTAAAAATACTATAGCTCTGCTTATAGCTGAACTTGACAAACTGCTGAAAAGAAATAAATGCAACTATTCTATTATGTACATATGCAAACTGGTAGTACTCAATAGCATAGTTTGAGGTGAATCCCATTGACAGGGATTGGCAACACTTCTCCATCCAATTTAGCAAGCTGGAAAGCATTATTCTGTTTGCATTCTGTGATAACATACGGGCCATCCCACATGGCATCAAACTTGGTATGTCTGCCAGGTCTATTCTTTAATTCATCCCATTTGAAAACAAGATCACCCTGATTAAATATGTGTGGTGCAAAAAGGTTCTCTTCATCTGAGCATGGTGAATTTATAATTTTCAGTATGCTTCCCTACGAGTTTCTTCTAACTCCATAAGCTGAGAAAGCCTAATCTACATTGGCCTCTCTTCAAGTAACTCAAACTCTTTTACATAATTCAAAGTTGGCAATTCAGCTGAAATAGGTAACCTGGCTTCTTTGCCATAAGTTAAAACATAAGGAGAGTTACCTATTGATCTCTTAGGTGTAATTTGTTACTACTTATCAAGTTGCCATTAGTTTTTATATCCAAAGTCATACTATATATTCTAGTCGGTTAGCACTACCGAATCATGCAGTCGGTATAAACAGAGAAGTCAGTATGCACAGTCTAGTTAGTTACAGAAGAAAGCAGTCACAGAATGTAGTATACACCGAGCTGTCTACCGAGTATCCTTTTATGGCTACCGAGCAGTAAAGTTAACACACCAAGTTAATATTCACTGAGTGAAACATGTTACTAGATACATTGAACCTAGACATGCATATGAAAACGTGTTACAAGATTGAGGCACATCTAATCGTTATTACATTGGAAATTACACTAGAAGATTGTGTAGGATTGCAAGGTCAATCTAACCAATGAAATATTTTGTTTAGTTATTCATTTGAGGAATCTTGTTTGTAAGATCGAAGCAATGAATTGGATCACCGTTTTAAGAGATCTATATATACAACATTATTAAAGTGTATGTATGCATGAAGGAAGATTGCTATAGAGACACAGAGGTCACTGAGAAGGTTTTCAGAGAACAGTCGAAGAACAGAGTAAACATAAGGGTTTACCGAGTTACTATATGGGTTACTGAGGTATGCTATAAGAAAGGTAATCTTATCCTGAGCACATAGAATCTACTATAACATTTCAGATGTAAAGTTGCAGATGTTTGTAATGATTTTATTGTAATATTGTGAAGTTGAAAGAGAAACCTTTAACAGGGTAAAAGACTCTAACCAAGTCTATAATTTGTAAAGCCTCTAACCAGGTGCAACATTCAGAATAAATGTTGTAAAATCCTTTAGCAAGGTAGATCTAACAAATCTTGTTACTCCTAACAGAGTAAGCTATCAGAAATAGCTAAATGTAGCTCTAACCGAGCATTCTTTATTATTGCAGTAGTGAAGTTGTGGGTGCCATCCCCACCACAGTTTTTCTCTCTAACGAAGAGTTTCTGCATAACCAAAATATATGTGTTATAGAGTGAATCATGTATGATTGTTATCGATTTGTTTTAACTTTATTTTATGTTACTGCACTAATCTATTTATGCATAACAGTAAGGTTATTATTCAAGAAAGGTTTTGGAGTATTGATTCACCCCCCCCCCCTCTCAGTACATTAGCTTTCCATATTGGGCCTAACAATTGGTATCAGAGCTTGAATCTTGGAAAAGGGTTTAACTACCTAAAGAGAAAGATCTTATCAATGGAAGGCTATAAACAATCTCGGAGGATTGTGTATCTATAAGAAGAGCTGGATCATGCAAATCAAGTGATTGCAGACATGCAAAGGCAAATGCAAAAATCTCTGAAAGTAAGAAGAAGATTATCTGATGACTTGCAGGATTCTCAAGAGTTAGTGGAACAAATTGAGACATCATCTAAGAATAGTATATCTGAAGAGACTAAAGAAATGATTGGAGTATTGAAAGAAAAGAACAAAGCATTGGCTGATCAACTAAAAGCAATGAAAAGAGAACATGAACATTTCAATACACAGATGACTGAAAATCTAGATGCATTGAGGACAGCAGAGGATAAAGCAAGAGATCTACAAAGAGAGAAACAACAACTTGAAGTCATAGTATTTGATAAGAATGATGAAATCATAAGGTTAACTAGGATTCAACAAAATATGACAGATCAACTAGGTTTGCACATCATGAAGCAATTCTAAAGAATGATGAAAATCAAGCATTAAAACTTGAAGTATTAAGGTTGACTGATGAACTTGAAACAGAGAAGAAATCCAAAGAAACATTGAAGAAGAGTTATGATGCATCAAAGATGTTGGATGAGCAACTGAATACAAGAAGACCCAATAAAGATGCAAGACTCGGTTACAAAGGAAAAGAATCAACTGAGAAAGGAATTCATACTACCGAGAAAGGAGAATCATCAAAGCAAGCTGGAAACAAAAATAACATCAAAAGGAAGAAGCCTATTTGCTACTACTATGGAAATCAAGGTCATACTGCCAACATATGCCAGATTAGAAAAGATAAGCAACCGAATATCACTAAGTCCAATGGATATTGTTACAATTGCAATAAATATGGTCACACATCTAATCAATGTAGGACAAAGTCTGTTAACAACTATCAGAAGGCAAAATTCAAAGGGTTTTGTACAAACTGCAATAGATATGGACATAGTACCGAGAAGTGCTAGTCTAAGCAAAAGAACTACATGCGGTGTCCACACCGAGCAAAAGGTTACCGAACTCACACAGATTCTTACCAACAATATGCAGCAGTACCATGGGATTACAATACAAGGATATGGTGTGAATGTTGTGGAAGATATGGACATATTAGTGCCAACTGTTTTATAAGGTTTAGAATGAACAACCAAAGATCATGGAGAAATCCTTGTATGGCATGTTTTCATTGTCACAAAGTTGGACATTTAGCTGGTGATTGCAGAGATCAATCTAGAAGAGACACTGAAGAGATAAAAGAAAAATTTAAGATGATTTGGAAAAAGAAGGAAATCATGTCAGATGAAGAAAGCACCTTACCTACCAAGTTAGGTGCACCTATTCCAAATTAATCTGAAAAGGTATGAAGGGACTGCATTCTCTAAAGGTTAAATCATAACAGTTCCTATTCTATTATGTACAAAATTCAAAATCTGCATAGTTAAGATGCATTAGTAAGTTTGAAATTCTATCAAAAGTACTTTACAGGAAACCTGTCAAGTCGGTGTATACAGGAAGTCTATCAAGTCGATAAATGAAGGAAATTTGGTTACTCGGTTAAAACAAAAAAAAAGGAGTAAATCAGTTAAAGGTGAACCGAGTGTATTTAATGTTTTGACCTAACTCGCACGGAGCCCGATAAGGTATTTTGTGTACTTAAAGGTATTTCAACGGTCATTTTGATTCACCAAGTTTTCAAGAGAGCAGAGCAGAGCAGAGCGAATCAAGGTGATCAAACTTCATTCAGAGAAAATTTCAAGGTATTTACATCAAATCTCATCACACTGTTAAGCTGGTTTTTGATCTTGTCAAATTGCTATTATCTACCGAGTGTGAAGCGTTAGTCATTTGTAAACCATCAAACCCTAAGGATAGTTTGCTAAGTTTTTACCTGAAATCTACAATGGCACCCAAGATCCAAGATCCCATAGTTGTCAAGAATGTGGAGAATCCCTCGCTGAAGTACTCTTTGACTCCTAAAGTCGCCTCTGAACCGGATGACAAAACTGCATTTTCACTCATCTCGGATTGAGTCTTGTTAGTCGAAGATGTTAGATTCTTCACCAAATGCCGTGTTGAAGAACTTGGTCATGTTGAGATTAGTGACACATATGATGAACTTTGTACCAATGGAAAAATGGATAGCAAGTATGAGCATATCAAAATCAAGGGATTAACTGAAGCCCTAGCCTATCCACATGTGTTCAAACCCCAGTGAGTTAAGTTTGTTTTAAGCAGAGTTCATGATGATTTTATGTGGCTAGAGGAGAAACCATTCAAAATCACCAAGGAAATCATTCATGTGATCACCGGGTATCCTATCTATGATCATGCACGAGCATAGAAAATGATATCACAGAAGGAGTTAATCAGTCTAACTGGAGTAGAATCTAATTACCGAGGACTGAAATTGAACAATGTTACTGATGCAGAACTTAAGTTTGCAATTAGAGTAATTGGTTACTGTTTCTTCCAATTAGCAAGGGAAAATATTGTACCATGTGCCGCAGTTGACTTAGCCTATAAAATAGTGAAAAAGGGAATGAAAGTAGATTTATGTGAAGTGCTACTGAAGAACTTGTTTGAGAACCTAAACACAATAAGGAAGCCGAAGAAGAACAACTCGGCAAATACACTGAAGTTTGGTTCACTTCTTGTATGCATGTTTTTCTACTTTGAGAAGTTCTCTCCCTCAGTCAGTAAAGTAGTTTGGGAGCTACACCGACCTATCACCTATCAAATCAATGATTTTATCAAGAAATTGGGAGATAATTTTAATGATATCATGGATGACTATTTCAGAAAATTTCAAGAGAAGATGCATAACAGGTACCGGATTCCACCATAGCTGGTAGAGAAATATAAGGATGATATATGTTTTGAGGTAGACACCGATTACTGTTATGTGAATGTTGTTGAACCAAGGACTCAATCTTTGCCACCAATGGGTTATAAGATTGACTATGATATCACACAACAACAAATTGATGCCTACATTTCATTGCCAAGGCATGCTACTGAACTAAGATATGGAACTTATGAAGAGGTGAAAGAAAAAGTAAAAATGAGCATCGTAGTACCCAAGGCTACAAGAAAGGCTACAAAGATGATAAAGGTTTTATCTGAGAAATTCGGAAAAGAATCCTCCTCTACACCTTTCAAAGACACTCTTGCCATTACCGAAGAGGAATCAGAAGCTCAAGAGGCAACAATAACATTAAGTACCGAGTTGCCTAAGGGTAAAGTTTTGAAAAGAAAGAAACATGACATTTCAAAGGCCCTACCGACTCCACCAACAAAAAGACCTAACACTAGAGAATTAGTTGCATCACTGAGTAAGAAACAAAAGAGTGTTACTACACCCAAGGTAACCAAGACCTACAAGAAATCTACTCGGAGACTCATTCTGGCAAAAGAGTCTAGTGATACAGAGTCCGATGATGCAAACAAATTTCAGATTGTAAAAAGAAAGAAGGTAAATATTCATAGCGTTGAAAATTTTTGTGCCAATCTTAAAGAATATGGTGGATTTGCAAGATTTAGATATGTCAAAAATGAGACTAGGAATAATGATGAGAAGTGACAAATTGAAGAAGTTGTCATTTGCACACTTCTAAAGTTTCGGCTAGATCCATTAGAACTAGTAAAGTCACTTCCGAGTGAACTATACTTACATAATAGATGGAAATATGCAATGGACTCAGAGAAACAAATAAGAGAAAGAAGTCTACTCCATCTATTTCATAATATGTTTGTAGTAGAAATTAAATAACATTTGACAACATACAATTCTAAATTTCTTGTCAAACAAAGAGCCTTAAAATTGATGAATGGGCTATACAATGATGTAGAAAATGAGACAAAAGCCAAGAGGCAAGAAATCTTCAAAATAAAGGATGTCGGTGAACAATCTCAAGTTGAAATTGTTGATGTCACCGAGCAAGGTCTCGATGCTACCAAGAAAGACCCGGCTGACACTATTCAAATTGTTGAAGATGTCATCGATGCAGAAGTACCGGAGCAGGAAATGATAGAAGGCACTACCTATGCAAAACTTGTATCTAGTGAATCTGTCTTAGAACAAGTTCAACCTTATCTATCGATCAAGCCACTTGTCTCTACCGAAGCTCCTAAGGATACGGAACAAGGCACCAATGGTCACAAGTCTAAAGCATCAGAAGATACAACTAAAGATCAGATGTCTCAAGCACCATCAAGCACTGAAAATGTTATAGCTAAGACCCCTAGTACTGAGACACCCAATACCGAGACACCCAAGGACACCACAATGGCTATAGGAACCAACCAAAGTGTTGCATCTACCGAGCAACCTACCGAGGGTCAGCAAGCCTCACAAGCACTTGTCTTAGTACAACCGACCAAAGGTAAAGAGAAGAAGGTGAGAAAGCATAGTTTCAAAGTTGATTTAACTAAACCGATCGTGTTGCCCAATGTGGATATCTCAAAATTAAAGGGGCAAGCACTTATTGATTTTGGTGAACTATGCAAAGCAAAGGCCGAACAAGAAAAACAATTGGCCATTCAAAAGAAGAATAAAGTACTACAGAAGGTAAAGACACTACTAACAGATATGCTACCTTTAGCAACAGTGTCAACCGATGCAGCCATCCACATTCAACGGGATGATCCTTACTCAAATAGAAACATTTGGAGTTGATGCATCTGAGTACTTGAGCAAGCTAAAAGATAAAGAGCTTACTGCAAAGATGATAGAAGAGGTACAAAAAGCTCTCGCTATAGGGAAAGTAAAGCTTGTCAAATTCATTGCTGAGTTGTCCCCTCAACTCAAGCATATTCTTTATTTATTTCAGAAAATTTGTACATTTTCCTTATTCATTAAAGATATCAAGAATAAAATTGATGCAATTGAGAAAGAGATCACTGATCTCTCAACTAAGTTGACCACCGAGCCTAATTTAGTTCAGAATTTTTATACTCAGCTTCAACAACTCATGGCTCAACAGTTAGAACTCAGAAATGAAGAGAATAAGATCAGGATGGATATAATGACCCTCTAGTCATTATTCCTTCCTCATCTCTCATCTGTTCAAGAGCAGATTAACCGAGCTACACGCCTATCTACTACACAAGAGGGCAGCACTCTTGATGGCTTAATATCACTATTGGCTGATATTCAAGCACAAAATTCTTTAATGGAAAGTGTAAAGGATGCACTCTCAGTAGCACTCACCGACGCCCGGAACAAGTATAAATCTATTTTTGATCCGTTACCGCCCCCAGATGGCAATTAAGTTTTTGATGTTTGTCAAAAAAGGGGAGTAATACTACATAAGGGGAGTAATATACTATATTTGGAGAGTGATACAATTTTGGTAATATAGTTTTGAGTATTGTATATAGGGGAGTATACCGAGCAAAGCATGCAGAGCAAGCAGAGCACACAAGCATAGAGCAGAACCGAGCATACAAAATCTGACTTATATACAAAATAATGATAAGGGGAGTATATTTGCATATACTATTTCATTGACTATTGTATATATTGTCAAGTGTAGTCATTTTGCAAAGTATATAGATTTTTGAGTTATGACTTTGAAAGTAGTTTTTGTCAAACATCTCAACTAATGTCAAAAGGGGAGATTGTTACTACTTATCAAGTTGCCATTAGTTTTTATATCAACTTCACTACTGCAGTAATAAAGAATGCTCAGTTAGAGCTACATTTAGCTATTTCTGATAGCTTACCCTATTAGGAGTAACAAGATCTGTTAGATCTACCTTGCTAAAGGATTTTATAACATTTATTCTGAATACTGCACCTGGTTAGAGGCTTTACAATTTATAGACTTGGTTAGAGTCTTTTACCCTATTAAAGGTTTCTCTTTCAACTTCACAATATTACAATAAAATCATTACAAACATCTGCAACTTTACATCTGAAATGTTATAGTAGATTCTATGTGCTCAGGATAAGATTACCTTGCTTATAACATACCTCGGTAACCCATATAGTAACTTGGTAAACCCTTCTATTTACTCTATTCTTTGACTTTCCTCTGAAAACCTTCTCGGTGACCTCTGTGTCTCTGTAACAGTCTTCCTTCATGCATACATACACTTCAATAATGTTGTATATATAGATCTCTTAAAACGGTGATCCAATTCATTGCTTCGATCTTACAAACAAGATTCCTCGAATGAATAACTAAACAAAATATTTCATTGGTTAGATTGACCTCGCAATCATAAACAATCTTCTAGTGCAATTTCCAATGTAATAACGGTTAGATGTGCCTCAATCTTGTAACATGTTTTCATATGCATGTCCAGGTTCAATGTATCTGGTAACACGTTTCACTTGGTGAATATTAACTCAGTGTGTTAACTTTACTGCTCGGTAGCCATAAAAAGATACTCGGTAGACAGCTCGGTGTATACTGCATTCTGTGACTGCTTTCTTCTGTAACCGACTAGCCTATGCATACCGACTTCTTTGTTTATACCGACTGCATGAATATCTGACGATCATCTTTTCATCACGACATAGCGATAGTCATTAGATCTCTTGCATCACCATTGATCTTTCTTCAACTTGCTCACTCTTAAGTCTCTTCCCTCCAGTCAGTCACAAAATTAGGATGCCTTGAGATGCGTGCACACGGGGTCCACCAGGCCACGAGCTGCCTCTTGCCAAAAGCTTTCAAGCTTTTGATGCTTGATATGTGTGCGGCTTTACATTTAAATATTGAAGAATTCCTTCCCACTACCAATGTGGAATAAGTGCTTTTCACGACCCTTGTTGTTATATGTGACTTGCACTTCAGTGTTTGTCATGAAAATCTTTGAGCTTGATGCTTGAAAACCTCTGAGTCCTTCTTTGTCGCTACTTGATCAGGCGACAGGGAGATTTTGGCATTCTTAAATCAGCATGTTGAGCTCAACCTCTTCGGGAGCCCATTTTAACCCACATGCTGCATTGCTTCTCCTCTATCTGCACATGAAGAAAACATGTTAGAGAAAAAAGGTGTATTTCTGATTTCTTGCTCATGATTTGGACCCTTTCAAAATGAATGCAAGGCTTCATCAGGGCACCAAATTTGACATGTGCAAAATTTTGGTAACATTTTTGGCGATCTCTTAGGGGTGTTTGCCTGCTAAAAAGTAGAATCCAGTAGCCTAGCATATCCATTGGGCATTGAGTGCATTTTGCTTTCCTCAAAATCTGTAACTACATCTCAGCATTCTAAACAAAACTGAAAAGGAAACTACAAAGGCTCTGCATACAGCTGAGCCTACACACTGTGCAATTTTCACTTAAGGAAAATAGAAACAAAAACGGACTGGAAAAATCAAGTCTGATGTGCTTGAAAGCACTTAATTTAATTAAAAATACTATAGCTCTTCTTATAGCTGAGCTTGACAAACTGCTGAAAAGAAATAAATGCAACTATTCTATTATGTACATATGCAAACTGGTAGTACTCAATAGCATAGTTTGAGGTGAATCCCATTGACAAGGATTGGCAACACCTCTCCATCTAATTTAGCAAGCTGGAAAGCATTATTCTATTTGCACTCCATGATAACATATGGGCCATCCCACATGGCATCAAACTTGGTATGTCTACCAAGTCTATTCTTTAATTCATCCCATTTGAAAACAAGATCGCCCTGATTAAATTTGCATGGTGCAAATTTTCTATCAAAGGTTCTCTTCATCTGAGCATGGTGAATTTATAATTTTCCATATGCTTCCCTGCGAGTTTCTTCTAACTCCATAAGTTGAGCAAGCCTAATCTACATTGGCCGCTCTTCAAGTAACTCAAACTAATTTACATAATTCAAAGTTGGCAATTCAGCTGAAATAGGTAACCTGGCTTCTTTGCCATAAGTTAAAACATAAGGAGAGTTACCTATTGATCTCTCAGGTGTAATTTTGTCAGCCCAAAGGGCTACCAAGTTCTTTGATTCTCAAAAATGGTCTTCTTAATGATGTTGATCAAGTTCTTGTTAGTTGATTCATCTTTTCCATTACCCTGAGGGTAATAATTGGATGAAGCATTCAAATATATATATTATGCTTAACTGACCAATCTGAAACTCTAAGACCAATGAAAGCTAAAGCATTATCAGAAATGATTGATTTTGGGGTACCAAACTTGGACACTAAGTCTTGATAGAAATTTAGAACATAAGTTTCATTAGCTTCTTTCAATGGAACTGCTTCTATCCACTTTGTGAAATAATCAGTTGTTGTAGGAATCCATTTGTGACCTGCGCTTGAAGGTGGATTAATAGGTCCTCTAAAATCAAGCCCCCACTTTGCAAAAAGTTGCTCTACTTCAATTGGTTTCAAAGGCAAGGCTGTCAGCCTCTGTTTGCCTACAAACAATGAACATTTTTCACATTTCTTTATCCATGAGTGACCATCTTTAAACATTTCAGGCCAATAATAACCAACTCTCATAATTTTTAGGGTTGTTATTCTTGCTACAAAGTGACCTCCTACAGGTCCTTCAAGAAATTCTTTTAGAACTTTTTCTATCTGATCTAGCTCAATGCATCTTAATAGAACATCGTTATAATCTTTTTTGAACAAAATACCATCTATTAAAGCATAAGGAATAACTTGTAGCCTGAAATACCTTCATTTTGATCTATCTAAGCCTTTGAGACAGTCACCAGTTTGTAAATAATGGATAATTTGCTGATTCCAAGTGACTGACAAAGCTGGGGCAATAGGTTGTTCTTCATTATTAAGCATTGTTTCAACTTGCTTCTCCTCTTCTTTACTATTTTTTGTACTTCCAACAAGTTGTTCACATAAACCCTTGCCTCTAACTAGCTTGGTTACCTTGATAGAGATGTCATATTCCATTGCCTTAGTAATCGAACCTGCCCTTTTGTCATTTATGTCTTTGCTGAGTAAAAAATCTTTCACTGTATGATGAGCAACCATAAGTTGAATCTTATTGTTAGAGAGCATGTGCCTAAATTTCTTAAGGCTTCTTATTACTGCTAGCAGATGCTTTTCTATAAATGAGTATCTAGTCTCATAATCATGCAAAATCTGGCTAAAGAAAGCAACTGGATGTTCTAAGCCTTCATCATTTTGCTCACATAACATTGCACAAATAGTTTCCTCACTCCCAAAGGAATATAGAATAAAATCTTTCTTAAAATTAGGATTAATGAGAGTAGGGATTGCTGCAATTGCTTCTTTAATCTCTTCGAAACTATTCTTACCTTCCTTAGTCCACTGAAAAGGAATGTTTTTCTTGAGCATGGCTGTAAGTGGCTGCATCAATGCTGCAATATTAGGAATAAACCTTCTGATAAATTTAATCCTACCTATGAAACTCTGGAGTCCCTTCTTATGTGCTATTAATGGCAATGCAAGTATGGTTGTGATCCTCTCAGGATCTATTGAAATCTCATGCTTTGAAACAATATATCCCAACAACTTGCCTTCACGAACAACAAATATGCTCTTCTTGGGATTTGATGAAACTCCATATTCCTCGCATCTTTCAAATACCTGTCTGATAAGGTCAAGATGTTCATTAGTCTTTTTTAAAAAAATAGTTACATCATCTAAGTAAACCAAAATAAACTTGTTAATCAGGCCTTGAAATGCCATATTCATTGCACGATGAAATATTGCCCCTACATTGGTTAGTCCAAATGACATTTTATTATAAGCCATTGTACCCCACTTGGTGGTAAATGTTGTTTTGTACTGGTCTTCTTCTTTGACCAGAATTTGGTTATATCCTGAATAACCGTCAAGTAATGAGAATCTCTCTAATCTTGATACAACCTGCAAAATTTGCTCCATTGAGGGCAATGGGTAATGGTCTTTCAGGGATGCTCTATTTAGATCTCTAAAATCAACACATAATCTTAATTCACCAGTCCTCTTCCTAACGGGAACTAGATTGGACACTCGGGATATGTGCTTGATTGGAAATATGATGTTTCCTTCAATCAACTTATTTAACTCAATTTTCATAAGATGTTCTAATTTTGGATTAAGAGGCCTTTGTTTCTACCTTACTAGTTTTGCATTATCTACCAACTCTATGGTATGCTGAGCTAAATGAGGATCATACCCTTTCAATTTTTCATACCTCCATGCAGATATGTCATTGAATTCTTGAGAAAGTTTTACAAAAGCATGTTTTTCTTTTGGGGTACATACCTTGCCAATTTTTAGTAGCTTGTCCTTGAATATTTCAAAAGGTTCATAATATTCTTCCTTCACAAACATGTTTCCTTTATCCTTCCTAACCTAATCATCTGCATTAAAAATAGATTCAAGGGTTACCAGACCCTTAGGTAGCTTGTTAGTTTTCAATGGAGAAACTAATTTTCATATTGATCATTGAACTTACACTGATTTACAACAGAAAACTCAATGTAAGTATGTTAAAGTTGTTAATCTACTCATCTGAGTCAAAAACTTGCCAATTAACAGTGTTATCTGGAACTGAGGGCCTTACTGCAACTTTAACATACTATTGTCTATCAATATTTTCTAGTTCTTTTGGAATATTGAACTGAGCTCCTAAAGCGGCAAGCCTATCCACTTCTTTATTTTGACTTCTAGGTATGTACAATAAATTAAATGTGTCAAAATCTTCAATTACATCCCAAATTCTACACTTGTACATCTTCAAAACATCATTTTTGGTGACATGGATATTCCTTACTTGGTTCTTAACTAGTTCACTATCACCAAAAACTTGTAAACATTTAACTTTTTCCTGCCTAGCCCATTCTAAGCCATGTGCTAATGATTCATACTCAACTGTATTGTTTGTACAGCTAAAACAAAATCTAAAAGAAGTGTAGTATCTCATACCTTCGGGTGAAACTAGCATAACACCACCTGCGGAACCATTTTTACCTCTTGAGCCATCAAAATAGAGCTGCCAAACCTGATTTTTCTGCTATTTTGGCTGTTGGTCAAGTGGAATTTCCTCTTTTTCAAGCTTAGGCATAACAACATCCTCCTCATGAATCATATAAACACCAAGACCTATTTCATCTATGCTAATGAAAGGGTCTTCTGCAGTATTCTGGGCTGCCCACTCATCCAAATTCACATCAGGTATGCCTTGAACAGGTGTATATGGATCCTGGATAGGTGGTAACTCCTCATGGTCTCTAATGGAAAGATCTGCATTTATAGGACTTGGGTTATATGGTTCTAAGTGGCTTGGGGTTATGACTTAATGGTAACCTTAGTACCATACCGTCTTCTAAAAAATAAATGTGACCAACCAGCAGATAGGTATCCTCCTAATTTTGATGTGAAATCTCTAGATAGGCAAATAGAAAAATGTGGAGGTAAGTCAGTTATGTACATGTCCCAAGGTATTACAAAATTAGGACAAGAATGCAAAGTCAAACTAATATCTTTAACCAATCCAACTGACTTAACTGTTGTTCCATCTAACTGTACAAATCCTCTAGAAATAGGCTCATAAATTGGACCAAGTTTATCTGCAAGGTCTTTGGGCATAATTGAACTACTGGCTCCTGAGTCTATCAAGCAATTATGGACTAGATGGTTGCCAATTATCAATGTTACAAAAAATAGAGGAGGCTTTGGTGTTTGGATTGGCTGATTATTCATAACTAGGATATCATTAGCTAATGCAACTCTAGGCTGATCTTTTTGAGGCTCATTAGTCAAGGAAAGATTATCCAATTTGTCTCTCAACAATTCTTTTTGTCCAGAAATTTGCAATGCATCTATCATTATCATGGAAATAGTAGTTTTTTCTATAGATTCAATAGAACACCACTAACCTTGTGTTGTACTTTTGGAATAACGGGCTCTTGATGAGCTGGTTTTAATTGAGATTGAACCTTCTGCTACTCTTTAGGTGTTGTAAGTTGTCCTCTTGGTAAAATCTGCACATTCTGGATAGGTGGAGGTGTACTAACAACTTGCTGACTTGTAGAAGCTTGTTGTTTTCCTTTATCTGAATATTGTCCGGATTTATTTTGTTGTTGTCCATTATTTACAGTTTGTTGTTGATTATTTGCAGGTTGTTGTCCAATATCAATAGCACATTTCTTTGACCTTGTATTTTCTGCAACGGGTGAAAAAGGTCTATTTTGTTCTTGTGGATGATTAACTCCACAAAATTCCTCACCTTGCCAATTTATCATAGCCACCTCAGGACCTTCTAGTTCCTCATTTATACCTGCATCCTCATAAGACATGTTATTCTAAACCATCAAAGCTTGTGATTGAGCATTCATTGCATTTTGACATGATTCTTGATTATGAGGTTGTTGGCAAGGAAAACACCACTCTTGTGCCATATTGTTCTGAGTAGGAATAATTTCTTTAAAATTGCTAGTAGTATTCTGATTATAGTGTTGGTTTTGCCTATTGTTGTAGTTTCTCCTTTGATTCTGAACATCAACTTGGTAGTTAGGCCTATTGGGTTGATAAGGAGCTTGATATGGGGCTTCATACCTTTGATTTTGGTTCTGATTTTTCTTGATGTTCACCAATTCATTGCCAAAATTCTGCATAGTCTATTGGATTTGTTGAGTTGCTTCAAAATTATTTATAAACATCTCTTGTAACATCTGTAGTTGCTTTGACGAGTCTACTACAACACTATTTTGAACATAATTTTGAAAACCTAGTGCTTGAACAACAAGTATTGCAGCTATAGGGGTACTTGTAAAGGTATCAATGACTGTATATCAGGAAAAATAGGCAAATGAGGCCTAGGGGAAATTTTACCAGTTTGTATAAGGTTGTTTTATTCTCTAATAGATATATCATAAGCTACTAGTAATGTAACCCCACCCATAGATTGAATCATAACAACAATATCAATATTTAAAGCTCTCAAATAATATAAAAATGCATGTTCAGGAGAGGGTTTTACCATTGTAGGAATAATATTCCAGGTTCACTCAAAACAATAATTGAAATCAGTTATCTACTCTTGCGGTGCCCTCTTGATAGTGGTCATCTGCTCAACCAATGATAGGTGATCCAATTTATCTGCAAACTGCTTTGTTAGCTTATCACCCAAATCATCCCAATCAGTAACTGAATTAATTTGCAAACCCCTAAACCATTCAAGTTCTTTGCCTTTGAATGATGCTGCCAGTAGCTTGAGTGCTACATTTTCTTGGGTTATATGGTGAACTGCAAACTACACATAGAGATTCTATATCTCTTATGTGCTCAATGGGTGTAACATGGTCTTCACCAGTGAAACTAAGAAGACTTTTCAGAGCTGCTCCTGGTATAGGATCATGTTGGGTCAAATTAAAAGGGCTACCTCCATTGAAGGGTGCAAAATTATGTGCTCTTGGTATGACCATTGTAAATACTAGAGGATTTATTGGTGGATTCTGTGTAATAGATGGCTGAATTGGAGTAGTTACAAAAAGAAGATTTATGTGGGTGGCAAAATTGGGATGAGAATTATTAGGTAGAGGAGAATAATTAGATAGAAGATTAAGATCTAGAGTTTCAAGAAAAACTTCAATTGACGAACTTTCTAGAAACTCAACTACTGAATTTGTTGTTTTCTCTATCTTTTTCATTGTCCTTGACCTTCTCTGTGATGGTGGTAGCTTAATATTCTCAACCGGATCCTCACTCTATCTGGTTTGATACTTTTTCATATGTTGTTAAGACCCGTTTTGCATATAAAACCAGAAAATAAAGTCACTGGGTACTTAGAAAAAATAACCTCAATAGGCTGAAATGCTGCTGTCAATACCAAAACAATAGCAAAAAAAAAAGGATTTTCTTTGAGCTATGATAGCTCAAAAGTGTCCCACCGAGCGTGCCAAAAACTGTTGTCACTGAGGATTGAACCCATGATGCTAAGTTTGAAAACAAGCAATCCTGTGAAACATGGAAACACCTTCAAGCCTGTGGGTTGCTCAAAGTGAAGATGAATCTCTAGAGATCAGGTCAGCTTCCTGTTTGGTGAATCTCTTGTAAATACCATTGATAAGAAAAGGGATAGAAAGGGATATAAATCTTGTATGTAATGAAAATCTATTCTAATGAAAGTGATGCACCAAATATCTTATCTAAGGTCTGCAACTTGCTTAACTCACAAAACCTTCAACAAATAACTTTGAGTGCTTCACAACTCAACTGAACATGTAGATGCATAAACATTTTCTAGAAGGATGAATTTAATGCACGCATTAAGGAAAACAACAAGTTTTCACAACTTCAAGCAATTAAAATCAACTAACACAAACTAGAACCTGCAACTAACACGTATCTCCTCACACCACGAATTGACTGAATGAGATAAATTAGAGGATAAAAATCACAGGAAATTATCAAATCATTCATTCACTAGATAATACAAGAAGTACCAAGAAGGAAATATGCTACTATATTACTGAAAAATAAAGGAGTGTTGTTGTTACAAAACTCAAATACTGTTGAGCTACAATGCTTTTTTGCAAAAAAGTGTATGCAAAAAAGAAAGAACCAAAGGGAAAAAAGGAGAGAAGAAATATATAGAAATCATGATGAATCCCCTTCAAAACCCTAAAATGACTGCATGAAAAAAGCCTTGGGTGAATCTGCCCCAAAATGGCATAAAAGCTCATGCATAATACTATAAAATAATAATCTTTACTGCTCAAAAGGACTGTCATTGATCCTACATGAAGAGAAACCCTCATTACTGAATATGGAATTGCCAGTCTCACCCTGAATAGCTCCATTGAAAAAAAATGAACCTCCTGTTTAAAAATTTGCATGTCTAAATACAAAAAATAGCTATCCCCATGTGAAAGTTGCATGATGAACTGAACTGTAACTGTATGAAAAATAAATCCCATTGAAAAAAAATCTTATGCATTCCCTGGCAACTGCTCTCCATGTTGAAACTTTTGTTAGCAAGCTTTCTAACAGTATGTAACACTTGCATGTTCAGACAATCAATAAGCATCTCCATTAATCCTTCATGCAAAAATTCATCTCCTTGCTTTGCGGGCTTTTGACCGTTCAAACAACTAGTTCTGAGTCCACCATGCAATTTTTTATTGCCAGCCACTGGATCATCTGCATGAACCATGGCTTCTTGCATTAACTTTTCATTTACTTTCTAGTGGGCCTCACCATTTTCTTTTATCTTTTCTTGTTTTCTTTCTTCATCCTGGGCCCACGGGAATGAGTGATGATAATGTACTTTGAACCATTGAACCACTTTGAACCAATGAACTCTGAACCATTGAACCACTTTGAACCAGTTCAAAGTTCAAGTTCAAAGTTGATTTAAAAAATATATACATTCGCTCATCTATAGCCTTTTGCCACATGTCAACCAAAAACTGTTTGCAGGTCCAATTGGGTGGCACCTTAAATGCCACATCATTAGTCGCTATTTCGCAGGGAATAATCATCGAGCATATTTGTCACACGGTATCATGACAGCTATCGATCTGTCCTCAAACTTCTCAATCTTTAGCACCTTAGCTGCCCACCTCTCCTTTGTCTTTTCTGCACGTGCTTTGTTGCCATATCGTGGAGGTGACTGGCGAGCATCTTTCTATAGCGTTATAGCGATATCCCTTAGATATTTTGGACTACTGTTGATCTTTCCTCAACTTACTCGACCTTTAACCTCGGCTTATTTTCTCTCTTGTGCCGCATGTCAAGATGTATCACCCTCTGATTGGCTTACGAGATCCGTCTGGGCACCACCTGTCTATTGGGCCTGCAACGCGTCTTTCTCTGTCAGATATCCTTATTTCCACCAAAGTAATCCCTCGGTGAGCCATTTACAAGTCTCATAAAACTTGCAATTTCATTGATATTGTTATGTCGATGAAACAGAGCCTTCGGTGAAACCTTTTCGGGACTCATCACGGCCAAGGTTTGCTTGATGTTGATGGAACTGAGCTTTCGATGAAACCTTTTCGGGACTCATCACGGCCAAGATATGCTTGATGTCCACCCATACGTGACATGTCACTAGCCACTGGACTGCCACCTGTCTGCCACCTGTCCTTGGTCTTATACTCTTTGTTCTACCATGTCATTAGTCACCAATTCACGATGATATCCAGCGATCATCTTTGCATCACAACATAGCAACAGTCGTTAGATCTCTCGCATCACCGTTGATCTTTTTTCAACTTTCTCGCTCTTTAGTTTCTTCCCGCCAGTTGGTCACGAAATTAGGATGCCTTGAGATGCGTGCGCACGGGGTCCACCAGGCCATGAGTTGCCTCTTGCCAAAAGTTTTCAAGTTTTTGACGCTTGATATGTGTGCAGATTTACATTTAAATATTGAAGAATTCCTCCCCACTACCAATGTGGGATAAGTGCTTTTGACGGCCCCTGTTGTTATATGTGACCTATACCTGAGCATTTGTCATGAAAAACTCTGAGCTTGATGCCTGAAAACCTCTGAGTCTTTCTTTGTTGCTACTTGATCAGCGACAGGGAGATTTTGGCATTCTTAAATCAACATGCTGAGCTCAACCTCTTCGGGAGCCCATTTTAACCCACATGCTGCAATGCTTCTCCTGTATCTGCACATGAAGCAAACAAGTTAGAGAAAAAAGGTGTATTTCTGATTTCTTGCTCATGATTTGGACCCTTTAAAAATGAATGGAAGGCTTCATTAGGGCACCAAATTTGACATGTGCAAAATTTTGGTAACGGTCCTAATGGATCATTTAGTGTCCTAAGGGGTCACATGGTGTTCTAACACGTGTGGGCCCTTAGGACCATATATGACCCCTAGCAACACAATATGACCCCTTAGGACACCATATGGCCCCTCGGGATACCATATGGCCCCTTTTAACATCCTAGTACATTACATGACCTCTTATGACACCATATGACACCTTAAGACAACATGGTGTCCTAAGGGGTCATATGGTGTCTTGAGGGATCATATGGTGTCCTGAGCGGTCATATGGTGTTCTAACACATGTGTGTAGGCCCTTAGGACTTCATATGGCCCCTAATGACACCATGTGACCCCTAAGAACACTATATGACCCCTTTTAACATCCTAGTACACAACATGACCCCTTATGACAGTATATAACCCCTTAGGACAATATGATGTCCTAATGGGTCATATGGTGTCCTAAGGGGTCATATGGTCTTCTAACACATGTGTGGGCCCTTAGGACCCCATATGACCCCTTAGGACACCGTATGACCCCTTTTAACATCCTAGTACACCACATGACCCCTTATGACACCATATGAGCCCTTAGGACAAAATGATGTCCTAATGGGTCATATGGTGTCCTAAGGGGTCATATGGTGTCCTTAGGGGCCACATGGTGTTGTTGGCAATTGAAATTCATCCAGTGGATTTTAGTGCATGGATAATAGAGTAGGGTTGTCATTGATGGAAAATCTTCATGGAAATCCTATCTGGTAGTCATGGTTTTTTGGTAACCAGTAGAGAGAGTGGTTTGGTAAGAGAGTGGTCTGGTAATTTGTCACCCATATTTCAGGATAAGAAGAGCACTTTTGGTCTAGAATCTTTGTGGTGATTTCTATGGATATATTTGTGCATGGGCTGATAGGGCCAACATGTAGAAATCATTTTGACATCACTTGGTTGATCAACATATGTTTTTGTGATCTGGTCTAAGCTGACACCTGGTTACACATTATATTGCATAATATGGATTGTTGACTTGATGAATGTTTTATTTTGTGATTGCGGATATATATGACTGATGTAGGGGATCTTTTTGAGGTGTGATATGAGTGAGTAGTGATCGAGAAACCTATTTGGAGTAGTTTCACATGCGCATTCTTGATCCGGTAACTGACTAAGAAGTAGAATAGGGAAGAGTTGTAGAGGTGTTACAGTCAAACTTTTTGCATTTAACTGGAACTCATCCAATCATAGTTTGATGCTATTTTGGAGTTCAATCATTGTAGTTATCTTTGTAAATGATATGTAAGTCAGTGAGACTTCCATATTGTAATTGAACCTTTGGTTCTAGGCAGTGTGCATGAATGCAAGTGCATTCCCCTTATGTAATATTTATGTACTCCTGATCACAGTATATGAACATTGTGGGTTCCAATCCCACTGTGGTTTTTCTCTTTCCGGGTTTCCACATAAAAATATTGGTGTTATGATTCTGTGGTTGATTATTTTGTGATCCTTCATTTTACTTTCTTGCACTTGCTTCTAGTGGTCTAAGTATAAGTTTGAAAATTTTACGAGTAGAACACTGATTCACCCTCCCCCCCCCCCTCTTCGTGTTCCTTGTTTCCAACAATTGGTATTCAAAGCCTAGTTTCTCTAAGGAAGCCTAACCGCTTGAGGAAGATCTGGGAGATTGAATAAATGGATTCTAGTTTGCAGAGACAACTTTGTGGCACTTGAGGATCTTGATGCAACAAGAAATGAAATAAGTTCTTTAAAGAGAAACTTGAATGCAGCTGAAGACTTCATTAATGATTTGAAATATCAAGTCAACACTGCAAGAGATAAGAGAAAAGAGTCGATGGACAAGCTGAAGGAGAAACAAGAGAAAAGCATTGAAGACCAAAGCAAAACTAAGGAATGTGAGAAGCTTTCTAGAGATAATGTTGTATTGAAGAATGAGATGCAATCCATTGTGATGAAACTAACTAAGGAGATTGAAGACCAAAAGAAGAATGAATAAATTTTGACTCAATCATTGAAGGACAGATCAAATGAATGCTTTAGACTTACATATAAGAATGATCAGTTGAAGCTTGAGTTGACACAAACAAGGAATGATGGTCAAGAACTTGAAAGATAGATGGTTGCCCTAAGAGATGAACTTGCTACTACAAATGAATACAAAGACAAATTTAATGTCAGCTTAGCTAGGCTTGATGAGATGCTAGAAAATTAGAGACATGGAAAAGACATGTGAGGACTCGGATTTGAGAAAGGACAATCCTTCAGATATGGACAAATAAATGGAAAGCCTAATAATAAGAAGAGAAAGAATCCTTTGGTAAGATATCCTAATGCTCACAAATTCAATAGAAAATGTTTTGTTTGCAGTAAATCTGGTCATATGGAAAGTCAATGTAGAAATAGAATCAATCAGAATAAAACATCATTCGTCGATCAATGTTACAATTGTAATAAATATGGTCATAAGTTAATTGAATGTAGAAGTCTCTAAGATGTTAGATGCCATGCTTGTAGTACATTTGGACATATGGCTAATCAATGCAGATATAGAGGAAATCAAAGCATTAATGGGACTAGTTAGAATAACAATGTTGTTTGCCATGCATGCAACAAAACTGGTCACATTGCAAAGTATTGTAGAAGCAAGAACATGAACAAGAATTCTCTGGTCGACAAGAACAAAGCTGATGAAAAAGGCAAGGCAAAGGTAGAAGAGATCAGGAGAAAGCATGAGAATATGTGGGTTAGGAAAGATGAATCCAAGACAACCAGTGAATCTGCACCTGAATCCGGTGCAAGATCTTCATCCGATAACTAAGGCATTTGACCTTAGGGGGTGGCATCTTCATGCAAAATCTTGCAGAACCCCCTAAAGAGATATGTGATTGATCAAGGTTGATTGCAAATGATTATCCAGAGTTCATCATACCGATCTTAGAATCAAGTGGATTGGATCATCCTAAACAGGGCATCCGGTTGAACTTTATAGTTGCATTTATTTAAACTTGAAGTTAGGGTTTGCAAAGTTAAAAAGGGAAAAGTATGAGTCATTTCTCACATTGTGAGCAAATAATTGAAGCTGAAGAGCGAGGCAAACCATATTTCAAGGTGATTAGAAGGCTTGAGGTGACCCGACAAGAAGTTCTTGTGCATCCTATAGAAGAATATTTACCGAAGCATGTTCATCCTTTTGGTGCAGGAGCACCTGAGCACCTGAATGCTCAAATCCTAGCAGGTATAACATTTTATTGCAAATTAAGCATGTGTGTTTATTTTATGATTCTAGTAGGTTTAATAGGTTTTTTTTGTGGTTTAATAAGGCTTGGAACTCATTTGTGTTTAAGAGTTTCCAAGATTTTTGTTTTTTTTGCTCGGCAGGCTAAAAATTGTCAATTTTGGGTCCAAATGAGCATTTTTGAATTTTTGATGTTGGAAAGCCTTGAAAGACATTGGAGCATGTTTATTTAGTGTTTCTAGATGATTTTGAGTCATTGGTTTGAGTGCCAAGTCACCGGAAGTCAAAATGCAATTTTTGAGCAACAAAAGTTGTCAAAAAGTTGTCAAAAGTTGTCAAAAAGTGGTTTTTGGTGGTTTTGGTTAGTTCCAGCCTGTACTTGTCCATACAAGGGCTTCAAAAAGTTTTCACATGTATATAAACCATGTTCCAATCATTGTATGGGTTGTTCATTTTGGAAAATTAAGAGAAATACTTATTTTGCTCTCATTTTTGTGAGTTTTTAACTAATTTTCTGCACTTTTGAGAGTATAGTCCGTACCATGGCTCCATGAGTCTGTACTGAACCTGTTTTTGAGTGATGTGATCTCCTTTTATGTTTTAGTAGTGATCTCTAATCTTTTCTTGGGGTTTGGAACAAGTTTTGTTTGAAGTGCTCTTGAAAAAGGCATTGTTTTGTGGTTCCAATGGAAGATTATTCATGGTCCAACTAATTTCTTCAAGGTCTCTTCATCCATGGCTTTGAGGGAATTTTTTGGATCTGTACATACTGTACCATACATCCATTTTCCTTTTCTAGCAATGTACAAGTGTTTGTAAGCCCATGGCAAGTGTGTGAAGTGAGCAACTTGGCTTGGGTATTCTCAAGTTTGTTTAAATGGTACTTTGTTGTTCATAGAACTGTACCTTGAAATGTTAAAGAAGAAACAAGTTGGAAAGAGTTAGCATTATACTTTACCATCCTTGTCTCTCCCATGACTTGGTTGGATGTAAGAGGCAAAGGTGTAAAATGGACTGCAAAACAATGAGTCACTGTTTCATTGTTAGATCCTCATTGCCAACCTCTCTAAATGGATAGTATGAAATGATGTATTCCTCTTTCTTGCATCATGAAAATGTATTTACAAGTGGTTTCAATGTGGAGAAGATAATATACACCATTTGATTGTAAAGGACCTAAATAAGGATCCTAGAAAAAGTGTATTTTTTTGTCACAGTCTTATAAGGCTGTCATGTTTTGTGGCATCCTTTGAGTGGTCATCTTTTAAGATCTTTAAGAGGCTATATGTATTGTTTTTGCCTTTCCATTAACACCCCTTTGCAGGCCAGTGACAGATTGAAGAAATAAATCAAAACAAAGAAAGGAAGTTGCTGTCAAAAATGCACCTTATTGCTGTCAAAAAAATGTAGTGAGGCGGTGAATGAGTAGTAGTCATAAAGAATCCTTTCTTATTTGCTTTGCAGGGTTCCCCAACTTATTTCAAGTCTTGGTTTCATCCATATTTGATATATTTCCATTGTACTTTGGTTTACAAATGTTGAAAATGCATACAAAACATTAAAAACATTGCTGTCCCAGTCTTTAGACTGTTATTTTCTGAGTAAATGCAGCAGTATGGTACTTGTTTGATAAAATGACAGTGTGCTCAGTTAAGTTTTAAATCCTTGGAAGTGCTGGCCATATGTTATATCCAAGTGTGAACCATTTAATTTGGGTCTAGTATCATGGAGGAAACCTTTAATTTGCAAACCCTCACCAAAACTCTTAAAAACTCTTGAAAAGTGCCTATTTTGTGGGACAGCACTAAAACAGTCCGTACAGTACTTGCCATAGAAAAAATCCTTGAGATTTCAACATCAAATGACCACATCTCCAGGGGTTTGTCATGAAGTTTAGCAGGTTGAGCAGGGTGAACAAATTTCACTAAAAACTAGGGCTAATTCTAGTAGCCTTTTTGGAACAAATTTGACCAATTCATGAAATCGGTAAGGAAGGGGAAGAAATTGGTTGTTTCAAATCATCAAAATTGATGAGTAGAGACCTAAGACACCCTACTACAACATCCAAAGCATTTTATTGAGCCATTTGATCAAATTGACCTTTTGCACCTAGAAAGTTGCTTTGAGTATCCCTACGTTCTTTGCATCCAATTGAGAAATTTCCATTCTTGAGAAGTGAAGGACAGTCATCATACTTTGCAGACCTGTTTAGATGCTCATTCAACACATTAATATGATTGAAATCCTTAAAGGTGCAAACAAGGTTAGGTAAACCATGGTTCTCCAACAGTTGCCCATTCCTGGAAGAGAGGAGATTCAGCTAGTTGGACAACCAAACTTGTTCATTTTTGGTGACACACAAGAGGACCTCATTTCAGACTTGAATGCCTTAGCATGGAAGTTTAGGAGGAGTGATGTCCAATACAATAGGGTACAAACAGTGTTGAATAGAGAGGAGGAGATAGGAGAAAGGTTTGGAAGAATCCCATTTGTGCCTAGGGATTGATTGCACATTGAGAACAAAGCCCACCAACCTCAGAAGAAGGCTAACCTTCTATCATCCCTCCTCATCACCTTTGAACCCTAAATTTATTGAAATGACATCTTCTTCTATTGATACACCTTTGGTAGTAGATGTTTTTGAATGAGAAAGGCCACAATTCAAAAGCAATCCATTTAAATCTGTTGAGGACAATCCCAATGGTGCTTTTTCATTTGTGCAATACAAAGTTCTTCATGTTGACGATGTTAGGGCATGCATTCACTACTCAACTGAGGAAACCAGAAATAAAGAGATCTTAACCCTATATACTGAGCACATAATGGATGAAATTGGAAACCCCGAACCAGAATATGCACAATTATAGAAGAATGGTTGCACACTATTTTTTCATGTTTCAACATTCGATGAAGATGAATGGGTAAGATATATTTTGAGTTGTGTTCATGATGAATTCATATGGTTGGACAAACCTTATAAAATAACCAAGCAAGTCATTCATGCAGTCACATGTCTACACCAAACCGGTGGAAAAACAAATTTGAGGAAGGTAACAAACCCAACCATCACAAAACTAATTGATGCTCAATTTGACAATAGGTCAATGACAATTGATGATATCTTAGAGCATGATGTCGAATTTGCACCAATGATTATTGGGTATAAATTTTATTAGTCTAGAAGATTGAATTCAGTCTCTAGTACTGCAATATATGCAGCTTATTAGATGGTGAAAGAGGATATGCAATATGACTTGTGAACAATTATTCTTAGAGAGATCTTGAGCAATTTAAATAAAATCAAAACTGATAAGAAGAATGTTTTCAAATTCAGTTCACTAATTGTTTGTCTAGCATTGTACTTCATGAATGAGATCCCTTGGATAGGAAGGGTCCAATGGGCATATGATTTACTGGTAGCTACTTAGATCAAATAAGATCTACAAAGATTGGGAAATAGAGAGAATCAAACAGCTGCCCTATGGAGTTTCTTCGAAACCTTCCAAGGCAAAATGAAGAATAGGAAAAGGATCCCTAAGGAAGTGGTGGACAAATATGCAGATACTATCTGTTTCATGGTCGACAAGGACCAGTGCCATATGGAGGTAGTAGAGCCAAGGAAAATGTGGATAATGCCAATGGGATATGAGGTTGATGCTCAAAATCTTGAAGGTTATGCTCAACATATTTTGAGAAAACCGGTTGATCCTCAAGAACTAAAATTTGGGACTTTCAAAGAAAAGGATATGGAATTGCATAAGAATTTCACTCAGCCTGAAAGAAAAAGAAAGGTAACTAGAATGGCTGAGGCAGTGGCTGAACAAATAGACTTTACCAGAAAATCTATCAAGCAAGCCAAGGAGAAGAAGGCTTAGATGGAAGCAAAGGAGAAATAAAAGAAGCCTAAGACTAAGTCAACTCCCTCCCAGTCAAAGCCTAAGGAGACTAAGTCTACTCCTACTCCAGTGATGCCATCCCCTTAATCTACTTCTCAAAGCACATCTGACAAAGGAGTATTGAAGAAGAAACAAAATCCAAAGAGAACTTATGCCAATGTATCTCCTATTGTATCTGAGATAGAGTCAGATGAGGAAGCTGGGAAAGCAAAGAAAAAAGGAGAAGTTTTTAGAGTAGTTAGGAAACCACAGTCCGATGGTGCCTAGTAAAGCAAGAAATCAAGATCTGAACCTACTCTAACCGATAGGCCTAAAAGAGGAAGGAATCTAAGGCTAAAACTTGATGATGATCTTGAATCCGACAAGGTGGAAGGTAAATATACCATCATACAACCATTGAGTACACAAGAATTGATTAATGAAATAGTTATTGATGGTAATCTCATGAATATTGGTGCATACTATGAAAATATTGTTGAGAATGATTAGAGGGAAATTGAGGAAGTGGTTGTATTGTATTTGCATAACTTCAACAAGTCATTAATTGAGTTAAAATGTAGTATTCCAAAAGATTTATATAACATTCTTGATGCTAGAAGGCTAACTACAAGCTGATTAGATAAGGAAATGAAAGAGCGTGAATTGATCAATATTAGTGCTTGCATCTCACAAGAAGAAGCTGATAGACTCATGGAGAAAGCCATCCAGAAGGAATTTCAAAGCAAAGATAGAGTAAACGGGCTTATGGTTGGCTAGGTTGAGGAAGTTAGAAAAGAAACTGAAGAGATGTGGAAAAGGTTCTTAAAGAACAATCAGTTTCCAATCAACCCCAAATATGATAAATAATCTCATAAGGAAGATCAAACAGAGGCCAATCTCGATGATCAGGCAAATATAACCCTTGATGCAGAGGATAGTCAAAATCCTCTAGTTGACAAGGCCAACCTGGAGATGGTGGAAGGGAAGGTCGAAGAGGCCAAAGAATATGATATTGCACCAAGTGGTGACACCAGTTCACATGTTGAAGAAAAATATAAGGATAAAGATGTAGCTCATACTGAGCAGGAAAAGAAGAAGAAGAGAAGGACAAGGTTTAGGATAAAGGTAGAGAGGTCAATAAGGGAAAGCAAAAAACTGATGATGTCCTGGTAATCATGGCAATTGACACATCGAAGGACAAAGGGAAAAGTATTTTCCCACAAATCTCCATCAATTTTGATAGACCTCTTGACATTGAGCAGATGTCTCCAACTGAAAGGCTTATGGTTGCTATAGCAGTCCAAGCTCAAGCTAGTCAAGACTTAGTCAAATCAGAGACTGAAGACAAAAATTTGATTGAGATTTTTGTAGGTATTTTGCAAAAAGTGGTACCAAAATTGCAATTAGATCCAAATTCTAACCCCTCCAGCAAGCTACTGCAGTTAATCAACAATATCAGTACCAATTTTGAATCATTAAACCACCATGAAAGTATTGGAAAGATTCAAGGAGGTGCGTATGTAGACTTTCCAGAAGATGATTGAAGATGACAAGGTTAGATTGAACAAAGGACTACAGACTATCTCTGAGGCATTGAGTGAAGGAGGAAAGATATATAATTCATGCATTATATTGCCCAAATTCACCTCAGATATAGATAAGAAGGTCAGTGTTTTCCAGGGGAAGCTAGATAGTATATCTTAGTCATTTGATTCCAATGCAACCCTTACCCGCAGTATAAAAGGTTAGGTGATGGCTCTAATTGATCAAATCTTGAGCCTAAATTCAGAAAAGGATAGAATACTGAGGCGGGTTGGTGAACTTTGGAACCTTATTGCTCCCCATATGGACACCATGTTGAGCAACAAAGTAGATTGCATGAAGACAATGGCACAACCAGTTCCGACTGAATTGAAAGATGTGGAGATATATGCTTATGTTTTTCAGTTCTTTCATTACATTTTTGGAGAACTTGAAGAATGGTTGGGATACCCACATAGGATTTTTGAAGACCATTTTTGCAGATATCTTCAAGTATGTATAGAATATTCGGTGTACCCTTGTATATAAGTTTTTGAGTTGTACCCCAACTTTGGCATTGTTGTCAAAGGGGGAGAGTAGAGTGAAAAATGTACAAACAAGGATACAAGTTTTTGGGTTGATACAGGTTTTTGAGTTTTTGGTCTAAGGGGGAGCCTTATAAATTTTGATCTGGTATACAGGTTTCAACACTTAGTCATGTTTCACGAGTGTTGCCATCAATACCAAAGGGGGAGATTGTTGGAAATTGACACTCATCCGGTAAATTATAGTGCATGGATAATGGATTAGGGTTTTCATTGATGGCAACTCTTAATGGAAATTCTATCCAGTAGTCATGGTTTTTGGTAACTAGTAGAGAGAGTGGTCTGATAATCTATCACCCATATTTCAGGATAAGCAAAGAAATTTTGGTCTGAAATCTTTATGGTGATTTTGGTGGATAGATTCATGCATGGGATGATAGGGCCAACATTTAGAAATCATTTTGATATCACTTGGTTGATCTGCATATGTTTTTGTGATCCGATCTAAATGGACACTCGCTTACATGTTATATTGCATAATATGGATGGCCAACTTGATGAATGTTTTATTTTGTGATTGCAGATATGACTGATGTAGGAGATCTTTTTGAGGTGTGATATGAGTGAGTAGTGATCGAGAAACCTATTTGGTGTAGTTTCACGTGTGCATTCTTGATCCAGTAGCTGACTAAGAAGCCAAATAAGGCAGAGTTGCAGAGGTGTTATAGTCAAACTTTTTGCATTTAACCGAAACTCATCCAAGAATAGTTTGATGCTATTTTTGAGTTCAATCATTGTAGTTATCTTTGTAAATGATATGTAAATCAATGAGACTTCCATATTGTAATTGAACCTTTGGTTCTAGGCAGTTTGCCTAAATGCAAGTGTATTCCCCTTATGTAATATTTATGTTTACTCATGATCATAGTATATGAATATTGTGGGTTCCAATCCCACTGTGGGTTTTCTCTTTTTGGGTTTCCATGTAAAAATCTTGGTGTTATGATTTTGTGGTTGATTATTTTGTGTTTCTGCATTTTACTTTCTTACAATTGCTTATGGTGGTTTGAGTATAAGTTTGGAAAAATATTTACCGATAGAACACTAATTCACCCCCCCTCTCAGTGTTCCTTGATTCCAATAGGTGTTGTAAAATGTGTGGGCCCTTAGGACCCCATATGACCCCTAACGACACCATATGACCCCTTAAGACACCATATGGCTCCTCAGAACACCATATTGTTGGATATTGTTGTGCATTTTTGGTGCTAGGATATGTTGTTGTCATTGATGTAAACATATTCCTATGATTTTCTCTGGTGATTGCTGATTGGGAAGATCTTATGATCTGGTTTGTAGTGTTATTTTGTTGATCACTGTTTTGCAAAGTTCAGTATTTCATCAAGTATATTCTGGTGTGATCAGATCTTGTGCTAATATTTTGGGATATTTCTTGGGATGGTCTTGTATATCTTCATTTCAGATGGTTTGTGATTTGGTGCTCTGCAAGTTATCTTTCTTCGTGACAGCTATTGATTAGTTGTATTCCCGAGTTTCAGATGTTGATCGATGAAGATTTGATAAGTGGTGTTTGTACAACTATTATTGATGATTCTAACATGCTTGTTGGTGTTTCCTATTCATGTCCTATTTGTTTTGGTGATCCACATTGATCGTTGTGCGAGTTTTTCATGGTTTCTATGAACCGGTGATGATTTTCGTATTATGTAGTATTTCTGGTGGTGTAACGTGTTGAGGTTGATCTTGGCATGATTTCCAGTGGAATTGAGCATTTAGGAATTTGAATTAGGTCAATGTTATGTCATGTAAATTATTGTATTGGTCCGGTGGTTGATATTTGTATCGTTTGATATAATTTTGTAATTGAGGGTTGAGGGTTTAGCCGATCTTGTTGTCAAGCTTGATGAATTGTATATATAGGTGATATAATCATGTAATTTAGGTGTTGATGTTGTGTCTGAATTATCAAAGAGTGTTGTATGTGTGAAGAAGTGAATTATCCTTTGGTATTGTGATTGTGTGGAGATTAGTGTTGCTGAGCAAACATCTGTGCTTAACTAGAACTATAATCAAGCATTTGGAGATGCTATTCCTTTAGTTCATTTCTTTCGGATTGAAGTGTGAATCTTGTTGTAAGTTAGTGAGACTTCCTTGAGGGTTGTAGCCTTCTACGCCATTATCTTTTGAGCACTAAGCTCTAGGAAGTGTGCCATAATGCACGTGCATTCTCTATTGTAATATTTCACATACTACTGCAAAGTATCATCTTACTATGGGTAGGTTCCCACCGTGGTTTTTCCCTTAACCGAGTTTTCCATGTCAAAATCTTGGTGTTGTGTGTTGTGTTGTTAATTTGCTTATCTTTATTATTGTTGCAGTTTATCAGATCTATTTTTGTGATTATGTTAGTAGATCCGGTGAAGGCTAATTCACCCCCCCCTCTTAGTCTTTGTCCTCTTTGTTGCTAACACATATGACCCCTTTTAACATCCTAGTGCACAACATGAGCCCTTATGACACCATATGACCCCTTAGGATAATATGGTATCCTAAGAGGTCATATCGTGTTCTAAGGGGTAATATGGTGTCCTAAGGGGTCATATGGTGTTCTAACACATTTGTGGGTCCTTAGGACCCCATATGACCCCTGAGGACACCAGATGACCCCTTTTAACATCCTAGTACACGACATGACCCCTTATGACACCATAAGACCCCTTAGGACAATATGATGTCCTAATGAGTCATATGGTGTCCAAAGAGGTCATGTGGTGTTTTAACACATGTGTGGGCCCTTAAGACCCCATATGATCCCTAACGGCACCATATGACCCTTGATGACACCAGATGGCCCATTTTAATATCCTAGTACATGACATGACCCCTAATGACACCATATGACCCCTTAGGACACCATATGGCC
Organism: Cryptomeria japonica; assembly: GCF_030272615.1. Taxonomy (NCBI): domain Eukaryota; kingdom Viridiplantae; phylum Streptophyta; class Pinopsida; order Cupressales; family Cupressaceae; genus Cryptomeria; species Cryptomeria japonica. The sequence continues at coordinate 530,278,851 of NC_081412.1, read as the reverse complement.
CCACAGGATACAATATGACCCCTTAGGACCATATGATGTGCATATGGTGTCCTATATTGTCCTAAGGGGTCACATGGTGTTCTAACATGTGTCACCCCTTAGGACACCATATAGCTCCTTAGGACACCACATGACCCTTTTAACATCATAGTACATGACATGACCCTTTATGACACCATATGACCCCTTAGGACAATATGGTGTCCTAAGGGATCATATGGTGTTCTAACAAATGTGTGGGCTCTTAGGACCCCATATGACCCCTAACGATACCATATGACCCCAAAGGACACTATATAACCCCTTTTAACATCCTATTACACAATATAACCCCTTCTGACACCATATGACCCCTTAGGACAATATGATGTATGTAGGACAATATGTATGTATGTATGTATGTATGTATGTATGTGTGTATATGTATGTGAGTACATATATGTAAGCATATGTGCATATGCATGTATGTGTGTGTGTGTGTATGTGTGTATGTATGTATGTATGTATGTATGTATGTATGTATGTGTGTATGTGTGTGTGTACATATATGTAAGTATATGTGTGTATGCATGTATGTGTGTAAGTGTATATGTATGTATATATTTATGTATGTATGTATGTATGTGTTTCTATGTATATATGTATGCATGTGTGTATGTGTGTATGTGTATGTATGTGCATTTAGGTTTAATGTTTCTTTAAAGTAATTTGTATCAAATGTTTTATGTTCAATGACAATTGGGCATCATTTTCAAATTAGTTTGAATTAGTTTAAATTACAATTGTATCATTTTGAAATTTGTCTGAATTAGTTTGAATTACTGTAAATTAGAATTAAGTATCATTTTCAAATATGTTTGAATTAGTTTTAAATAGTTTGAATTACTTTAAATTAGTTTGAATAATTAGTTTTAAAATTTTATTTCCTTTTAATAACTACATGTAGATACTTTCCATATGGTTGATCATCGATTTGAAGGTAGTCTACTTTGTGAGGGTGACCAGACTTCTAGTCAGTCTTGTCAAATACCCTTTGATGGTAGTGATGTTAGGGCTTGACATTTTACCAAAACCATTGAGTCTCTATAGCATGCCTTGCATCATCTTAATAGTTCATTACAGACCACCCCTATCCAGCTAAACAAAGATAGGGCACTTAGCATTAGAGATGAGTTGATGAATATGATTGATACTATTCGATCATATAATCCATATGATAATATATCCACTGATTCTTTCTATACTTCTCTCTCGTAGTGTGGTTGGCATGGTGAGATGGAAAACCATATCAAAGGATGTATCTACAACACAGGTGCATACCAAGTTCCCCTTTTATGCAGGGAGAGACTGTAAGGTCAAGGCTTATTTGGTCACCACATGCATTGATCCACTTATGGCCCCATTCATCTATCCTAGATGGTTGGCAGCTCATCATAGATGGTCACAAAAGGATGATATGCCACTTTATTTTAGCTTGCAACAATTATTTACAGAGTTTCACATGCAGTTAGATGTAGATTACATAGATATTCCATCACATGTTGGGCAAGGGAGAGGGAAGCTCAATGATAAGTATAGATCACTTGATGCACTAGCACTCATTAATAAATGAGAATTAGTGGATCCAAACCTTTTGGTTCTGCCAGAAACATTTGGAATTAGCATAGGCAACATATGCAGCAAATGATGATGCGAGACAAGACATTTTTGCCACCATTGCACACATTTCCACTTAGGTCGATAGGATGTCATCTGATCATGTTGGTAGATATTTGTTGTGGTTGTATACTAACATTTCTCATGCTATAGATGATGCATCATCTAGAACTTATGATCCTTACATCTGTGTAGACATAACATCTCCCCTTGACGCTGTGCAGTTGACAGAGGTTGATCCCTTGGAGTGGATGAGTGCATGCCTCTCTAGTGATTTATTGGATGCTTACACATTTATTTCTTCTGATTATGATAGCCCACTCGATTTTATATCATCACACATGAGATGACATATTGGTAGAGGTGGTTCTAGCAGCCATAGTGGAAGAGCATGTCAGGGTGATATGAGGAGAGAGGAGGGTATTCCGGTTCATCCTATAGCCCCTCTGCCATAGACATCAGTTGATCCCATACCTCCTCCTACACCTACACCAATTGATCATACAATTGAGAGAATACAACTTGGAGGAAAGCAAATTTTTGAGTCACAAAATTGTTTAGCTTTCCATCTTGAACCATGACAAAGTTGGATATGTGGATATATCAAATTCTAGAATCTAGTCATAAACTCATTGTAAGGTAACTAATTCACTCTCTTTTAACATAATGTTTTTGGAGTCAACTCCTAACTTTGTCTGGTATTTCTCATATTCAAATTTCTTCCACATAACTTGTACTAAATGATCAACATTCTCAATTTGTAAAAAATTCTTCAAATCTCCACAATGAACGCATGCATTTTTTATACATTGTATATTGAACTCATCTAAATCTTTTACTCTTTCACCTAAAATAAAATTCACAAATTGTGTTGTACTTATAGGGATGACTACATTTGGAATAGTTTCTGCCAATGCCTTTTTATATGATTGCAGGTGTAGATGAAATTCAACATAATTTTGACAACAAGTTTCACGTGCTTTATTTATATGTACAAAACATGGTCATAATCCCTCAAACATCCTTTGAAAAATATTGACATCTGGAAATTCTTGTTTGAATGCTTCAAACAATTCACTTTTTGTTGTGTCAATAAATTGTTTTGGATGTGAAATTTTTGTACCATCTTCATCCCTCATCTGCATAGTGTCTCTTCTATTGGAAGAAACATGAGACTAACTGGTCTAGTATTCAATAACCCATCTTTTTACATCTTTAGCAATTCTATCTTTTCAAGGAACCCTTCAAATATTTACCCAATTCTTCTCAATATTCTCATCCAGATTATTTATTTTCCTAATATATCTTTGGACAGTTCTTCTAGAGACATTCAATAATTGGGAAATTGCTTGAGTTTATCTTCTATGTTATATTTTTTTAGTAGAAATCATAGTCATTAATGCTCTATGGTGAGCACTTAAATTAGCAACTCTACTCATGCTTTCAATACATTTTAGTGCATCTTGCAAATTTTCAACACTATTTGATTTATGGATCTATTTGATGATTTCTTCTTGTTATCAACACCCAACAACTCCAAAACAAGAGTCATTTATTTTCTCCTAAATAACTTTGCAAATAATTGTGCTCTTCCAATTAGAGTTTTATCTTGAAAATATTCATCCCAATGTTTTTTGGCAGTTTAATTTTAATGTTCTTTTCGGTACCATTTCCTCAACTAAAATCTCATTGAAAAGAGAGTCTTCATCCATCTCCATCAAATTGGTCATACAAAAGAATTTTTTTTTGGATTGACTAGGACCAATTTCTTGTCGTACTTGAATTGCAACCACTTCATCGTCAATGGGAACTTGTTCTTGACTAGGTGTTGTATCCCTTTTTTTGTCTCATTTATTTGATCATACTTCCATAATATAGTCCTTTTATTCCCCATTGGACAAATTGCTATTGAGTTTTAATTCAGATATGCAGACACCTATATACACATGCACACATGCACATATATGTCAAGTGAAATGGACCTAACTTTAAATACATGCATGTTTAATTTATTCTAATTTAAGTCCATGTATGCATTAAAAACAAATACAAATGCAACCAAAAAGATCAAATATGCACTAGAATTAGACACAAACACGTTTCTGACAATTTTGTAAATCAAAGATATTAAAATTCCATAGTTCATGATGAATATTATGCTAGGTTTTTGGATTTGACTATTTATATTTTGTTTGCATCAATGTTTCAGATCACACTCCATGATCCATCATCAGCATGAGAGAGGGCTAGTGAGAGAAAAATGATGGATTATGGAACTTGTGATCCGAAACCTTGATTCTCCACAAACAAAATATGCATAGTTGAATCTAGAAACTTAGCATTATTTTGTAAATTCTATCTGAGTTTTGAAAGTTGTTGAGAGTGACCAGATCTTAATGTTGAATGTCTTGTGACAAGAAAAATCAGTAAACAATGAAGATACAATGTCTGAAGATACAATGTCTGAAGGTATATTGTCAAAATGAAAATGTTATTGTATACACCTAAAAATGCTAAGACCAAAACTATCAGTCCAGAACTCTGCATCTGTTAGTCCAAAACTATCCTGCATGCCTGTTTCAGATTTATCATTTCTGCCTGATCAATTTGTAGTAAGCATAATCACCTATTATCTATCAATTCATACTTAGATGTCTTCTTGGTTTGCTTGGTCAAGTTATCATCCGTCAAAATCAGACTCTTTGATAAACTGATCACTCAAACATAGTTTCTCATCAGGATCAATCATCCTTTATCACGAAACTGAAACGTTTGGTCAGGATAACCTCGTCCCACATCGTAGGATATATTGTTCCTACTAGACCTGGTTCGTATCAATCATCATCATTGCACTCCTAAACCGAAGATCGAAAAACTTGCAAACTTTTAAGCACTTGAATTCTCTTTTAGTGACATATCACTCTATGGCCTTGAAATTGACTATTGATCACTTACCTAAAACAACTTTTAGACAATCAAACCCCTAAAATGGAAACAAGAACATTTGCAATAGCTGGAAATCATATCAACATGACATACCAAAGAAAAACACAAGAAGAAGACATAACAAACCAACATATCAAAGCAATCAAACAAGTTCAAAATCAAAATCAAACTATGTTAAAACATCACAAGGATTCAAATACATCTCAGAAGAAAAGTGGCTCTTTTATGCACCTCTTAAAGAGATCCCAAAAGGATTTGGCTAAAGAAGATCAAAATCATGCACCCATGTCTAACAATGATTCATCCATCCATAAGCAAATTGATCCTTCAAAGGCATATATTCCTACACCTCTTGAAAGCTTGCAAGAACCTTCCATAACATCCTTGCCAAACAATACATCCAAAGCTAAAGTTCCCCAAGGGATATCCAAAATTGTCATCAAACCTATTTCAGAGGATTCAAAGCTCATCTCCTTCATATCCAAGCATTGATTCATTGCAAAATCCCCATAACACTTCCTTGCAAATTGAAGTCCTCATTCATAGAATGCTTGTTGAATGTGTCCTAATAGATGGGGGAGCTAGCTTGAACATTTTCTCTATGAATCTTGTCTATGCTCTAGGATATTCAGAAGATGCAACTGATCCTTAGAAAAGGATAAAAATCAAAGCATTTGATGAAGAAGAACATTACTCCAAGGGAATTGTGATATTACCTATTAGAGTGGGACCCTTGCAAAAAGATACAACATGTCAAGTTTTAGACTTGGACCTACCATATAACATACTCTTGGGGAAACCATGGATATAGGATATACAAGCTATACCATCAACAGGTCATCAGTGCTTAAAATTTCCATACAATGGACAGGAAATCACAATATCAGCAGAATCGAATCCATTGCAGTGTTGTAATAATCAGAAATCAGCTCAAGACGTCATTGTTCCATATAACAGAGAGGTAGCAACTCCAAGCACATAATCCAAGGAACAATAATTTGCATCAATTTTTTCAAACATGGAAAAACAAATGCAGCTAAAAGATCAAGGAAACAGAGAATATTTGCTATCATCGAAAAATGAACAAGAGCAACTTCAAATTGAAAGAGAAGAAGAAGCATACATAGAGGTTGATGTAGTTCACGCGTATGCAGAACAAACGTTAGGAACTAGCGTACTTGAATCAAAATCACATTCGACTAACATGGACTTAACCGAGGATGATCAAGATTTTCTTATATGAGGTCATTCTAATGAGAGTATAGTTCTAGACATCGACATACATACTGAAAACCTTAACATCTCTATCATGACCCCCAATATCTTTGAAACTATTCAACCTGAAGATCCTTTATCCTTAAGCTATCCTGAACCTATGGACTAGGAAAATGAAGGACATACTGACATTGATACCTTACCTAATGACCATGCCATATCCTTATATCTTGATGAAATCAAACCCGCAACAACTTTCACCAGGGATTCCGCTAACATATCTTCAAGCCAAATGGATGTCAAATCTCCTAGTTGCAAAATTGAAAATCAAGAAAACAATATCAGGTCTAATGCTGAAAACCATTTATTAGCAACATTAGAATGGAAAAAAGTAAAAATAAAGGATGTATCTAACGGTGAAAACCTCCTCGAGGTGCCCGAAGATGGGATATTTGACACCTTACCTAAATGTTATCAAGAGAAGTTATCTATCATAATAGCACCAGCAGAGGCAGTTATCGTTGACAAAATTGATCTACATCCACCAACTTCTCTATCAGAACCAGCAAGGCAGAAATATTTTGAACCATTCAAAAGATGGCAAATCAATTTTACCTGGTCATATACAGACATTCCAGGGTTCAATCCATATCTTACAATACATCACCCAAATATCAGTCCAGGAGCAGACATCAATAATGGAACACATCATGGATCAAGAGCAAACATCAATAATGCAACACGTCAGGGATCAAGAGCAAGCATCAATAAAGGAACACAACATAAATCAAAAGCAGGCATTCTATTTATCAAAATGGTTGTAGAATAGAATATTAAACAACTTCAAGTCTTTGGAGAATCTCATCTTGTCATTAATCAAATCAATGATGACTATCAAACAAAAGATGACAAACTCATGCCTTACAAAAAGATGGTGGATGATTTCAAGAAGTACTTTGAAGAAATAACTTTTCAACAAATCCCCATAAATGACAACAAAACAGCAGACGCCATGGCTACACTTGCTTCTCTATTGTAGACACAGGAAAATCAAGAGTGTTATGAATTCTTGGTTGAAGAGTTGTTTCATCTTGCCTATAATTGTCCTAATTCCCAAACCATCTATCAACTTATTGGACACAATTCCTCCCGCTATGGCCAAACTTACACATACTTGAAAGATAATGTCCTACCACTTGACCTATCAAAAAACCAAAAGAGAAATTTTATTTGCTAATCCTCTCATTATACTCTCTTAAGATGTCTCAAATAAGAAGAATCTGAGAAGGCCTTACATGAAGTCCATAACGACATTTGTGGCACTCATTCAAGTGGTCTTACCCTTTCAAAAAAATTCATATGCTTGGGCTACTATTGGCCAACTATGGAACGAGATTCTTTTAAAATAGCAAGAACATGCAAACAATGTCAAATCCATGGGAACTTGATCCATGCACCAGCACAAGAACTACATGCTTTAGCAACATCTTGGCCTTTTTGTCAATGGGGACTTGATCTAGTAGGAAAGATAAATCCTTCATCATCTAATGGACACAAATTTATCCTAGTAGCTACTGAATATTTTACAAAATGGATTGAAGTGGTACCTCTCATCAACATCACAAGAAAACAAATTGCTGCATTTATCTTGAACTATATCATCTATCGCTATGGAATACCAATGACCATTATCACTGATAATGGGCGACCATTCAAGAATCAAGATGTACAAGAGCTATGTGAGAAGTTCAAAATCCAGCACAAATTCTCCACACCATATTATCCACAGGGAAATGGGCGGGCAGAAGCATCTAACAAAACTATTCTAAAAATCCTCAAAAAGACAGTGAACAATGTTGGGAAAGATTGCATATCCAACTAAACCCTGCTCTATGGGCTTACCACACCAGTATCCGCACACCGATAGGTGCCACACCTTTCTCTCTTGTATATGGATCAAAAGCCATATTGCCAATCAAAGTAGAGATACCTTCTCTATGTGTATCACTAAAAGGACTCATCCCAGATGAAGAACAAAGAGTATCTAGACTACAAGAGTTAGAACTAATCCATGAACGCAGACACAATGCCTTTGATCATCTAAAGGTATATGAACAAAGAATGTGTCGGAGCTATAATCAGGTCAAACCAAGAATCTTTCAAGTTGGAGAACTAGTGCTAAAGGAAAATCCATGCAACCAGGCAGATCAAGAAAAGAAAGGAAAATTTGAACCAAACTGGTTAGGTCCATTTGTGGTCAAAGTAGTATTTGGATCAGGAGCATATCAGCTATCAACACAAGACGGCGATAAACGCGAGGAATTTATCAATAGCATGCACTTGAAAAAGTTCTATGTCTAAAAAATCAGAAAAATAAAAAACAGTGAAAAATAAAAAAAAATCAAAAACGGTGAAAAATCAGAAAAATAAAAAAAAGGGAAAAAGCAGAAAAATCCTAAAAAGTAAAAAAGAAAGAAAAAGAAAAAAATATCAAATATCAAAAAAAGTGCAATAAAAACAGATGGTGAAAACCTGGCAAACAGGCGCTATCTATCGGCTGGCTCTTCCATCTATTAGTTCATGCATTTTTCTGCTTGCATTCATTTTCCATCAGCGTTATACATGACCATCATAAAGCCTTTATACATACGTAGACATCCCAGGTGGCTTTTTACCATGGTTTGGGTCATTGGATATATCATAACGACTTTGTTTCTAGGCTTGGAGAAAAATCCTACACTTAGCTGGAGGCAAACTTGAGATCAATTTTGAGCTTAATCAAACAAGTAGACCAAATAGTTAGACAACTCTTATCAAGCAAAAACTGAGACACATCCAACGTTGAACACAAGATCAAACTATCAACTATCAAGCTATCACAAAATCAATCGAAGCACATCACACACTTTTCAGTGGAATAATATCTTTTGAATGATTGATTATAACATGATTGTTCAACTTTTCAATATTGCTTTTTTCTATTATGATTCCTGAGTGACTCCAGGATGTTATTGACTAGAGAAACAAGGAAGAAACATGATATTTTTCTTGTCTGTTGTCTGAAAATTAATCATTGATATGTGCAAATTTGTCTCGGGACATGATCATCAGAATATCATTGAAGACATTTCCGATTTGTGTATTGAAATGATTAATACTACCTATTTTACGCAAACAACACTCAGGTCATCTCGGTTGAATTATACCTCGATGCTTGTGTTAACTTGCTATATCAAAATCCAGGAAAATTGTGCTCAGGTCATCATGGTTTAATTATACCATCGATGTTTGCACTCACTTCCCACATTTCAAAATCTCAATGATGACAAGAATGCAAAATAATCCAGTGACTGGTTCAGTCATAGCTTTGCATTCCATTGCATTTTAGCTTGCATTTCATTCTTGCATGGGATCTTGAAAGCTCCTTTTATCCAAGTTTAAATCTATTGCAGGAATCATCAAAGTATCATCACAATTGTATACACAATCAGAATGACAACTCATCTCTCTCATGATACGATCGACCTAGCAAAAATCTTATGCTATCTCTCTCAGCAGAATCAACAATCAACACATCCAAATATTTCTGCATCTTTCTATCAACACACTATCAGTTCTTTATCTATCAACCTTATCAAATTAAATCAATCAATAAAACCTAATTAACGTATCACGTCTTATACAGGATGAATCCTTCCTGAAACCAGATGATCTAATTCTGATTCATGTCTTATACAGGATGTATCCTTCCTGAAACCAGACATTCTGATCATGTCTTATACAGGATGAATCCTTCTTGAAACCAGATGCTTTGATCATCATTGTCTTATACAGGATGAGTCATTCCTGAAACCAGATTGAATCTAATCAATCAAGATTTTTCAATCTTACCAACCTAAGAAATCAAGCTAATTGAAGAACTTGCATTTTCATCAAACAATAGTTGTAGAAATCAAATCAAATCTATCAGGATATCAATCTTGCAAAACTCCAAAGATCAATTATCTCAATTGATCTCCTGAGGGGGCATCATTATACCTGGAATTTAGCAATCAAGAGTTGGGGCATCCTATCAAATTAATATCAGCATCAAAATGAGATTATTCTTTGAATCAACGGGTCATCACACCTCGCTTCAAAGAGGGGCAAAATGTATACACCTAAAAATGGTCTGAAGATAATTAATTAAATAAGAAATTATTTAATTAATCTCTCCTTCCCAATTTAATTGAATTCACTAAGCAATTTGATTAAATTTCTCTCATTCATCTACTTATTTATAAATCTAAGGATTTATTTAATAGGTTCATTTCACCCCTTTAATTAATTGATTCCCCCCATCAAAATCATTTCTTCTAAATCTCCTAATTAATTAAAATAAATCAAATCATGAGTTGTTGAAATTAATTAGCCATTTTCCTAATATTTGAATTTTTAAATTCAAATTCTCCTAACTTCTACCACTCCTAAACCTAACCATTCCTAAACCTAACCCATTCTACCTACCACCATGTCTCCTTTCATCCAACATCTTCTAGAACCTTTGTGACACTTGTCACTAAGTGTTCCCTTTAATCCAACCCCCTTTGCCAACCTCCTCCAATTTAACCATTGATATCTTCAAATCAATCTCAACCATTGATTCATGCCAACTCACCCCTAGCCTTGGAAAATCCTATAAATAGACCTCATTTTGGAGCAATATTGGTCCCAATTTCATATGATTTTTGCATATCATTTGATCCCATCTCATTCATAGCTTAAGCATTGTTACTATAGGCATCTAGCTTCTAGTTTATCATTTCTTAGCAATGTTATCGTGCTCATTTTAGCTTAAATCTTAGCTTAATCATACTAGGATAATCATGAATTTATATAGCTTAACATGCTATCATGCTAGATCATACATCTTAATCATTCAAATCCTCCATCTAAGTGTAGTCAAGTCACTGGAATTTTGCATAATCCAATCTGAGAGCATTTTTCATACTCGCATTTACTAGGAGGCAATAAGTCGATTAGCTATGATTTTACATGTCTTTGATTTAAATCTTCTAACCATGCTTGTAATGATTTATTGAGTGTTTTGTGTTGCAGGAACAGGTATAACAGGTATGCTTCACAATACACAACAGTTATGTGTATGTCCAATAGGTCGAATCAACCCAATTTCCATAGGTCTAGCACAATCAAAGAAAAATCAAAGACTTTCTTAGCCTAGGGTCAATCTTTTGATGGAAATAACCTCAGCCCACAACCTATAATATTTGTCGACTTAAATGTAGGGACATCTTAAGAGGTGTATACACTATTTCCTCTTTGCATGAGAGGACAACTAGGGGTCTCCAGGACTAGAAAGATGACCCAAATCACCCTTTCCTCGGAAAGCTAGAACTAGCTTATGCTAATCCCAGGATTCCTATCTCATCTCACAGGAGCCTTATGGTGACTATCTTGGGGGGAAAACCAAGTATCCCCTTGCATTGAATCTATCATGATGTTCAGATAAAAATAAGGGTGGACCACTAATCTAAGGTGTCTAGTGGGGGAACTTCAGTGGTCCTTGGTGTTTATCATGCGACAGTGGTCCACTTAAGAACCTATCCCAGTCCTCATAAGTCACACAAGTGTGGATACTAAGGGAATCTTTCAGATAGCCCATCTTCACCAAGTCGTCGTGGCTTTTTCCTAATGTTTTAATTTATGGAGTGGGCTAAAGAAGTACCACTTGGGTCATTCCCTTTCACTTGGCCTTATGGGCTACTCGAGAGGCAGACCCTTCTACCTAAAAAGAAGATGATAACAATTTCTCTTACACCCAAGGTCCAATGGAAGGCGAGGGGAGAGGATATTTTTGTTATCACCTTTAGGGTTCTATCTAAACACAAAGCATGCCAAAGGCACAAGACGTGCTTCAATCAAGTTAATTAACCCCAAAATGCAAAAATGATGTGAGCCTAATTAAACTAGAAAATAAAAGACAAACACACATCTAAATTTATTTATTTTTTTGCACCAAATTGATATGTTATCTAGTCTAATTTTGATTTATAATAGACAATTGAACTAAATTTTTGGTATTATTTAAAAGAAAATATGTTAAATTACACATAATATAAATATTAAACCATTCTCTACATTAATAAATTAAAATTAACGTTAAAAAAATATAAAATTGGATAAAATAATACCTTTCAAAAGTCACCCACAAAAATACGTTCAGGATGACCTTCAAATTAACTTGGGTTGACTTTGTGAAAAAGACAAAAAAACATGAAAGTTAGTCACTTCATTGGCTGGGGGTCCACAATAGGCGAGAGACAGTTTGGCCAAACTAGCCTAGTTCGGTCGAACATGCATATGTGTCAGGTGATTTAGTAGCAAAAAAACCTTTTAAGTCAGGAATTTGGACATATATTATATTTTTTTTTAAACATTGCAAGTAGGTTTTTTAAGTTCGAAAAGAGATTGATTTAAAATTAAAAAAAATATTAAATGATTTTTTTTTAAATTACAAAATATATTTTTCACTATATGAGAGAATCTTCTCCAAAAGGGTATAATTTTATTTCTAATAATGATAAATTTAATAGACAAAAGGTGATGTCGAATGAAAACCAACAAATTTAGCTATGTTGGATTTTAAAATTTTATTACGAGAAAAATATACAATTTTTTTTTTTAGCACTGCATATGTGTCATCTATTTGAAAAACTAAAATAATAAAAAAAGTTTGTTTTCATTTTTTTTGTGACGCCAACTAGAAACCCTGATTTTCAATATTTTTTAGCAATAAAAAATTTGTCTTTGAATATATAAAAAGAATTATCAATTTTTTTTAAATTTTTTTTAAAATAACACATAAATTTCATTAATATTTTTACATTTCATTAGTTTACATCATTTTGAAAGTCAATAAATAGAAATGTCGCTTTTATGTGGTCGAAGTTAAATAGTGTTAGTTGTGTTGGCCAATTCCTTTATAAAAGTGTGACACAACATTGTGCTTTAACCCGTCACAACGAAACAACAGTTGGCATTTATGGGGGTGATATCAAAAGATATAATGCACAACATTTTTTAGATTGAATGTTAGAATTTCTTCCAGATGGTGGACGTCCAGTTGGGGAGAGAATTCATGGAATCCGAATTTAGGTAAGAACAAATGCATACCTGGTTTTGATGTGTTTTGCCTAGGGGCTTGAATTAGGAATGAAAGAAGATGTAATGTGGGTTATGAGGGAGTGCATCAAGGAGGAATGCAAGTTTAAAATGGAGTCCTTCTTGACAATGGCAAAGGCAGGGGAAGGGTTTGTAGTGCATAAATGGAGAATGGATACACTCGACGATGTTTGTGCCACCCTTAAGACCGTTTCTAATTTGGGGAGTAGATATGGACTGAGAAGCATAGAGGGAGGAGGCACAGGTGGGTTGACACTACATCGAGGATTACTTGTAGATCAGGGAATATATGGTGAACATGTTGGGACTAGACGAGTCAAATACATCAAAAAGAAAGATTGATTTCAAGAACGATTATTACTGGCTGAGCCATATGAAGATAGTGAATTAAAATTTTCATAGAGGGTTTTGGTTTTTCCTTGCATAGTGGACGTTTTAGATTGTTATGAGTTTTCCAATTGTATGACTTTGTAATAGAACATACCTTGTAGATGATTGATACATGGAGTATGGTATGGGGGTTAAATTTTGTATAGTTAATGATTGTTTGGGTGTGAAGTTGTAGACATTGTGAATCAATGTAGATTTTTTGATGAAATTAATAGAAACACAACTGTGATGTATGAAAATGGAATCAAGTAGCTAAGACCTAATCCCACTCCCATGCACACATTGGAATACAAAAGAACCTAAGAGATAATTCACTTTGACCACTTCTTGTAAGAGAGAGAGAGAGAGAGGGTCAAGGAATGTCTTTAGGGTTTCTATTACTTTGCTGCTATGAAGAGAAGATGTGCAAAATGCAATACAATGGTCAACAAGGCTAGGAAATGGACAAAGATGCAAATATGAACTAAAAAGGAAGAAACTTACAGATTTGAAATTGAATGACTAAGTACAGAGTTGGAAAAGGAGCTCAAATGATAGATGAGTGAACAGATGCACGCATTTGCTGCTAACTAATTAGGACGAAGATGCCACACCCTGGTCCCTGATACCACAAAGAGATGAACTTCAAAATTTTGTATTCTGGGAGTTTGAAATGTTGAACTGCCAAAAAATGTTGCAAAACAGGGAGGACCAGGTCGCCACACCCTGGTCCTTGAAAATTGGGATCTACATCTGAGGCTGATTCTGTACCTATGTGTTCTGTCAGTCCTGAAATTTTGTGTTCGTCAGATCTTTGTACTTGCACCTGCAACTTGAAAAATGGTGTCTAGGTAGCTATTTAGGGTTTTGCCTTAGTCAACCCCCTTGTTTTGGTTATTTCCAACTCCACAAATAGCCGATAATGTATTGAAATGTGTGTGCAAGAATCTTGTGTATATGCAAGGTCCTAAATGAACAAGAAACTAGATCTAGAGTTCTACCCTGCACTTTGGAGAGAAAACCCTAAATGATTATAAATGTAAATGTAAATGCTTCAAATCACAAATGCAATAATGGATCTAAAGCATGAATGTAAATCTGAAAATGAATGTTATCAAGCTCATACCAAGACATGAAAATAATATGAAACCATACCAAACCCTAAGGGAGAGGTACAAGCCAATCGATAATCAATGTCTTCAAAGCTCCTAATTGATGTTGAAGATGACTGATGTAGACTTGATAGATTCTTAATTTGCTGATGAAGACTTCACATAACCTGCACTTTCATTTCATAGGAGGCTCCTTCAATTGCTAGAGAATTGATCCTTCAAATGAGGAAAGGAAAGGTTATATGTATGAAACCCTAACTTTGTTTTTGATCATAAGCCAACCTAGAAATGATATTTTTTTCTCAATCTCTTGGATTCAAACATTAAAATACCACCAAAACATGCTCCCAAAATTTAAGGGGAAAAAGTTGGGACCAAGAGGCCGCCTCTTGGTTCGACCTACTTTTTGCCAATTTTGTGAGTAAGCAAGATATTGTGATTCTAAAGTCAATTCCAAGAGTATGTGAAAATTCAAGGTGTCTAGATATGCAAAATCGAGCCTTGAAGGTCGAAATAGGACATACTTCAGGTTTTTTATGAAATAATTAATTGGAAGAATAAAATAAAAAGGGGCACACTTATGTTTAAGGGCCCAATTTTATGATGTGTATAGTGATGAAAGAAGACTATAGATATAATTAAATTAATTAATTAAATGCTTTAAGGGAATTTGAAATGCAAGATGCAAACTCACTAAGGCGGGTGCTAACCTAAGCGTGAAATTGTACCACCCAATTAAGGGTGTACAATTTACGACGCTACAACAATATTTATCGATAAAAAAAATCTTGACTATGCCCTAACAATTTTCAATAAACATATAACTTTCAATTTTTCTTAAACTTACATTTATCATTATAAAAATTATAATTGTGATGTTCAAATACAATAAAGACATACAATATCATATTATAATTTTATATAAAAATTAAAACAACAATACATATAAAAAATAAAATAAATAAAATTATTCATCTATCTAAGATATATGTATTAAAAATTAACTAAAATTATTGAAGATAACTTTAGTGCAAGTTTTGAACCTCTAAAAGAAGGGTGTGTATGCAACATTAGTAAAATAGAAAATCCACATTAAAAATCAATAAAATTTATTATTAGTACCACTCAAAAATAAATAAAATAATAATTTTTAAATTTTTAAAATAAAATAAATAAACAAAATAACTAAAAAATGATATTTTTAAATAAATTATATATATATATATATATATAACCAACATGCAATTAAAATCATTGAGAATAACTAACATCCAATTAATAAAAACTCTTACTTAAAAGAGAAGCAAGTTTTGGACCTCTAAAGGAAGGTTATGTATGCAACATTCCTAAACTAGAAGATCGACATTAAAAATGAATAAAATTTCTTAATATTACTATTAAAAAATAAATAAAATAATAATTTTGAAAAAAATAAAATAAAATAAAAAACCAAAATAAGTAAAAATTGGTATTATATATTTAAAAAAAATCTATCTAAAATACATTTTAAGAAATAAATCAAATTATTGAGATAACCAATATGTAATCAATTAAAAATTGATCTTTTTTAAATTATTGTTTTTTATATATTTAAAAATAAATAAAATTGTTCATCTATCTAAGATATATATATTAAAAAATAAATAAAATATTGAGAATAACCAACATGCAAACAATTTTTTTAGGAATATAACTTATATACAATTAAGAAAAAATCTTAAATTTGAATGAATTGACTTATAGCTTTAATGCAAGTTTTGAACCATAAAAGAAAAATATATGTGCAACATTGGTAAACTAAAGATTCACATAGAAAATCAAAGAAAATATTGTAATTCAACTTAAAAAATATCCAATTTTAGAATAATACACATGCTAACTTATTGATTAGCTCACTATCATTCATATCCTAAGTTTGAAAACATTAACTTATATTGTAATCACAATCTTCATAGTCATATTGGCTTATCAACTTTTCTATGTATATTTTTCTTTTATACAAATAATTTAGTAGCTTTATAGGTTCATTTTTACCATCCTTCTATATTTAGCCTACAGAGTATCTCCATACTAATAGTATTTTATCTTTGATTGCTAATAGAAGTTCAACTTAACCATTTTCTACTATTATTTTATTAAAATCTTAAACACCAAGCTTATTCCAATTATTACTTGCATTAATGGAATGAATAAGGAAAAGTGCATACTACCATGCTTCTCAACTTTTCTAGATATATTTTTCTTATATACAAATAATTTAGTATCTTTATAGGTTTATTTTTACCATCCCTCCATATTTAGCCTACATATCTCCATACTAATAGTATTTTATCTTTCACTGTTAATAGGAGCTCAACTTAAGCATTTTCTACCACTATTTTATTAAAAATTTAAACTCCATATTTAGCCTACATATCTCCATACTAATAGTATTTTATCTTTCACTGTTTAATAGGAGCTCAACTTAAGCATTTTCTACCATTATTTTATTAAAAATTTAAACACCAAGCTTAAATTCCAATTATTACTTACATTAATGGAATGAATAAGGAAAAGTGCATGCTACCATGCTTCTCAACTTTTCTAGATATATTTTTCTTGCATACAAATAATTTAGTAGTTTTATAGGTTTATTTTTTACCAACCCTCCATATTTAGCCTAGATAGTATCTCCATAAAAATAATATTTTATCTTTGATTGCTAATAAGAGCTCAACTTAACCATTTTCTACCATTATTTTATTAAAATCTTAAACACCAAGCTTATTCCAATTATTATATAGGGAATGAATAAGAAAAAATGTATGCTACCACGCTTCTCAATTTTTCTAGATATATTTTTCTTTTATACAAATAATTTAGTATCTTTATAGGTTTATTTTTACCATCCCTCCATATTTAGTCTACACCGTATCTCCATACTAAAAGTATTTTATCTTTGATTGCTAATAGGAGCTCAACTTAAAACATTTTCTACCATTATTTTATTAAAATCTTAAACTCTGAGCTTATTCCAATTATTACCTATTTTAATGGAACGAATAAGTAAAAGTGCATGCGACCATGCTTCTCGACTTTTCTAGATATATTTTTCTTTCATACAAATAATTTAGTAGCTTTATAGGTTTATTTTTACCAGCCCTCCATATTTAGCCTAGAGAGTAGCTCCATACTAATAGTATTTTATCTTTGATTGCTAATAAGAACTCAATTTAACCATTTTATACCATTATTTTATTAAAATCTTAAACACCAAGCTTATTCCAATTATTACATACATTAATGGAATGAATAAGAAAAATGCATGCTACCATGCTTCTCAACTTTTCTAGATATATTTTCCTTTTATACAAATAATTTAATAGCTCTATACTATTTGTTTAACAACCAGTTTAAAAAATAGAACAATGACTAGCATTCCAAAGCATGAAAATAATCTTAAGTTTAAGAGGAAAAAACAAAAGGTAAACTGCTATGATAGAATGAAATATGGTGAAGAAACTCAGTTAAATTTTGGTAACTAAATGAATGAATGCAAGTAAAACCTACTGTCTAAAAAGTTTATTGTACATAAAAAGTAAAAGAAAACTTGACTAATGTTCGGTTGTGAAGCCTTCCATGATGAATTGCATGATTATAAATAAGTTACTTGTATTATTTGCTCACCATCTATGAGAGTTTATTTTCTTGATATTCAGATAGATTTTCCGTGAGATCAAAGAAGGGATTCTGTTTTAGATTTGAAATGGAGAAGGCAATGTATGTTGGTGTTTTGGTAGTGTTATTGTTTAGTGTGGCTTGTGCAGATTTGCAAGGAGATGAAACAGAATGTGCAACTGCTCTACAAGATCTGACGCCGTGCATTGGATTTTTGGAAGGGATGGGGCAACAGCCTACAAGTGATTGTTGCAGCAATGTTAGGCAAGTTCGGAACAGCAATCCATGGTGTTTGTGTCTTTTGATAAAAGATATCTCAGATCCTTCGACAGGGCTTGCTCTTAACCAGACACTCATTACTCAAATGCCCACTCTCTGTCAAGTCACAGGCAAACTCTCCGATTGCATAGGTTTGTTTCCACATTTGATTTTCTTTCATTCAGAGAGATTTTGTACTCATACACTCTGGGGGGTTGAGTTTTTTGTCAACCAATATGGTTTTTGGGAATCTTTGGGTTGACTGGTTATTTCTCTTCAATCCTTGTTCTTATCTGGTTTTATTATGTATGAACAAGACCAGAAGTTTTCTTTACCTCTAACAATAAGTGATTGATTATTTGACAGGTATTTTGAAATTAACTCCATCATCTCCTGGTGCTCAAATTTTTGAAATGGGCTATGCTTCTCCTTCTCCTTCTCCATCTCCATCTCCATCACCCTCCTCTGGTAAGTCTATATTATTAATTATTGTGCATATTAAGGATTAAATTTCAGTTTATATAAAGATTTATTTTGTTTTTGCAGGACTATCCCATTCTGAATCCTCATGGAGTTATAGGATGCAACCATGTCTATGGCTAAGTGGATTTGTTGTGTTGGCAGCTTTATGGTTTACCTCATTTCAATTGTAGATAGGATAATTTCATTCAAGCTCCTGATGCATATTTACAATTCAATATTTGGAATAAAAATGTAGCATATTCTTAATTCTAATAAAGGAAAGTCATTGCAGGCTCATGAGAGCATTAGTCATTGATTGTTCTTAATGGAATACAATTATTCAGCTATATGGGCATGGAGTGTTTTTACAGATTGAATTTATTGAACTTCTAAGGAAATGGAATCTCTATGCTAAGCATTGTAATGCATTCAATTCCTTTGATAAATGAAAGAGACTAAAAAAAATTATCGATTTTTTTAATAATTTTTGAAATTATATGTATGCTTTTTGGTTTAGTAGATATATAATAAAATAAATTGTTAATATTTATTATTATAAATTTTATTAGTTTCTACCTCAATCATAATACAAAATTAAAAAAATCATTGTTCTAATTTTATAGTTTGAAAATTATTTTTTAATTTAATAATTTTCAAAATAATATATATTTTTTTCATCATCGGCTTTTTATTTTTTTAAATGCAAACCTTTTTTCAGTTTTATTCAATGCTTGATAAATTTGCATGTATGCAGAATATAGGTTGTAGTTTTCTTTAGTTTTTGCCTTGACTCATGCATAAGATGCAGGGTCAGTTCTTTTTTAGAACTGTTTGTAATCACAGTTTTCTGCTCCACCATAGAATTTGATGTATCAGAAGACTAAAATTAAGTTGAAAGACTTTGGTTTAAATACAAATTAGAATGTGATGTAATGTGTTTCTGGTTAAGAATGTGTCATGATTAATAAATAAAAGAATAAACATAAAAATAAAAATTTATAAGAATGATTTATAAAGTAAATTAAAAATAATTTTTTTAATTCAATCTTATTTGTAATTTGAATCTTAATTATTATTTTTTTAAATATTCAATATGATTTTGAGTTTTTGTTTTTCTATTTTGTAAACATTAGAAATCAAGTCTAGGTGATGTAATTAAAATTTGTCATTCCATTGTATGAATATTTGTGATTCTAAAGTAAGGTTTTATTTTGTTAACTATCTAAAGTTTTGAAAGTATTCTCTTTGTTAGGCATTTAATATGTCTTGGGCCACAACCTAAACTGTTAGATATAATTATATAAGGAAAGATTTTTTCTCTCCATCTTACTCTTTTCCTTAACCAACTTAACATTGTAGTGGATCAATTTGTTGCGTTTTCCTAATCAAATTGGCATTCTAGAAGATCAAATAACAAACACAATAATCTTAGGTCTTAGATCTTCACTTCCCTTTTAGCCAACACCTCATCCACATGTTCATTTATTGTTACATTATCCTCAATCCCAAACTTAGAAGTCCTAGTCATACAACAATACTAGCAAAGTCATGTGTGTTAGATTTCTATGCATGCATATGCAAGCTTCTCCTTTTGGTTACAACTATCTAATACACTCATTTTTTAATTGCAGTAATTGCTTCATTCGCAAGTTGGCATATTCTTCCCTTTGGGGTGTCTACTTATATTGTATTAGTGTTACAATAGAAAACTATTGTACACACTTTAAAATCATGAATCCTATTTCAACCATGACATCATTCAATATATTTTAAAATGTGTTGGCATTAACATTTCAATAGTTCATAATCATTTCCCTATCTTCATGATCATTTGATTTAACAATTAGATAAAATCATGTATATTGATTTTGATTGAAGGTAAAAACGGTTTTGAAGGGTACCCTAAAACCTTTTACATCAAAATGTTGTAACAAAATAAGGCATCAACAAACAAGTAGCTAGGCAACGACAACACTACATGGAGCAAAATAGAAACAAAGAAAATAGAGTACCTACTATAATCCTTTAAAATGTGTGCAACCACTAAATATTTTTTAATATGATGATCATGGGAATTGGCTACCTCCTTAATGACCTTGTTAAAATTCTCCTTGATTTTGGCCTACCTATGAGTATGGATGAAAGGCCCTTGCAACTGAGAATTAAAATAATTACATTTATTAAAAATAGGGACATCATCCACATCAACCTTACCAAAAGCTCTAGAATCCACGTTCTTACCTTTCCAATTATTTTCACAAATCTTAGGGGCTTCATTCCAATTATTTTCACAAATCTTAGGGGCTTCAACTCCTTCATTTTACTGCTGAGGAACTTCAAACTAGCAACACTATTCTAGACAAAGGTCTTGTTGACACCCACCACTGCCTCCAACTTTTAATGTACTTTGTTGATGGTATTCTCTAAGAGCCTGATTCTCCCTTCAATGTCCTTTTGCACAATGTTAATGGCCTTTCCAATATCTTCAAGAATGACCAACATCTTGGGCCCATCCTCCTTAGAAATATGACAAATCAACAAACTTTTCAATTGTGTCTACCTTGTTTTGTGGGTACAAAGTTCAAAATTAATATGACCAATATCCATAAAGAACCACTCAAGCAATTTGACTTGACCCAATGCACCAACTTTTGACATCCCAATAACATCAAACATGTCAACAATGGCATCATAATTGACATCATCCTCCTGCATGGAGTTGTCTAAGTTTGGATTATCCTCCAAATTCACATTAAGTCCACAACTACTAGGAACCTCCTTAGAATTGTGCTCATCAACCATCTCCCTAGGGATGTCCTTAGCAGCCCCGAAAGCTACACCCTTACCTCTACTCTATTCTTTCTTTCTTCTCTTATCAGCAATAGAGATGTCATCATCCTCTTCATCATTAGAAAAAGAACCATTGATCTAGGAGATGCAGACCTTAGATCTCTTATTGTTGGCCTTCTTGCAGATAGGATCCATAATAGCCTCATGGTCAATAGACTCATCTTCCTTATCAAAGGTAATGAGCTCAAGATTAGAGCTCTCATTAGTATAGTAGTTCCTAAAAGGTTTATACTTCGTGTAGGGTTTAGGCTGATTAGGGTTAGCCAATAGAGAAAGGGCTTTAGCATGCTCCATTATGAGTAGAATTAGACTTTCATGCAACACAAGGAACCTAGGGTTTTTCTTGTGGTTTATCAAACTGGTTTCCAAGGAAGATAACAAATAAAAAGGGAACAACATAAAAAAACTACATGACAAAACTGGTTCAAAACAATGATTTTTTTAGTGGCTAATATTTGACAACTGGCTATTTTTTTAAATTTGGGAATCAAAATTTGGCTAGTAAGTTCAACTTTTAAGGTGACCCAAATCGCCACACTTTTACAAATTTTTATTTTAGTGTTATTTAAATGTTCATAGAATTTATTTCATTACTTTTTTTAATTCAAAGGTTTGCCACAATATTCAATACATAATTGGATTAGATTCGCCAACTTTTTATAATTTATTATGGAAATCTAAATTAATTCGCCAATAATATATCATAATTATTAGTTACTTTAGCGTTATAGCAACAATATTTAGTTGCCACCATTAATTTAAAATATAATCTAATGACCTTCATTGTATTCCATGAGGTAAATTGTACCTACAAGTTGTAATGTTCATGAGAATTGAAATTGCTTTTGAATTGTTGACCTCAATCAAAATCAATGGTCTAAAAGCAACTTTTGGCCCCATGAGTATTACAAATTGTTGGTACATTTTATCTCACAAAATACAAAGAGGGCTATTAGACTATTTTAAATTAATGGTAGAAACTAAATAAAGTAGAGTCTACCCCTTAAACTCATTAATGATTTCCACCTTTAGCCCTCTACTTTTCTATAAAAAACTATTTTTTTAAATGAAAGGATTTGCAATAGTAATTAATGCATCCTTTTATTATTTTCCAAGCTTCACCAAAATAATTGATATAGAAAAAATTGCCAATAAAATTAATATTTTTATTAAAAAAAAAGAAAGAATTGCTAATAATTTTTTTAAAATTAAAAAATAAAAATATTTGCCAAGATTTTGTACAATTTTTTGAGAGGGAGTTTCTTAAAGTTATCATTGGTTCAAAAGAATGAAGTGATGTCGAAAAAGGCTAGTGAATCTACCATCAAGGGTAATGTAGCTCGTAACATGGCTTTTGCAATCTTAGCCTAGAAGGGCTTGATGGAGTCTCTAACGTAGCCTCCAAAGGACAACTTCACGAGCTTCTCCTTCTCACCTTATTTGAAGAAATTGTCCAAGGCATTTTTGGAAGCCTTGCAGTCCTTGTACCTTGCATTGAAGTCTTTGTGACAAAGGAAATGTAGAGTCCTAAAATTGCATCCCTTTGTAATTTTGACCACATTTGGGTCTTCACCTTAGTGTTTGTGGCATTTTTGAAGACCTAATTATGCTCATACCTCTCATAAATGTCATAATACTTGATTTCCCCCCATTGGGCACCTTGATCCTAACACAAAATAGGGTAGGACTAGGGTGTGGCGCCCTGGTCCTTACTTTGAATTGGGCCCCATTTAAACCCATTTTTTCAATTCAAAATTGAGTGGGATTCCCCTCTCCATGTTGGCTCATGTCAGAAAATTAGTTAGTTTTCTTGCCAGCAAAGTATAAAAGGAGGATTTCCCCTCTTATTTGACAATTCTTCAATTAGAAGGACCGCACATACAACATCAAGCATTTGAGCATTAATCAGTCTTCCTTCAAGCCTTGGAGCAGCAATAAAGTCAAGATTCAAGCATTGAAGATGGCATTATTCATCCTATTTTGTTGAAGACTTCATCAACCCCTAATTTCATGTGGAGGCAAACAAAACTTCACAAGGGGGGTGTGATCATTCAATTTTCAATCATAATTCAACATCTCCCTTAAAAGGAGAATCTTCCATTACAGTCATTTCAATTATCTTTATTTCAATTTCATGGTTAATTCCAAAATCGGGGTTTGACCTAAGGCAAGCCCATGTTCCCAATCTATTTCCCCTTTTTTCTATGTGTAGGAAACAGGTACAGAGTTTTAATTCTCAGAATAAGCTTTATTTACAGAGATGAATCAATTCCCCTTTGGTGTGTAAAAAGTGCAGAGGACCAGGGCGACCACCACCACGATAACAACATTTCTAGAGTTTTTTCAAAGATCAGATCTAACTTGGCTTACATTACTTAGATCCAGGTGCATGAGAAAATCTCGCGTCTGTATCTCACTGTTTTCTCAATTTTACCTTCATTTTTTAGCACTTTACCTATTTTAAACAATTCAATTTACAAAAGAGTAAGAAAGCTATCACACAATCACCCCAAATCCATTTAGTATTCAATCCTTGTCTAATTTATGATTGAATCTAATGGATTCCCCTTTCCTCTTTTAAATGTAATGGTAAAATTATTGGCTTTTATGCTTCTATGGTGAAAACCCTAATTTTTCACCACTACATTTTGGTCAACCTGACTCCCTACACCTTTAATTTTGATTTTATTATCAGATCTAAGTGTTTATGCAATTTAAAATTCAAGTTTTCATTTGCAAGTTTGATTGCTAGGTGGATTTTGAAAATTTAGAGGTAAATTTCACTAAAACACTAATTTTTAAATTTAAAACTGAGCTTGTGAATTGCTTAATTTGGATTAATTATTTCAGATTTGAGTGTCTTTCAATTTCAAAAATTTAAATTTTCCCTTGCAAGTTTAATTTCCAATTCAAATTTTAAAATGAAGTGGTTAATTTCAAAACCCTAATTTTTAAACTTAAATTCAAAATTGTAATCTTGCATCAAATTTTAAAATTAAGTGGTTGATTAAAAGAACCCTAATTTTTAAATTTAAATTAACTTTTTGGGTTGCGCAATTTGGATTGATTATTTCAATTTTAACCTTGGATCTAATTTTAAATTCAAATTTTAAATCAAGAGGTTCTTTTCACAAGACCCTAATTTTAAATTTAAATTTGACTTAAGAGTTTGGGTAAGTGCACAAAGATGGTGTTCATAAAAGTGGACACACACCTAAAAAAACTTGTAAAATAGGCACCATGATCGAGGTACTAAAAATTCAAATCACCCCGTACGCACTAAGGTCCATTGTTCCCGACCCTAAAGGGACAAAAGCGCATATGGGGTTCTTTTACAAAAATGACCACGTACGCGTTGTTAGTCCCAAAAAAGTTTGCAGACCAACGTTAATATTTCTGGTACCCCATACAGACTTTAAATGTACAAATACCTCGAACGCATTGTTAGGCCTTAAAAGTGCTTAGCAGATCAGCAAAATAATAGTCCCAGTACCCCGTACGCACTTTTTGTGCTAAAGAAAATGTGAAGAAAAAGGGAGGGAGGGAAAGCGAGAGGGGCAGGGAGAGGGGGTGGGAGAGAGAGGGTGAGGGACAGAGAGGGAGAGAGAGAGAGAGAGAGAGAGAGAGAGAGAGAGAGAGAGAGAGAGAGAGAGAGAATGGAAAGGGAGAGAGAGAGGGTGGAAAAGGGAGGGGACGGAGGGAGGGAGAGGGAGAGGGAGAGAAAGGGAGAGAGGGAGAGCGGGGGAGAGGGGGGAGAGGGAGGGAGAGAGAGAGAATGGAAAAGGGAGAGAGAGAGAGAGAGAGAGGGTGGAAAAGGGAGGGAGGGAGAATGGGAGAAAGGGGAGAGAGGGAGAGCGAGGTAGAGGGAGAGAGAGAGAGGGAGAGAGAGGGACAAAGGGAGATAGAGAGGGAGAGAGGGAGAGGGAGGGAGAGAGAACGGAAAAGGGAGAGAGAGGGTGGAAAGGGGAGGGAGAGAGAGAGAGAGAGAGAGAGAGAGAGAGAGAGAGAGAGAGAGAGAGAGAGAGAGAGAGAGAGAGAGAGGGTGTGAGAGGGAGAGAGAGAGAGAGAGATGGTGGAAAAGGGAGGGAGCGGGGGAGAAAGGGAGAGCGAGAGAGAGGGGGAGAGAGGGAGAGAGAGGGGGGGGAGAGAGGGGGGGAGAGAGGGAGGCAGGGAGGGAGAGGGAGAGGGAGGGAGAGAGAGAATGGAAAAGGGAGAGAGGGTGAAAAGGAGAGGGAGGGATAGGAGGAGAGAGAGGGTGGAAAATGGAGGGAGGGAGAGAATAGAAGAGAGAGAGAGAGAGAGAGAGAGAGAGAGAGAGAGAGAGAGAGAGAGAGAGAGAGAGAGAGAGAGAGATAAACTTATCATTAATATAATATCTATACATACATATTTTAAATAACTCTTATTTATTTGACATGACTGCAAAATGTGAGAATATTTATTTGAGGTGACTTCAAAAATGTGAGAATATGGAAAAGGGAGGGAGTGAGAGGAGGAGAGAGAGTGTGGAAAAGGAAGAGAGAGAGAGAGAGAGAGAGCGGGGGGGAAGAGAGGGGGAGAGAATTGAAAAGGGAGAGAGAGGGTGGAAGAGAGAGAGAGAGAGAGAGAACAATCTAAATTAAGGGAGATAAAGGGGGTAGGGAGAGATAAAGAGTGGGGAGGGAGAGAATAAGAGAGAGGGATGGGGTATGGAGGAAGGGAGAGAGGGGGAGCATGTTGGTTTGTTATTCTTTTAAGCAGTACTGGTACTACTTTTTATATTGTAATAATGGTTCATCTTGCCACCTTAGGATATCGTATGACCCCTTAGGATGTCATATTCTCCTAAATGGTCATGTGGTGTTATGTGGGGTCATACAGTGTCCTATGACCCCTTAGGTGTCGTTATGGGTCATGTAATGTGTCCTTAGGGGTCATATTATGTCCTACCACCCTTTAAGACACCATATGACCCCTTAACACACCATATGGTGTCGTTGTGGGTCATATGATGTTCTAAGGGGTCATTTGGTGTCCTATGACCCCTTAGGTGTTGAATTTTGTAGGCAGTATTGGCACTGCTTTTTATATTGTAATAATGGTTCATCTTGCCACCTCGGGACACCGTATGACCCCTTAGGACATCATATGCTCCTAAAGAGTCGTGTTGTGTTATGTGGGGTCTGGAGGAAGGGAGAGAGAGAGAGAGAGAGAGAGAGAGAGAGAGAGAGAGAGATGAGGGGAGAGGAAGACATGTCACATGATGTCATTAGGGGTCACGTGGGGTCCCAATTGAGACACACACCATATGACCCCTTAAGACACCATTTGACCCCTTGAGATATTATACATGGTTCGAAGAGGTCATTAGGTGTTATGTGGGGTCCTAAGAGAGTGAGAGAGATAGAGGAATACAATACAATACAATAAGATATCAAAAGACAATATATATTAATATACGTACATACACATACATATAATACATATAAAATATCAAAAGGCAATACACATACATACACACATATGTGCATGTATATATACATAATATATTATATATTATATACATATATATTATATATTATATATTATATATATATTATATATTATATATTATATATATATTATATATTATATATTATATATATATACATATATACATATATATTATATATATATTATATATTATATATGGAAGTTGATTGATTTCTTAGATGTTGATCAAAGCATGAAATTAGATTTTGAATAGATTTTGGGGGATAGAATTGTATTTCTTTCTGATTTTGAGGATGAACTTATTTGGACAAAGAATATTTCTGGTAAGTACACTGTTAAAGATGGTTACAACTCTCTTATGGTTGCTAAAGATTTATCTTCTTGGCCTTATAAGTTGTTTTCACATTCGGCTTGTCTTCCCAAAGCTGGAGCCTTTGCTTGGTTGGCAGTTCAGGACAGCGTCCTTACAGGTATGAGACTAGAAAGGCTTGGTATTACTGTTGTTTTCCCTTGTGTCTTTTGTAACAAAAATTTGGAATCTTCTTCACACCTATTCCTACATTGTGATTATTCTTATGAATGTTGGCAGTGGTTGTTTGAGAAGTTAAATATATCCTTTGTTATTGGTAAGGATCTCATTTCCCATTTTAGATCTTGGCCCTTTATGTTTGCCTCATCTTTTTATGCATGCCTTTTGATCATATCTCCATCTATTGTGATTTGGAATGTTTGGCTAGATAGAAACAACAAGATATTCAAAAAAACAAGGTCTCTTGTGTCTGAGGTTCTATTAAAAATTGAGTCTTAAATCTTTGAGGTTGCTTTGTCATTTATTTATAAGAATTTGGAAAATCTTACTTCTTTTTCGCACTGGGATAGTAGAGTTACTAGAGTTTGGAAGTTGTTGTCAGTTTTACCCTCTCATGGTTCAATTTTAAAAAAGAATGATGCAATAGGTAAGAGATGCTTTGCTAGATGGAAACCTTCTCCGCAGGGGCACTTTAAACTCAATTTTGATGGGGCCTCTCGTGGTAACCCTGGGCCAACTGGGGTAGGCATGGTAATTTATGATCACAATACAAATTTTATTCGAGCTAAGTGTCATGCTATTGGTTTTAAAACTAATAATTATGTGGAATTTCATGCTTTGTCTTTTAGATTGGATATGGCAATCTCTTTGGGAATTAAGGACTTAATAATTGAAGGTGATTCTATGGTGATTATTCAATGTGTTATGAAAAAGAAATCGAATTGTTGGAATTTGCAGTATATACTTGATCCCATTTTACAAAAATTAGAATTGTTTGAATCTTTCTTGGTATCCCATTGTTACAGAGAAGTTAATAAGATTGCAGATTATTTGGCAAATTTAGCCATTGATAGCAATGCTAATCAACGAGAGGTGGGTTTTGAGGAAATTCCTTCTAGGGTATGGGAAGGTTTGCAGCAATAGTCATATGATTTTCTTGAGTAACGTTGATGTAAAATTTTATGATGATAATTATTCACGCTTTCCCCTTTCATTTCAAGTATTCATGTTCGTTGTCTGGAGAAGAGTTCGAGGTCATGGTATTTGATATAATAGTGTTTTTCCAAAGGTTTTTTGATACTTTCTTTTTTGGCTGGAAGGTTTTTGGCTCATGGGATTTGGCACAGGGCTTTGGAAAATTTTGTCTTCTTCCATTGATAGCAGCTATGGAGTCTACATTTGAAAATTATCCGATGGGTTTTTTTGGCAAATTGTCATATGGGCTCCATGCAAAACTGATATTATATGTGTTGTGACCACATTTTGTATGTGGTTTTGGGCGGGGTGTATAAATTGATCCATTAGATACTATAGGTTTATTTTATGAGTTGTGACCGGAGGTTTTCTTCCTAGGGTTCTTTCCTCTAGTATGCTCTTTGAATCCTATGTAAAAAATAAAAAATATGAATAAAAAAGTTTAGTGCAATAATCCACTTTTATTGAAATATATATATATATATATATATATATATATACATGAAATATCATATTTTACATATTATACATGTATACATATATGTATGCGCACACCCACATTGTAAACATGGGCAAAAGCGCGTGTGCGTTGTTTCTAGCTTAACACCATGTACACGCTTCTTATTGTAAAGAAAG
The DNA here is from genome assembly GCF_030272615.1 of Cryptomeria japonica. Classification (NCBI taxonomy): domain Eukaryota; kingdom Viridiplantae; phylum Streptophyta; class Pinopsida; order Cupressales; family Cupressaceae; genus Cryptomeria; species Cryptomeria japonica. The sequence continues at coordinate 530,249,532 of NC_081412.1, read as the reverse complement.
CCTGTACGCAATTTTGTTTTAAAAATACCCTGCATGCACTGTTTATAGTATAGGGAGCCCATACGAACTTTTGACTATTTAGGCATGTGAATAGACTTGGATGACAAAGTTGTGGGTTGGAAGTTTGATTTCCCTCAATTTCCCTCATTTTTGACGTGTTTTATTTTATCAACTTGGTTTCTCGACTTTGTCATCATCAAGTTTACACGTACATCAAGTGGGTATTTCTAAAATTGCTACCATATTTTCACCCATCTTTTGAGCTTTCTAAACATATAATTTGTTTTAAATTTGAATAAGAATAACATATTATTATTGAATTTCTTTTACCAGTGTCTCCATAGTTCTCAAAGACATACAGGTATCATTTTTTTTATAGCTTTTAATCTACTTATCTAAATTTATAAAACTTTATATATTATTGTAGTGCACTTGATTCTTTACAATTTAAAAAAAAATTGTATTTTCGATTGTTTTGGTGCAAGTTATGCTTCGCGCATGAACATGTACCTAATTTTCAGGATGTGCTCGATTGAAAAAAATATTAAAAAAAAAATACTCAACAAAAATTTGCAAAAAAATACACAACTTCTAGTGCTCACTCTTAGCTATCTTTCTACCAAAGGATTTGTCAAAATACTAAATCTAACTATGACTTTTTTTATGCACACGTCAGACACTATGTTATGTTTTTTAGAAAAAATCAGGGTCTATTTTTCGTGAGTGAAGGAGTCGACCCCCTTAATCTTATCCAATTTTGAAACAATTTAGTAGTTTGAAAACTAGATTCAGAGTACTACAATCTTTTTTCTTTGTTATCTTCATATCTTGAGTGGATGGCTCTCAACTTTCTCCTCCAAGTTTAGGTTTGCCTAATTTCAGAAGAAAAATAAGTGTCCACTTATACCCCCCTTTTTGCACACCATCTTGGTGCACTTACTCGGTTATTTTAGCAAAGCCCTAATTTTAAATTTAAATTTCCTAGGGGGTTGCATAAATTTTCATAATCATCCTTTATCTTTTCAATCAATTTTTTTATTTAATTGAATAGTCCTTTTTCTAGAATTTTGCATTATTCAATTATTTTGCAAGTTTCAAATTCAAATTTCAAATTTCAAAATTCAAATTTCTAATTTCCCTCCCTTAGTGCATGAGTTTTACTACTATTATTCCAACCTATAATATCCCCGTGAGAAGAGGTTGTATAATTAAGGCTTCCCAAGGTTTAATTACCGAGGAGATGGAGCTTAATTTGGATAACTTATTTCATGAGGATGTTGGTGGTTCTTCCAATCCTACAAATGTCCCCATTTATCTTTATTCTTTTTATAATTCTCATGATGTGGATGAATCACTAACTAGGGTTTTCATTGACCAATTGGAGAAGATTGATAATCAATTTGAAAATCTTCAATAATGGATGAGTCAACAATTCCCAGAAAGTGAAGCTCTCCCATTGATTGAAGGATTAAAAAGAATGGTTTAGAGTTATAAACTTGGTGTTGATGTCTTGCATGGTATTTCTCATATTGTTGATACTAATATTATGCACATAAAGAGTTGTGTTGAAATCATTGGTTATACACAACCTTTTAGTCAAGTTAATCATTCCATTCCTTTGACTACCCCTATGGCTAGTATTCCCACCTTTATATCAAACATCATGGCTACCTCTACACAAAATGTCATACCTACAAGTGTTAGTCAAGGGGGAAACTCCTCTAATCATAATTTCCTCATCCCTCCTACTATGAGTCTTCCATTTGTTACCCAATCATCTCTCATACCTACCTACCATAGTGTTCCACCTCCTTATTCTCAACCCCCACCTTCATATAACAATATACCTCCTTATTCTCAACCCCTTCCCTCATTCAACAATGTTACCCTCCTCAATTCAGCATGTCCAATTTCAATCCTTCTACGGAAGCTACCATCAGTAGTCTATCCCAAACAGTGTCTTCTTTGGGTGATCCCACAATACTGGGTTGCACTTTTTGGTACATCCTTATTTTTATTGAAATCATACATTTTTTTAGAAAATATAGTGATTTAAGGCTTGGGAGGTCCCATTTAAAGTAATTAATTTAAGAGAGTTAGATCAAAGCCTCTTAGATCAAAATCCCTTGGATATAACCTCTCTACTCTTAAATCATACCTGCAATGGAGTCTACTTTGCACCTATCAAAATGATGATAAAAAACCACTTTTATGTTAGCTTTTGGAGGGTCAAATGAATTTATTTAGAAGATTTAAGTTTTTTAATATATTTAATTTAATTAATATATTTTTATTTTTATTTTTTATGAATTTAGGTTTTTCATCAAACATTAAGGATTGTGTTTCACACATGTGGAAAAATTAAAAAATATAGCAAAAATTGTAAAAATTATATTTTCCCTAGGCATTTATATCCTCATTTCAACACAAAAAGAAGAAGTTAATTCAAATCCATACAAAAAAATTTATGCATTACGGAATACACATCTGTCCAAATTAGAATTACACTTCAAAAATTAATTGAAAAAATATATGCAAAAAAAATTATGAAAAAATATCCATGCACTAGATATTGGTGTGACAAATCTACATTTTAAAAATTAGAATTTCCTTCTTGCTATAAAAAATGTTATGCATTATAGAATAAATGTCACTTCTAAAAAAAGTTGATTACTGTAAATATTAAGTTATTAAAAATTACATAACAATATGGACAATTCATTTCTAATTATTTTTAGAAAAAATATATTAAGAATCTATATGAAAAATATCACAAATTAGTAGTTTACTTCATCTTCAATTTCTTCATGGTTTAGTTGCTATAAGTGTTAGAAAGCAAAGGTTTGGTGCAAAATATTGATTTCAATGTCAAGTTCGGGCAAAAAGTGTAACCTAGTATTATGGGATCACCCTTTTACAAAAACAAATAGCTTTCATGAACCAATCTAAGTATAATGTGCTCACATTTGATGTAGTGAGCCCATTATCCAATGATATTGTCTGAGTTGTCCCTCCTAAACATGTAGAAGTCCCTCAATTGGAGCTTTATAATGGAAAAGGTGATCCCTTGACTCATGTGAAAATATTTCAAACTTTGTGTAGTGACTTTGCTCATGACCAAAGATTGTTGGCTAAATTGTTTACTAAAACACTAAGGGATAAAGCTTTGCAATGGTATTGTTCTTTGCCTCCTTATTCTATTACTTCTTTTCAGCAATTAGCTAATGCTTTTATTCAACAATTTCGTGCAATAATATTGGTCCCAAGATCACTTTAACTGATTCGATGCATTGTAAACAAGGTGTTAACTAAAAAAAAGGTGACTGATTTTATTGGTAGATATAAGCATTTGTATTCTTAAATTTCTTTTCCTGTGCCTGATCAAGATATTCAAAGAATTTTCATTTCTGATTTGCAAAAAGATATTAAGGATAAACTTCTCTTTTTTGAGTTTACTTCCTTTATGCAATTGTGTGTACTACTTCACAATTATCAGCTTACAATGAGCCAATTGGCACAATCTTCTTCAATGGCTCTGAATGATAAAAGTGAAAGTACTCAGCAACCTTTTATGAAGTTCAAACCAAATAAGAGATTCATCAATTTAAATGATAACAACAATACACCAGTAGCAACCGCAACAATAGGTGTGCCTACTTTGTCCAAATATTTTAGAAAAGAATTCACTCCTCTTAATGAATCTTTGCATAGTATTATATCATAATTGTTAGAAAGGAATGTGTTGAAGCTTCCCCCTATTAAACCAATTCATACAACTAAGCCTTTACCACCTTCTTATGATGCCAAATCCTTTTGCCAATACCATCGTCAACCTGGTCATGACACTGAAAAGTGTTATTCCTTGGGAAGTAAGATTGAAGACTTGATTGATAACAATACCATATATGTTGCTGGTGTGAATGACAAAGGAAACAAATCTGTAGCTCCTCCCAATCAAAACCTTCAAATTTTTATTGATCCTTTACCTTCCCATTCCACTAATGTGATTGAGATTGATCGTCTTGCCTTCTCTCCTAATTATGATGGCCTTGAGTCCAATAATGCAGTGAACCTTATTGATAAAAATGAATCTCCTGAGGACTTATGCATTACATTTGATCCGAGTGAGACTATTGAAGCACCTGATGGCCCAGTATATATCATTGCGAGAATCAAAGGCATACCCTCTCGAGGGGTGCTTATTGATCCATCTTGTATGGTTAATGTGATAACTGAATAATTTCTTTATACTTTACAATTGCATCAAGTGACATGAGAAATTTGATGTGGTGATTGAAATATTTGATGGTTTCTCTTGTCCCACCATTGGTTCTATTTTTGTTCCCATTGGTGTTGGTACTAAAGCTTTAGATGTTAACTTTTCTATCATTCCTACATTGGAACAATTTTGTGTTCAGTTAGGACATCCTTGGCTCTCTTCCATGAAAGCATCCCTTCTACTATTCATAAATGCTTAAAATTTCCTCTTGATGACAAAAACATGACAGTTAATCATAGCATAAACCAACCCATGGTTAGGCAAAGAGATATTTGTCTTGATTTTTTTGGTCCAAACAATTCCAACCTCTTAAACCTAGAAGTGATCCTCTTTTTCAATCTTATCAAAAATGGAAAAATGAAATGGTCTTATCTTTGATAAAACCTTGAAATCCAACACTTACTCTTCCTCCAACTAATGATCATATGCCTCTTCTTATGGATAAAACTATCCTTTCTCCTAAGGAAAGCAATGTTCTTTATCCTAAGGAAGAGTCTATTCCTTCTCTTAAGAATGAGTCTATTCATCCTCCCAAGGATAGAAAATCACTTCCTCCTAAGCATCAATTTATTCCTCCCCCTAAGGCTAAACATATTACTCCCCCTAATGAGATACCTATTCCTTCTCCTCAAGATAGACCTAATCTCCTTTCTACACCTCCCATTCCTCCCTTGTATGGTATGATTCTGCCTCCTACCTCTTACAAAGGGAAACAACCAATCTCTCATTTTGATCAACCTAAAAGACCTTCCCCTATGCATCCTTCCTTCAAAGAAGAAAGTAAGTCTACACCTGATGAACCTAAACCTTCACAACCTTCACTAAAAGAAATCATTGTGTGAGATAACACTGACGAAGATGTCGTGCTAGAGCTCATGAACTTTCTTCTCAAACCATTTCTTTCCCCAAGATACCAACCCTTGATATAATACCATTTTCTCAACCTTCTCCTATTTAAGATGTTTAACCAAATTCTCCAAGACACAAAATGATTAAGACAAATGATGGTTCAAGTTATATTCCTATTAGAGCTCCTATTTTTGTTAATCTTGATGAAGAAATAGGTGAGAATGTTGTAAATGATGAAAAAGTTAATCCTAATATTCTTGATGATGAATATGAATATATTGATGTTTACAATGGTTTATCTAAACAATTTTAAAAATAATTAATCCTAGCTCCTAGTGACAAACAAAGTGACTCATCATTAGAGCAAGGTCCTAGTTTGGAACTTATGATAGCTCCATCTATGGTGCTCAATGTCTCTTCTCTTGCGTGTTGTCCACCTTCCTAAAAAAAAGATCAACAAGATTGGGGGGCGGGCAACATTCTTGATTAGCTTCATTAGCACTGTAGATTCTCTCTCTCTCCTCTCTTTCTTGTTTGTGACCTTCCTCTATTTTTCTCTTAATTCTTCTATTTGTTGTCCTTAGTGTTGTCTACTTGAGGCTAATGCAAAGCATAGACTCAAAAGACACATGTTCCCTTCTTCGATGGTGGTTTCCTTTCTTTGGGGGATGAGGATAGTTCTATGCATGCATATACACATGATATACATTGGTTATCATAAAAAGCATACTGATTCCAAAGTTAGGTGAAACCACCTCATGCTTTATGTTTTGTGATCATTATCCTTTGATTTGTCCTCTCTTGGGGGCTTATTATTGTTGTAACATGCTTGTCTTTTTGGGTGTATCCTACCTTAAAGCAATTGCTCCTGATAAGGCGTACACAATCTCTTTAATGTGGGAGCATACACTCTGCTCAATGATTCTCTCTCTTGCATATCTTGATACTCAAGTTACTTAGGGAACTTTGTCTCTTTCTTTGTAATTTTTGGTATTTTTCTTTTCATGACTCATAGTAAGAGAACCTTACTAGTTTGTAGTCATGGTTCTCTCTCTCTTTCTCTCATGATGTCCCTTTTATCTTGTTATCTAAGTTGTGATATCTTAAATTCCACTGAGGGCTTGGTGTACCTTACCTCCTCGATGACTTGGTGAAATCTTTTCAATGTGAACCCTTTGTACTTTACTGAGTATGGTTGACTTCATAGTCCCGCTAAAGTGGGGGCTAAATGTAGCATCCTAAAATTGCACCCCTTTGAAATTTTGACTACATTTGAGTCTTCACCTTAGTGTTTACACCCATTGGCCTATTTGAAGACCTAATTATGCTCATACCTATCATAATTATCATAAAACTTGATCCCCCCCCCCTTGGGCACCTTGATCCTAACCCAAAATAAGGTAGGACTAGGGTGTGGCACCCTAGTCCTTACTGGGACTGTGGCACCACACCATGGTCCTCCCTAATTAGGCCCCCTTTAAACCCATTTTTTCAATTCAAAATTGAGTGGGATTCCCCTCTTTGTTGGCTCATGTCAGAAAATTAGTCAATTTTACCGACGGGCAAGTAAAAAAAAGAGGATTTCCCCTCTCTTTTGGCAATCCAATAATTAGAAGGAGCGCACATATGACATCAAAAAATCAAGCATTCAAGCATTTGAGCATTAATCAGTCTTCCTTCAAGACTTGGAGAAACAATAAAGTCAAGATTCAATAATTGAAGATGAAATTATTCATCCTATTTTGTTGATGACTTCATCAATCCCTAATTCTGTGTGGAGGCAAGAAAAACTTCACAAGGAGGTATCATCATTCAATTTTTTAGTCATAATTCAACATCTCTCTCAAAAGGAGAATCTTCCATTACAGTCATTTCAATTATCTTTATTTTAATTTCATGGTTAATTCCAAAACTGGGGTTTGACCTAAGGCAAGCCCCTATTCCCAGCCTATTTCCCCTTTTTTCTATATGTAGGAAATAGGTGCAGAGTTGTACTTCTCGTAATAAGCTTTATTTACAGAGACGAATCAATCCCCCTTTGGTGTACAAAAAGTGTGGAGGACTAGGGTGACCACCACCACGAACTCGACATTCCTAAAGCTTTTTTGAAGATCAGATCTAACTCGGCTTATATTGCTTAGATCTAGGTGCATGTGAAAATCTTGCATTTGTATCTCACTGTTTTCTCATTTTTACCTTCATTTTTTAGCACTTTACCTAGTTTTAGCAATTCAATTTACAAAAGAGGAACAAAGCTATCACACAATCACCCCAAATCCATTCAGTATTCAGTCCTTGTCTAATTTGTAAATGAATCTAGTGGATTCCCCTTTCCTCTTTTAAATGTAATGGTATAATTATTGGCTTTTATTCTATGGTGAAAACCCTAATTTTTCACCACTATAGGAATTAAGGTCCTTTAAAATCCCCAACTCCAAATTATACACTTTCACCACCCTATTCTTCTGCCCCTTTCACAAATATATTGGTTGCTTGGGGATCGAAACTATGTAATTTCTCCATGAAGGGGATCATGTTAGGATAACTGGTGAACAAATAAGAGAGGGGGGGGGGTGAATCAATTGTTGACATATTATATCAATTAATCCACTTTACAACCTTAAACCAATGCACATAAATATTAAGTACCAGAATAGAAGAAATAGATACCGGTAAGCAATAAAACTTAAGAATAAAACAAAGAACTAACACAATTGAACCATACCACATAACACCATGATTTGTACTTGGAAACCCCGGTAAAGGGAAAAAACATGATGGGAAGGCTACCCACAATCAGGAAGGCACTAATCATTATAAAAGAGTCTCACTGATTACAAAGAGGTTATAACCACCTCAAGATACTTGGACAACAATCTAGTACATAGAGTGAACTGCCAGAGATAACATCTACCATGCCTGATTACAGTCCCGGTTAAGCTCAATACCAGAGGCCTTTGACCTCTTCCTTAAACCCAATTTGATCACCTATGATCAACCAAAACTCCTTCACATATGGTATTGCATTTCATTCCATATCCTTACATGCGATCTACAATGAGATCTTACATCATTTATACAAACCCTAAGGCCTAAACCAATTAGGTCGGCCATCTAAAAGATATTACAATAAGATCATTACATACATCCATATTACAATGATATGCCATGTTGGCTTAGACCAAAACAACATTAAACAATCCATAAAACATCTCAGTAACATGTAGATAACACGTTAACATGATACCGATCCATAACCTAGATAGGTACTAGACCTATTCTGGGTCCACCATGCCAAAGCTATGTCTTCAAATAGTTGAAGCTCGACCAATGATCACCTTCAGCATCCTTAATTCCATCTAGAAGCTGCACCAACACCACTTATGCATCTTGTCAAGAATTATCAGTAAAAGCTCTGTCGGTTAAACCTTAAACCCATGCCAGTAACACAAGATCTTTTGTCGGTAACCAAAAACCTGTCTTCCGGTAACAGTTAGTGCCAGTAACCAATCATTACAGCTAGTATTGACATCAATGACAAAACATCAATGCAACACATAATCAATTCCTCCATAATACCAACAGATCATACCACTCTCCTTAAGCTTATCCCAAACCCATGAATTTCTCATTCATTTGTCACATGAGGATGGTTCCAACTGACTCTTGTCACCACCGATCTTCCAAGAGAAATAAAAGTAGTCAAGGGAAACCTCGAACATGACAAGTTTGAAAATAGTAGAACCAAAAGAGACAGACCCCTCAAAGCACCAAAAATCCATGTGGCATTCAAGTTGATAATACTAAAAATAATTATGTAGCTATGGGGATCCACCACCTCAACATTTGGTAATTTCATTGTTAATGGTGGTTTTTACATGAAGGGGAATTGGGTCATTAGGACACCAAAAGTGGGTAGAGTCCAAAGAAACACCTAAGTTAGCGAAGACCTCTACAACCCCATTACACTTTTGATATATATGGGAGATAATAAACTCATTGAAAGAAACTAAGATATTAATGCAATCTCTTATTAGCCCCTCAATAGACCAACTAAGGATTTGAATGCTTTTGAGATTATTAACAATGTTAAGAGAATCTTCTTCAAGCCAAATCTTCTTGAAGCCTTAATCATGGGCCATTTTTAGACTAATGTAGGCAACATATGCTTCAGCGTAGTGGTTAGATTGAATAGAAATCATGTATATTGTTGTTCCTTCAATTTCATTAATATTTAGATTAATTGTTATACTTTCAGTTGATTGGCAATATTCTCATTTAGTTTTTCTAATTTTTAATTTTATCATATTTTATTGTTTGCAATAGCAATTATTTGAAACCAATAAAATTACTCTTTCATTTGAATAATTCTAATATTATTAAATACATTATTTACTAACTACAATATTAATAGTGGGTAGGTGCTAGCCATTAATTGTACTTTTTGTAAAAGTGCAATGGTGAAAATGTATACAATGTCCTTTATTCAATGGCTAATATATAAGTGACACTTTTTAACATAAATTTTGGCTTTAGTGTGAACTTAACCTAATTTTGTCTCCATACATCCCAATCAATTGGTGCCAATTCTTTTCTTACCCATATATTATTCTAGATCAAATCCACACATGTGGATGATTCAAGACCAAGTATAGGGATCCCAATAAATGGTCATCTTTCCCTTGCAATAACATTACTAAAACATAGAATTATTCGTCCTGATACTAACATAGATATTTGTAAGGAGTGCTAAATCTAAATTTCAAAGTATTACACACAAAATGCTTTAGTTAGCAACAACATTGCAACCACATACTCAATTTTAATTCTTAATGTCATATTGAGATTTCAAATCAAACCTTGAAAATTCTAATAAAGTTTTTCCTTGTCAATACAAACTTTTCAACCTAAAAATAATTACTATCAACCTACAATAATACCCACACTCTACAACTTAGATCAATCTTTGAGATATCAATAACCTCTAAAACCACATGTTGAGAACTCCTAAGTATCTCCTATTAAGCTTCTAATTGAAAAAGTTGCATGACAAACTCAAACAACTACATCACTTGTGAAACCAAAGATAACCTTTCACAAGAGAGTTACAAGAAATGAATGTTAAATTATACAACAAAAAAAGATACCTAATTTACAAGAAGAACCTTACTTATAAAGGTAAGGTGAAAGATTTAAGATACTCTAGGATTATGACAAGTATCATAATCATATAACATTAGATGAAAAAAAAGCCAAATAGCTAAAAAGTGTCATAAGTAAACTTAACTACTAAGTGTGCATAAGACTTAGATGAAAACTAGTTAGGTAATATACCCATGGGGGCTTCACTGGCTGGGCAATATTATATCAACATGCATTCATATTGGGGGGTTTAATATCTCAAAAAATAAGTGCAATATATTGCCTATTTGGTGAAAATAGGGGGTTTTTCTTAATCGAGCTATAAAAAAATGTGATATATGGTCAAAATGGGGGGGGTTTAATTTGGGTTATGTATTGGGAGGGGGAGACAAAAAAGGATTTTAGTGCAATATTTTTTTGAAAATAGGGGGATTATTAAGTATGCCATGAATGCACGTGCTATAACCAAGGTTCACTAAGTGAAGGCCCCATGAATATACCTCATTCACACCAATACCCTCATTAAGTGTACTTTAGGAAGGAACAAACAAATGTCAGAATGTATAGATAAGTCCCAACAAAAAATTCCTTATTAGGTATCCATCTCTCACTAATAAAATAACGGAGAAAAAATGGCAGAAAAAACCCTGTACATAAGAGATAAAAGTTGAAAATAAATATATACAAGTGAAGGGAGGAATTGTTGAACATTATGTTTGAAAATAAAAATAAAAATCTTCCCAAGGGCGTGAAAACTAAAAGGTTATCGACCAAAGTGTCATATCGAGCATCTCAAAAGGAGTTTCACCGAAAGAATGCTTTCATCGAAATAAAGCATGACGTGTAAAGCACTACATAAAAAGGTCTTCAGCGAAATATCACTTTCGATAAATGAAGGCAGCCGCTCATCGATACTCCAGTTTCATCGAAAAGCAAAAAGCAAAAGGCAAAAAGTGATTTCGATGAGAAACAACTGCCGAAGAAATTCAAAAAGCATTCATCGAAATACAAATCTCATCGACAGCATTGTATCGAACAAAAACAGAGGGGTTTTATCGATGAGGAGGATGTCGAAGAAAAATGACTTTCGAAGAGCTTGCATGAACTTTCACCGAAGAATAGAACTCATCGAAATATGATTTCGATGAAACTTGCGAGTGACTTATCGAAAGAAAGTTCATCGAAGAAAAGATGATTTCGAGGAGACTTGAAAAGGGTTTTTCGACATAGGCTATTCACCGATGAAGTGATATCAAAGGAAGTGATCTTTCGATGAAAGGCTAAAGTATCTGGCCAAAGACAAGGGTTTCATCGAAAACTTGATTTACGATCATTTCAATTGAACAGTACTTCCCGTGAAAGAGTTAAAAGCCCAAGTGAAGAATGTCACATCTGCAATTAAGTTTAAACATTTGAATAGCCATTATAGACGCAGAGACATTAACTGTGCACAAGTTGCCCATGCAATTATAGCTGAACTGATCAAATTTTTCATGAGAACCAGATTGATGCTAAGAAACTGAAAGCTGCAAGGAATTTGCTGGAATTCGTGAACGACAATCAGAGGAGCTAGACAAATTTTCCAAGTAAGTTTGATTTCTCGTATTTATTATGGAACCGTCTTCTTCTTCTAAAAAGAGTAGGAAAGGGAAAGAGCTAAACCCTGAAGAGAAGCCCAAAAGACAGAAAAAGGAAGGTAGAGCTTTGACTCAGGATTTGCTAGACCAGTGCCCGACATCTAGCGTGAGGTCTAAAAAGATCAAAAGTGAAGAAGAAGGATTGGAAGATAGATTTGAACATCTGGGAGACATATGGACCGAAATCAGGGGACATGCATTGTTCTTGTTTAGTTACAAAAGAAGGGATGCTCCTAAGCCTATAAGTAATCTGTGGAAGAAAAACTTAGGGAAATTGGTAGTCCCAAATGTGTTTGTGGATGTTGAATTAATGAAAGCTCTGGTAGATTGCTATAATCCGAGAACCAAAACCATATGCAACTACCGAGGGAATCCCTTGGTGGTGATTAACAAACAGACTATTGATATGGTGTTTGATCTAGACTGGGAAGTAGAGGAGAAAATCGATACGCAGAAACTGTCGCAAGAATTCTTTAGCTTGGAAAACATCTACAGGACATGGAGATTACCTATTCACCGGCCGAAAGTGGGCAGGTCCATTGTTCCATTCAGCAAAAATGACAAGGTGCCATTCGATGTCAACCATTTCCATCCGTATTTTAAATATACATACTATGCTGCAGCCCAAGTATTAGGCTTAGAGGCTCATCCTCTCATGGATATTGGGGTTATGGTTCTGTGTGTCGATTTACAATCGAAAGACCCTAGGTCATTTGATTATGCCACTTATGTTGTAGATGCCCTAAATCATGGTTTGGAGAAGTTGAAAGGAGACCTTGTGAATATCCATTTTTCATTGTACTCTTTATTGATGCATATTATTCTTTATTGTGGACAAGAAATCAATTTCTGGTCAGAAGATTTCTGCATCAGAGCTTATGATAAGAATGGTTTGAAGAAACCAGTTCAGTTGTGGGTTTCTGCATGGGATCAAAGATTCATGAACAACCAGTATTGGCACTTTTAGGAATATTTTGTGAAACCCCTTAGTGCAGCCTTTGGGCAACATAGAGATTATACTTTGTCCCCTGAGATTAAGAGATTCCTCAGGCCAAAAGACTTCTCTCCGGAGTCCCAGATTGATCACAATTGGGGTGACTGGTATTGCCACAATAATCATACAGAAATCAGGGTATTTGGGTATGAAGGAAAGCCATACATGCTTCAAATTACAGTACCAAACAGGGTGGCTAGCCTGGAGATTGTGAGACAGTTATCTACGGTCAATGCCAAACATCTTACGGATTTTGGTAAATAGTCCATTGTTCTAGGGTTATTGGTTTTTTCCGATTTTATTGTTAAAAGTTCAAAAAGCTATCATCTACTTCAAAATAAATTAGATTATTATGGCATGACTCTGGGTGAACCTAGAGAGAACTTTGATCCTGAAGGATATATAAGAGCTGCCAGGGCGTCACAAAAACTAAAGGCTGGAATACATGTGGCTAAAATGCCAGATGACTTGATCAAGAACCTTGAAAGGGAAGAGGCTAGGGCTTTGAGAGAAAAAAGCGAAATGACTTGGGAAGCCTTCAAATGGAAAAGAGCAAGGGGGATGGTGGATGGTGACCTGCTTGGAAACCTCCAAGACCCTGTGGAGATAGCCAAAAGGCTACTTCAACATGAAGTAAAGATTATGCATAGGGTGCCCCCCCAGTTCCTTCATTTTATCAATACTGAAAAGGATAGTCAACCATTGGCTCACATGTCACCAAAATCAACTGCTAGTAGTATCCCTGCTGACTCTCCTAGAGAGGATTATCCTCCGAGTTTTGAAGCAGAAGTGGATGTAGACACTGGTGAATTCAACATCAAAGATGTAGTTGACATAAGAATGACAGAGCATGAGGATTTCGTTGCTGATGACGGATTCGCCTCTTCAAGGGAATTCCTTTCATTCTTGTACCAGTATAAAGGGGCCCATGTGAAACGAAGCATGGCTAGAAGACCCGAACAAGAACAGATGAAAAGATTACAGGATGAAATCGACACCCTCGTGAAGGATATGACCCCCGAGAAAGGGAGGAAAATATTAAAAGAAGCTGGTGTCATCATTTTCTCTAGTTGGGACATAAATTCTGCACTTCTTTTTGACGGATTCTTGAAAAAACAGGATTTGAATCAACAGGTGTTGCCTCAGGAGGTAGATAAATTGTTCCTAGGCTCCGGGTATGATCCTGATCAAAAGGCTCTCCTACAATGGGCATTATATCCAAAGGGAAAAAGGCCAATTATTGTAGATATCGAAGAAACCCTTGGACACCTCATGATTCATCAGGTTGGAAAGACTGACCCTGGGGTCACTGCAAAGTTGAACCTAGATGTGGCCAAATTAAATATGGATCAGATGAACTTTTTGGTCAGAGAAAATATTACTTATAAGGGCTTATATGAAAAATCTAAAGAAGAGAATCAAAAGTTGCAAACGAAAATATTACAACTGGAGACAGGGATTCCCTTGAATGAATATGCCTCATATCCTACAGGACAGAGCTTGGACGATGTTTCTGATGCTCTATATTGGAAGTATCAAGCAGATAAGGCTACCAAACAGATAAACAATATCCAGCAAAAAATGGATAAATTGGTTAATGACATCATTGAACACCGATTCAACACCATGCTTATACATGTCAAACATTACTGGAGGGCGTACGCTGGAACTATAAAAGCATTAAGAGAGCATGAAAGATTAAAAGCATGATTGGATGAGGTGATGAGTAGTATTGATGTGATGACGCCAGAGGAGAAGGCTGAAGGGACTTCACACATAGAAGATCATGCTAAGTTTGAAGGTATGCTAAAGTGAGATCTTAAAGAATTGGATGATGGGAGCCCTATTGGAATGCCCTCATTTTATAAAGAAGGAGGAGCAGTGTCCATGGAAGATTTGTGGAATGAGCTTATAAGCATCAAGGATTGGGCTCTGTCAAGATTGGACCGAAGCAAAGACATGGCCCCTACCATCAACCAGATGATCTTCGAATACCTTTCACAAGGAGAAGAATTGAAGAAACAAAGTGTTAAGATCAAAACTTTCAAAGAGGATGATTATATTCATCATTTAGGAATTCTTAATCTCTTTTTACTTAAGTTTGTTAGGAATATTCAAATTAACGATTAAACGTTTTGAAAAGACACGTCTTTTCATATTTGGCTCTTGCTCTCATATATATGTGAGAAAGGCTTTTTGTAATATAAAAAAACAAGTTAGAATAGGAACAAGATAGCAATGTATGCCCACCTGTAAGTTCTCTGTTATACAAATTTTGATGGAATACATGCTATGATCAGTTGTTTTTCTTTGCGTATGCGTTGTGGATTATTCCATTTTGTTTTGGCAATCGCTTGTGATATTATCTAAAGAGATAAGGTTATTCATATTCTTGGAATGAAATTTATGCTATATGTTATAAAGTTGAAATAAAAGTTCTGCTTGCGAATTGTAATTGTTCTTCGTAGTGCTTACTTGAATGGTCCCTTAAGGGTAGGGTTAAATTCGTTCAAGCAACTTATGATATAAGCATTCAATTGATCTCAAAAGATATAATAACCGACAGGTCCATAAAGGGGTGGGTTAAAAAGCTGTCTCACAGGTTCGCATAATAAGTCCTAAAGAAAATATAATGACTCTGTAGCCCAAACAGCAAAGAAGGCATTGGTTATTTACAGATTACACTTATCACCGTATTTGTCATATGTCATTTTAAAAGCAACAGGAGTAACTAAGTAAGAAACATAGATCGAATAGCTTCTACAACAACAATCTTGAACTCATCTGCTATATCTCCATCCTAGGAATCCATGCCATCTTAAGATAGGAGGAAACCAGATCAAAACACTTAATCTGCTATAAAAAACACCGGTCATTAAGAACAACTGGTGAATAGGTACACCCGCCTAGGTCCTGCAGAGCCTGAAGTGAGAGAGTTAACAACTAAACAGGTTCACTCTATATGTTGGCCAAGTCAATTGGAGGGTTTGATCATAGGAGTTGGCATTTCCTTAGAACCTATCCAATCTGTTGATTTGAGACCCAACAGGAATCACAATAGCCCCCCGAGGACTACAGTAATCACAAGTATACAATCAATATTACCCATAAGAGAGAAAGAGAAGGACTATAGATAAACCCAAAAATAAGTAATGCTGATGTGAATGGTGAATGCTCAAAGATTAATATAAAAAAATGTCCAAAATTGGCACATAACATTTCTTCCTTGGGTAAGAAACAAATACAATACCAGTGTAAGTAGAAAAAATTCCAACTCCAAGAAGAGAGATAAGAGAATAAATCTCATAATAAGTTCCTCTAAATATTTTTCAAGTTCCACATGTCAAAATCAAAGGATATTGCAATGTCATTAGGTGAAACCAATCCAAAAATATGTGAAAACTTGTTAAGGTTAATCTCTGAATACAAAGATTATGTGATAATAAACATATTATGAAAAATCATGAAAGAGGAAATGGATATCCTCATGCACATCCTCTAAATTTGCAAGATGGGTTTAGACAAAATAAATTTGTAGTGTCTATCAAAAGATCATCCCCAAAAGTTGAATTTATAACTGTAGAATGATCTTGTTGAACTAAAGTACTAAAAGTCATAGTATCATTAAACTTTGAAGAAGCACTTTAATTTGAGGATATTGAAGTTTAAAACAAGTATAAAAAAAACTAAGGTTCAAGTGACTGAACTTCTCCTTATAAAAATGGTTCACAACAGATCCATGAGTATGAGTATAAGTCAAAGGAACTATAATATCATTAGGAGAAATATGACGCACACAGACGTGGTTACCCCAAACACAGACGCGACTCTCTGATGCAGACGCGCTTCTGTGAGACACAAACACGGTTCCAGAACCCAAACGTGACTTTTGGACACAGACGCGTCTAAAAACACCGTAGACGCGACTGAGGAACACTGACACGGTTTTCGGAATCTGCAAAAAAAAAAAAAAAAATACTATCAAGGATGCAGACGCGGTTCCAAATATCACAGACGCGGCAAAAAATCAAAAACGCGACCCGAAAGTGCGCAAACGCGAAAACGTCGAAATGTTGTCGAAAATGTCAGATTTGCAACTTCAAACACAAAATCTACAACAAAAATGTTAAATGCAAAAGGGACAAGAGTCCCACCGGGCGTGCCAAAATGTATATGGTGAAAATGGATACAACAATAATAACAATATTGAAAGGCTAAATGAATTCAACCACAAAACCCTAGCCTAACAACAACAAAGATCCACCATAACATATGAAGATTACCTAAGACAATGCAAATCAAATGAAATCACAAAGATTATACCATCACATGTCCAATAGGGTTTGGATCTCCATTCTTCCTATCTCCATTGATCTTGCTTGATATATTTGCTCTCAGATTTTATGTGCACAAGAGCTCAACAAAGAATGGAATGTGGTTGCAAGTAGGATCGCATATGAAAAGCGTAGTGTAGTCAAGTGCATAAATTGATTAGAATGATTGATTAGGGTTTGATAATGAAGGAAGTATCCTCTTATATAGAAGACACTATATGAAATGGAGGGATAAGATTGAGAGGTGTAAAAGGAGGTCGGCTATGATTAGAGGGTAGGTAAAAGAAATAATAAAATAATGAAAGGGGTAGGTAGTGTAGGAATTAAGAGATGAATGACATGTGTCATAAGTAGAAAAGGCTAATGAATTAATTAAATAAATAAAGATTTATTTAATTAATAGAAGGAGTGAGATCAATTAAATAAATAAGATATTTATTTAATTTAGAAAAAGGAAAATTTAAATAAATAAATGTATTTATCTAAATGAGAAATAAGGCTAGAAGAGGATAAATGAATTAATTAAATAAATAAGGATTTATTTAATTAATAGATGAATTAGGCTAAAGTAATTAAATAAATAAAGATATTTATTTAATTAGATTGGACAATTTTAGGTGTCTACATTTTGCCCCTCTTTGAGACAATGCGACTTGTCGCGTTGTTTCAAAGAAGATAATATGAACTGATACAAAGTTGCCCCAAGATGGGAATGATATGCCCCCTTGAGAGTTTGGATGAAAAAGTGTCTGAAAATATCGCAGACAATCTCTCGATAAGAAAGACGGGATAGAATGGACTGACCGGATAAAGTGATAGAGTCACGGAATAATGAAGACTGACTCGGGAGACTAGGGCTAGGGTAGTCTATAAGATAGACCACGAGGGAAATACATCCTCATTGTCATCCACACATCCACGAGATCAGAGTGCAGAGTGAGATAGAGCAGCAGCAGTCAGCAACAATGGCATTGGTTCATAGATTCGATCGCATTCGCTGATATCAGAGGCCAGCAGAGGCAGGAGAGCCGGTAAGTACCACAAAACCTCCTTATACTTTGTTACATTAATTGTTGTCATTAATGCATGCTAGATAGGGTAATAAATGCACTCTAGGATAGGGTCCAAAAAATGTCAAAAACATCCAGGCACATCTGCGTTGGTGCCAGGCACGTCTGTGCTGGCTGGGCGCATCTATGTTTGTGCCAGGCACGTCTGTGCAGAATGCGGTTGCATCTGCGCTATGCAAGCGCGTTTGTGCTAGGCAGACACGTTTGTGTCTTCCAAGCGTGTTTATGCAGAGCATAGGCACGTCTGTGTGTTTCAGGCATGTCTATGTAAAATAGGCACGTTTATGCAGTCTCTAAGAGTGTTTATGTCATGAAGGCACGTTTATGTCTTCAAGGTCAAATCAGCAGTTCTGTGATGAACATATGTTGTCGATTGGATGAGCTACTGAGATGATACACTCAAGAAGGTCCTCTAGAGAAGACTAGAATAGCAAATAGGGCTAGGATTGACAATTCTATGATAGAACATACATTGCCAATTAGGAAACTACTCAAGAGGATTCACTCAAGTAGAGGCCCTAGGATAGGATAGATCAAGGCACTTTGTGATGAACAGTGAGTACCAAGACATAGTACTTTGTGATGAACAGTGAGTACCAAAATATGAGCAGCACTTTATGATGAACAATGAGTGCAAATGTGAGGAGCACTTTGTGATGAACAGGGAGTGCAAAACACGTAGTACTTTGTGATGAACAGGGAGTACCACTAGGATAGAAGCAACACTTTGTGACAAACAGTGAGTGTTACTAGGATAGAGTACCATATGCACTTAGATAAAAAGTAGCATTTTGTGATGAACAGTGAATGCCACTATGACTGACATGATTGATTTGCTTGACTGCAGGAGTATTTGCCTATGCTGGAGTCACAGGAGAGATTGCCATCGACTCAGAGGTTGCGACCTGAGTTGATAGCCAAGGATCGAGCTGTGATTGAGGCTATGGGATTGAGACATATTCTGTATGTGCCTGAGTTTCGGGCGAACATGGGATTGCTGACTGCACTAGCGGGGAGGTGGCACTCTGAGACTTGCACTTTTCATTTGTCGATGGGGGAGATGACAGTCACCCTGGAGGATGAATACCAGATTCTGAGGATACCGATCGATGGGGAGCTGATACCGTACGATCAAGATGGAGATAGGGATGCCCTGAGATGAGTGTTCTGGGATCTAGGACTAGAGATGAGGGCAGGGCATGTGGCATGGGATATCATGACACAGACAGGATTAGCACTACCGGTAGTGGTAGGAGGAGCGATCAGTGGGTTCTTGTGTCCAGATAGAGTGACACGAGGGTTGGCTGTGGGCTGGGGGAGCACATTGGAGACACTAGTGACACAGCACACTAGATATGCCTGGGGACTGTGCATGCTGGCACACCTATATTATGAGCTTCATCAGTTTGTGTACCATGGATCAGTGGGATTGGGCTGCGGGGTCACATTGTTACAGGTGTGGGCCTATGAGCATCTACTGGTGACATGACCTATACATTTCAGGGGCAGAGGTCACGGATGCAGTTTCGTGCATTTGTACGATATGATCACCTCACAGCCACAGATTAGCAGGTTGGAGTACTGGCGGCAGGCTATAGATGAGATTGATATGGTTATATGGAGGTCGTACTTGGGATGCGAGCAGTGGGAGGATGATGCAGTAGAGCTACCCTACACCTTCCGGAGTAGGTATCTGATTGGGTAGATACCCTATGTACTGGAGAGGCAGCTAGTTGACAAGGTGGGCAGGCAGTTTGGCAGGATCCAGTGGATGCCACGGGGTTCAGGCATGTATGCGTAGACGGTCAGGGATCAGGCGCACTTTAGGGAGTTGCTATCATATGATAAGGCTGTTACACAGCTAGTGGAGATGATGCCCCTACGCTGGGATATATGGCCAGAGATCGAGGATGTCGGCATGGATGTAGAGTACACAGCGTATTGGGCCAAGCATCCATTCCCACGCCTGACAAATCCAGGAGAGCTGCTAGATGGAGATGATGGTGGGGATGGTGATGATGATGGAGATGATGGGGGTAGAGGCCGACAAAGGAGGCGGGGTGCAGTTGGAGAGAGGAGGGTGGCACCGCGGAGGGAGGGTGGAGAGGACAGACAGGTTCGGATTGTGAGGGGTCGCGGTGGATTACCGCTATAGGTGCCAGTAGCACAGGGTCCTAGATAGGTGCAGGGATAGGGACAAAGGTAGGTATAGGTACAGCCACTGGTACAGGCACAAGCACAGGGACACGCACCCGTACAGGGGGAGCCACAGGCAGAGGTACAAGGGGCTGAGGCAGAGGAGGATGAGCTGATTGAGCTGAGGGAGATCTGCCAGGGATAGGCAGATGAGATTCAGGACCTGGAGAGGGAGACGGATAGACTCAAGAGGTGGCTTAGAGATACTGAGCGGGAGTGAGACCAGGCTATTTAGCGCTACACAGAGGCTGAGACAACACTAAGGGCTGGGAGGCAGGCGATAAAGGACACAGGAGCTGGATATGCCTATGTCCTGCAGGCAGGAGAGGAGATAGGCTACTGGCGGGATCTATATTATGGTGCAGTGCCACCAGATCAGTGGGCGAGGAGCTTCTGTAGACCATCATAGATAGCGACAGCTACGGGAGGGAGCCAGAGGAGATTGGCGTCCAGAGGTGGGGTTATGGGTCCTCCACCACCACCAGCTAGAGGGGACAAGAGAGATGATCCTGAGGTGAGTCCTTCCAGGGCTTAGATTCCGTCGAGGCCAACGGCTCTGAGGGAGGGAATTCATCATAGCTGTAGAGGGCTCCCTATGTATCAATATTGTACCATTTTGTATTATGATGTAGACACCTGCGGGTGATTGTAGCCATATGATTTTGACATCATTGTATCATGACACTTTATATATATATATATATATATGAGATGATTCATCTTTGCGATAGCTATATGCATGTGTACCTATGTGATGAGATGTTTCATGGTGTATTTTTCTATGTGATGATTATGATATGGATGCAAATATGTACATGATGAAATGCCATATTTTTGTTCTTTTATGTTTTATATGTTATGCATGTGCAAATGTGAATGTATGAAATGTAGATGAATATGATAATGCAGATGTAAATTGTGCTAACATGTGTTGTGTGCAAGATGCGATGCAATTGTGATATCTATATGTATGTATAAAATGCTTATATGTGGTAATGCAGGTGGAAACTACATGTTTGGCATGTCATTATACTCAATCATGTGATAGCAGGCTACGTGGACTCGAGAAGGACGATGGAAGTCAATCAAGAAAGGGGGATGGAAGATAGAAGATATGAAAGTGAAAGAGCTTCTTGTGCATTATCATCATTGAGCTTTATTATGGCAAGTAGGTTATGACAATCGAGGCATATGTTCAACCCAAAAAGTCATTGTACCTGTTTGCATGAAGATAAGATAGTCACAAACAAGGAATGCCCCAGTTTATACTAGACTCACAGTGTCCTCATATCCTTGGACAAGTCATAGCATTACTAAAAGACAATCCACAGACAGCAAAAGAAAAATAGGTGACGATACCCCATCCTCGCCTTTCTAGTCAAAGACATCCTGGAGATAGAATCTCTAGTCAGAGACATCCCGGAAAAGCTAAAAGACATGTCACCACAAAGATAAAATCAAAAGAAAACATAGACTTGACACCAACATCCATTATAGTCCTCAAGTTTAGTGTCTCTTGTCACTTGTATAAGTCTTATTTGAGTGTGGTCACAATGTTTACTTTCCCCAAAAAGGATAGATAGCACTGAACCATAATGTTGTCTGAGTCTGTTGAAAAATTTGATTTGTTGAAGCCCATTGTTGCTACTGTGTCTCATCTGAAACTGACTGAATCCATGAAACCGATACTTTATTGCAGAGAAGACGGAACTTTATTGCAGATGATGATGCAAATGCTGCTTTATTGTGGATTGTGCACGAATAGACTGAAGAAAGTTGGAAGAAACTGTACTCCTCGAAACATGTGATGTTCTTAGTTCCACACCCATTACTAGACGTAGGTTTTGCCTTAGCCACAGATAGGATCTGATTTATTATGGATGGAAAAGGGGTGAAAAGGGAGGATTATTATGAATGGCTAACCAATCTTGGGTAAATCAATAACAAGCCATGATGGGAATGTGTAAAGTTTATTATGGATGGATAGGTCGTGAGTGTGTGCAAAAAGTGAAAGGATGAAAGTGAATCCTGAAGGAGGGAGGAGCAATGTCTCTACGTATGGTGCTGGTGACCCAGTTTTCACCATGGTACTTGCCCAGGGCACCACTGAAGTGGTTTTCACCGTTGGATGAAATTATTTCTTTTTACTTTTTTTTATTTTTCAATGTTTTTTGTGTCACAAGGTGCCTGTTTGTCAAGTTTTCACCAAGTAACGATTTTTTTGTTTTATAATTTTTTTTGTATTTTTGAAATTTTTGATTTTTTTTGTATTTTTTGAATTAGGATATTCTAAAGAGCTATGTGTAAAACTTGCAAAGGTGCATGTTGTTGATAGGATCCTCCAAAGGTTCACCCTTTGTAGTTGAGAGCTGATATACACCAGATCCATATGCTGCTGTAATGATGTAAGGACCAAGCCAGTTTGGTTCGAACTTGCCCTTCTTCTCTCGGTCTTGCTGATTTTTGGGGTTTTCTCTGAGAACCAAATCACCTACCTCAAATGTGCGAGGCTTGACCTTGTGATTGTAGCTGCGACTCATTCATTGTTGATAAGCCTTGAGATGATTAAAAGCAGTTTGTCTTCGTTCATCCAATAGTTCAAGTTCTTGTAAGCAAGAGACCCTATAGTCTTCATCACTGATAATGTTTTGCAAAGAGACTCGTAAAGAGGGTAGCTCGACCTCAATAGGCAAGATGGCTTCAGTGTCGTAGACGTACAAGTGAATAGGGTGTAGCTCCTGTAGGTGTGCGGACACTTGTGGGGTATGCCCAAAGTGCAGGATTAAGTTGGATATGTCAATTATGGCCAGCGTCATCGATTGTCTTTTTTAAGATTTTAAGGATTGTCTTATTAGACGCCTCAGCTTGACCATTACCTTGGGGGTAATATGGCGTGGAGAAACGAAGGGAAATATGGAAGCGATCACAGAGTTCATGAACATCCTGATTTTTGAAGGGATGCCCATTATCAATGATAATAGAAATAGGAATACCGTATCAACAAATGATATAGTTGAGGATGAACGTAGCAATTTGTTTTCCAGTGACTTGTGTAAGAGGCACAGCTTCAATCCATTTTGTGAAGTACTATGTGGCAGTGATAATGAATTTATGACCATTGGAAGAAGGAGGGTGAATCTTGCCTATGAGATCAAGTCCCCACTGACAAAAGGGCCAAGGAGACGCAATTGGTTGAAGTTCTTGTGCTAGCGCATGGATGAGGTCTCCATGAATTTGACATTTCTTACTTTTCTTGACAAACTGATATGAGTCTTTTTCCATATTGGGCCAGTAATATCTAGTCCTGATGAGTTTCTTGGCTAAGGTAGGACCACTAGCATGTGGACCACATATCCCTTCATGTACTTCACGTAACGCAATCTGAGCTTCATCACTTTCTAAACATCTAAGAAGAGTGCCATCTAGACCTTGCTGGTATAGGATGTCAGCTAAAATGACGTATTGAGAAGATTGGCGAATGAAAGTGCGAAGTTGGTTATTGGATAGATCAGGAGGTAGGGTATTGTCATGAAGGTATGTGAAAATGGAACCATATAACTGGGACTCAGGATCGACGACACATATCATCTCAGTAGGAGTGATTTCATATGAAGGAACCAAAAGGTTATCCACCAAGAACTCATAGCAAGTCTCATTCAAAGGTAGATCGACCAGTGAAGCAATTGTAGCCATGGCATCTGCGGCTCGATTCTGCTCTCTTAGTATCTACTCAAAGTCTATCTTTGTGAAATGTTGTTTCAGGTCATCCACCATTTTTTTGTAAGGCATTAATTTTTCATCCTTTGTTTGGTAATCATCAGTTGCTTGACAGATTACAAGTTGAGAGTCCCCAAAAACACAAAGTTCCTGGATCTTCCACTGAACTGCAATCCGTAATCTAGTTGTTAATGCCTCATATTCTGCTATATTATTAGTGCAAGGAAATGATAAGCGGTGTGATTTTGGTATAGAATCCCCTTAAGGAGTTATAAAGAGGATGCCAGCTCCTACCCCATGCTATGTGTATGAGCCGTCGAAGTACAGTTGCCATGGCTTTGCATGTGACATTGTTAAAATGGATTCATCTGGAAATTTTGAACTTAGAGGAGCATCATCGATCATGGGAGCATCTGCTAACTGATCTGCGATAGCTTATCCTTTTATTGCTTTTCTATCCACATACTCGATGTCGAATTCACTCAGGATCATTACCCATTTGGCTAGTCGCCCAGTAAGTGTTGCTTTATTGAGAAGGTATTTCAATAGATCGATCCTCGCAACCAACTTAGTCTTATGAGTTAGCATGTAATGTTGTAATTTTTGCAAAGCGAAGACCATGGTGAGACATGCACGCTCAATTGGTGTGTAGTTTAGCTCATATCCCACCAATGTGCGACTGATATAGTATACTTCTTTTTCTTTGCCCTCAGCAATTTGTTGTGCTAAGAGTGCCCCTAGTGTTGTTGGAGTAGTTGATATGTATAGTAACAAAGGCTGATCTGGAACTGGTGGCATCAAAACTAGCGGATTCAAAGATAATCTTTGAGTGTCTAGAAAGCCTGTTGACAGTTATCATCCCATTTGAATTTGATGTTTTTATATAGCAAGTGCTGAAAAGGATTACACTTATCTGCAAGTTGCGTTATGAATCTTCGTATGGACTGGAGTCTCCCTTCTAAAGATGGAAGTTGACTGATATTTATTGGTGGTTGCATCTCTAGGATGGCCTTGACTTTTGCTGGATTAGCTTCGATTCCTCTTTTTGATACAATGAATCCTAGGAGCTTCCCGGAGGTTACTCCAAAGACACATTTCTTGGGGTTTAATCTTACTTTGTATTTTTCCAACTGATCAAAGATGACTGAAAGTATGTCCAAATGTGTATTTCTATCTATTGATTTTCCCAAGAGGTCGTTGACATAATCTTCCACATTTATGTGCATGAGATCATGAAAGATAGTAGTCATGGCTCTTTGATATGTAGCGACTACATTTTTTAGCCCAAAGGGCATAACATTCCAACAGAAAGTTCCCCAAGGACAAGTGAATGATGTTTTGTGTTGATCCTCAGACGCGATCTTTATTTGATTATAACCAGAGAATCCATCCATCAACGATAACATTTCATGACCCGCTGTGAGATCTACAATCAAATCTATGTTTGGTAATGGGAAGTCATCCTTAGGACAAGCTTTGTTGATGTCTCTGAAATCTGTACATATTCTGATGCTATGATCTGGTTTACTGACAGGCACTAAGTTGGAGATCCATTCAGGATAATCAATCGGGCATATGAATCTGTCATCCAATAATTTCAAATGATGCATTACCAAATCCGGATCTAATTCAGGCATATTAGCATATGACCATGCAAAGTTGATTTGTCGTTCTTTGAAGAAACTTATGAATTTTGACCTTTCTGACTCCGTCAACGATTGAGCCAGGAATATGTTGTGTGGAACCTCTTCTGTATCAATGTTTGTTTTGATAGTCTCCTCTACCAACATGGATGACTTTTCCTCATATGATGTTGGGAGAATGTCGAGCCTTCCATCTTTGGGTGCCTCAAAGAGGTTTTCACCCTCAGATACGTCCTTTCTTTTTACTTTTTTGGGGTCAGACAGCGCCACAGTGTAGTTTTCGCCATAAGACCCTTGGTCTGTTCTTATTTTCACATTTTTGCGACTGGAAGGTCCAACGCCCTCACCAAAATATGCCACGCTATTGAGTTCTATAGTGTATCCCACTTTATGGTCCCCAGGGAGAAGATCATCTCGTATGCCAAGATAGTCAATAAAAGCTTCATCATTTTGGAATGTGTCAAACTGTGCAGGTCCTTCATGATCCCAGTCAATGAGTTGGTGGTGAACAAGGGGAGTGAAGATGCAGTTATATTCGGGTATGTCAAGGTAATTATCGAGGTCATCGATGGCACTCTCCTCATTAGTCTCGATCATGAACGAATCCAAATTATCATCACTAGTAGCGCATTCTGGGACAAGTGTTCTCATCCTATGTGATTTCAACCTAGGACCTTGAGACAAGGACTGTGTGGAATCCTCATGGGTTGTTTCTTGACCAACTTTGAATCTTTTATAAAATTTCTCTTCTTCTGTGGGTTCATCTGGCTCTCTGAATGTCTCGGTGAGCTCGTAGTCACTGGAGGATTTGTCTGAACCCCATTCCCATTCGTTGGAGTCTGTGGAATCCTCTTGTTGAATTTTGGCAGCTTTGATTTGTAAGGCTTCTTCTGTCCTTTGAGTGTGGACCTTGGAAGTCAGGAAACCAAGTCCCTTCAAGTGTTCCTTTTTGAATGTCAATTCAGGTTGTAAAGGTTCAATGATGTCTTCCTTTCGTAACCCAAGAGGGCTTTTTCCATCATACCCGAATTTTTGTAGGATCTTGAAACCTTTGCCATATTTCTCACATGGACTGATGTGATCTTGTGTATCATCTTCAAGGTCCTTGTAAAGCATTTTGTATAAGTCTTCCTCTTCTAGTTCACCCCATCTTTGAAAGGTAGTAGGGTCCCATTTGAGTACAATGATGGATACTTGCTTGTTAGGATGTGGTCTTCCATATTCTTTTGGTAAACTCATGACTTGTTGTAAGTACATGGTCTGATTTAAAGTGTATTCCCCCATGCCCTTGTCCTGAAATTTGCCTTTAAGCTTACCTTGTTTGGATGTCGAAGGTTTTAATGACTCAGGATCAATGTATGTCGAAGAAGGAATAGCTTCACGATTACTGGGAATGATGGTCTTAGTTTTTGATCTCATGTTATTGCAGTATATGAATGGATTAGGATCACCATTAACTGTTACCTCAACTCCATTGTGAGGAAACTTAATGCATTGGTGATATGTAGATGGGACTACCCTCATTTCATGAATCCAAGGATGCCCTAGCAATATGTTGTAAGTGAGATCTAGGTCTAGGACTTGACAAATCACATCCTTCGTAACTGGCCCAACTCTGAGAGGTAAGGTGACTGTGCCCTTGGATGAACGCTCTTCATCATCATATGCCTTGATGGTGATTTTGTTTATAGAATTCACAGCTTTATCAGAATATCCCAATTGTTTAATTGTGCTCAATGTACAAATGTTTAGACCAGCTCCTCCATCTATCAGGACTTGTTTTATTCGATGTTTGTGTATGAAGGCTTCAATGTGTAGTGGTGCATTATGTGGTTGGCTCACGGAGGCATCGTCAACTTCTGTGAATGTAAGAGAGTGTGGAACGGAAAGGTATCCCACCATGGCTTGAAACTAGTCCACGTTCATATCAGTACGAATGGCAGTGTCTCTCAAGATTTTGTCAATAATAGATTTATGTGTGGGGGATATGCGTAAGAGCTCAAGGATGGAGATGAGCGTGGGTGTCTTCCCTAACTATTCTACAAGGTCATACTCAGGTTTGGTTGATGAAGAAGTGGTGTTTTTAGTTGGAGCACCTTGCAAAGTGATTTTACCTTGACGAGTTGTGACATGACATTCAGAGGTAGGTTCGGAAGAAGATCCAACACCTTTTAGGACAATCTTGGGTCTCTGGGTAGAATTCTCAGGGTTTTTGTCCTTGATGATAATGGTAGGGACATAATTGTCCATCGAAATGTGATTGATAGTTGAATCATACTTATAGGATGCTCTGGTATAGTTGGTTTGGTCATCTATGGCTTTAGCTTTTCCCTTGTCATGTTTTGGGAATGGTTCTTTAAACATTTCATGTTCTTGATTGGATGAGTGTCCTTCAATCTCAATGTCACCTCTATCAATGAGATCTTGTATGATGTTCTTCATTCGATGACAATTTCCTATCTTATGACCCTTGCTCTTATGAAATTCACAATACTCGTCATCATTCCACCAATTTGGTTTAACCTTTGGCTCATATGGAGGAAAATCTGGAACTGTGATTACCTTGTTCGCCACTAGCTTCTTGAAGACTGACTCAAGTGGTTCTCCCAATGGAGTGTACTTCCTTCGTGATCTAGAAGTTGTTTGAGTATTCACTTGATCTTGATCCCAAAAAAATGAATTTGGGTCGCACTGTATTGGCATCAACAACACCATCATTGACTGTTTTCTTGTTTTTATTCCAAAATCTTGGCTTGTCTTTTCCTTTAAAGTCATCTTTGTTTTCCTTGAATATCTTAATGACTCCTTGTTCAATTAGGACCTTCTCTATTGCTAAGCCTTTTTCAATGACGTCCTTGAAGGTGGACAAACAAGCTTTCCTTAAGTCATAACCAATCTCTTTGTTAACATTTTGGGTGAACATTTCTACCATTTGTTTTTGTGGAATTTCACAAAAGCATCTGCTGGCTAGATTCCTCCATCTTTGTAAAAATGATGCAAAAGACTCTCCATCCTTTTGCTTAGTGTTGCACAAAGTAGTGACTAATATGTCTGTCTCTATGTTGTAGGAGAAATGTTGAATAAATGCCTCTGTTAAGTCACCCCATGACTTAATACCAGGTGGAAGTTGGGAGAACCATTCCATAGCTTGATCGCCTAGGCTCTGTGGGAATAATCTCATCAAATATGTCTCTTCTACTGGTATCTCAATGCAAGCTATGAAAAATTGTCTTATGTGTGCGTTAGGATCCCCTTTTCCTCTATACTTATCAAATTTAGGCATCACAAAGTGTGTAGGAAAAGGAGGCATTGGAATGCTCTTGTCAAATGGATAAGGACATATGTCTCTCATTGTGTATGTTGGCTTCGGTGTATTTGTGTCCTCCATTTTCTTTTGTAAGTCCCTAATTTGTTGCTCCAAATTGCTCTTAAGTGGAGATCGACTTCTTGGACCATACCCCATGCTTGAGGCACCAATTGGAGGAGAAGTATGTTGCATATATGGATGATATTGATCATACACATGTTCATATGGAGGAGGTCTATAGTGATGCTGCATATATGGACCACTTGGTATAGATTCATGTTGAGGAACAAAATATCTATTTTGTCCATGTATACCATACTCTACAGGCATGTCATGTTCTAATGTGTTGCCCCCAAATTTGACACGGGGTTTCCTTGTGTCCAAATTTTGAGCATGCCTTTGAATATCCAATTGCTTTGGTGGTTGATCCTTAGCATTGATATGTGATTGAGCATATTTCTCTGCATAAGACTTCCATAATGGTCTGCGAAGGTTAGTATCATATTCTTGACCATGTGTATGTGGGACCTCTAGTTTTTCAAACAAAGATGATGGTGATTCAGGTACCATATGTGGTCCTCTATTGCCTCCTTTGATCCATGTTTGAGTGAGTTTGTTGCAAAGGCCTATGTTCCATTATTTGAGACATGTTAAAATCATGAGGTATCTTGGCTCCACTTTGTGCCATCATTTGTAAGAAGTATTGTCTATCTCTCCTCATTATTTTCTCAATCAATCGATTGAAGCGGGGGTCCATAATGGATTCTTCCACATCTGCTGAATGTATTGAAAAGTTGTCCATATTGTCATTGTGTGTATCATTGTTGTTTGTAGTGTCCATGTTCTCAACATTTGGAACGTTTCTATAAGCATCCATGTCAGGTAATGTAGTATGATCAAAATTGAAAAAGATATCATTGTCATACTCATAAGAACTCATGTTGGTGGACTCTTGGGCCTCTTTAGTTTCTCTCCTAGATTTTTGAAGACGGGTTTCAACCATGAACTAGGTATTTACCGAGATGTGTGAGACTAGATGAAAATGGAAAAAAGTATGGATGACCAAGAGTTGGATGGAATGTAAATGAATCTGAGGTTTACTTGCAATGTCCAAAATGTAAGACCAAGTATGTATGTAGTAGAGTGGGTGTGACTTCCAAAAAGAGGATAGTTTCTCTTGATGAGGTAAGTTGACCTTGACTCTAAGTAAGACCAAATGAGACCCAAAGGTGATAGACCTTGATGAGGGACCACTTAGCAAAATGTTGTCGTATGTAGTAAGTTGACAAAGTATGATGAGGACAAGCAAGTGAGATTTTGACTCAAGTTTAGATAAATGTGAATGTAATGCAAGGTGCAAAGCAATGATTGACTGTGTGAGACCCAAAGACAGGTTGAATGCTAGATGAAAACTTGGAGAAATAACCTAGGAAGCTCAAGAATTCCAAAACTGACTGTGGTTGTTTGCTGGACTGTAAAAGTTTTTCAATTCTGAACACAGACATGCCTGTATAATGCACAGACGCGATTTCCTGACACAGACGTGGTTTTGTTTAACACAGACGCGTTTCTGAGATTTTTTGTAAATTGCAATGTTGATTTTGAAAACACAGATGCGTTTCTGCCCTTCACAGATGCGGTTATACAACACAGACGCTATTATGTCAGACACGGACGCGTTTCTGCAAAATTTGTGCAATTTTTTCCAATCTGTGAATTTGTTTTGTTGTGACCAAATCTGACTGTTTGACTATTTTTCGTGACAAGAGGACACGGTGTTGATGAAGACTCAATGTTTGCAAGTGTCTAGACTCCAAAAAAAATGACTCAAAGAAAGTGTGATATTTGATGTAAAAATGTTTTGCATACACTTGAAGACACAAAAGACACAATGTTTTGCTGTTTGGTCTTGAATGTTTGATTGTTCAAAATAAGTCAAGCACAATTCTTAAGGCTGGCCAAGACAATAGTTGTTGATCCCACATGAGGTTTTACCCCCAAGGCTACGCTATTCGGAGTGGATACTTAGATGCTTGACCTCACTGGCTCCACCCTCGGCATTCACTTCTCAGGTCAGCCAAGCATCAATCCCCACGAAAACTCCCTGTGGTGAACTTTATATCTCTACTAAGAACCGTATGTGTGTGGGCTGCTACCAGAGGTCCGACCTCTTGCCCCAGCAACTAGAAGGATTTTGGCTTCTAAAACAAAAAGGTGCTAGTAAGGGCATCCGCTCGTGTGGCCATACATGCAGCACTTTCAGCTCTGTAAATATAGAAGGCTCCTAGCTGGTAGGGGTTACGCCCTACAAATGATCAAATAAATTTGATCAAATGGGTTTATGGGGAGACATAGTGTCGGTATGAACTAATCAGCACACATTATTCATAGTTTTCACCATGAATACAGTTATTTATAGTGGTTTGGAAGAAGATGGCTTTTCTTTTGCTACCACTTGGGTCGTTCTCTCCTCACTAGTAGTCCTAATGACCACATGGGAAGATAGGCCCTCTAAAGATTAAACAAAAAGAGTCTATTGCTCAAGACACAAAAGACAATGATTCAATTTTAGTGCACCAATTGAAGTGTTTGCTAGTCTATGAAAACAAGGCACACAATAAAAATCCAAAAACCCTTGCCAAGGACCTGCAACAAAGATTTATTAGTAGTTTGGATTGTTTGAAATAATCACCCCTTCCTGCAAGCACACAAGTTAGGTAAATTTTAAATCCAAAAGACTTTGTGAAAATAGGGGCCTTCAACCAAACAATTTTGCTTTCAAGACAAGCTGCACCAATTTCATTAGCTAGATCTAAAGATGTTAGCTCAAAATAAACCGGATCTGAAATATTAAATGACCAAAAACCGAATCAATAAAAATAAAAAATAAAAAGAAATCAACGCACACAGACGCGGTTACCCCAAACATAGACATGACTCTCTGATGCAGATGTGCTTCTACGAGACACAGACACGGTTCCAAAACCCAAACGCGACTTTTGGACACAGACGTGTCTAAAAACACCGCAGACGCGACTGAGGAACACAGACACGGTTTTTGGAATCTGCAAAAAAAAATAAAAAAAAATATTGTCAAGGATGCAGACGCGGTTCCAGATATCACAGACGCGGCAGAAAATCAAAAAACGCGACCCGAAAGTGCGCAGACGCGAAAATGTTGAAATGTTGTCGAAAATGTCAGATCTGCAACTTCAAACACAAAATCTACAACAAAAATGTTAAATGAAAAAGGGACAAGAGTCCCACCGGGCGTGCCAAAATGTATATGGTGAAAATGGATACAACAATAATAACAATATTGAAAGGCTAAGAATTCAACCACAAAACCCTAGCCTAACAACAACAAAGATCCACCATAACATATGAAGATTACCTAGGACAATTCAAATCAAATGAAATCACAAAGATTATACCATTACATGTCCAATAGGGTTTGGATCTCCATTCTTCCTATCTCCATTGATCTTGCTTGATATATTTGCTCTCAGATTTTATGTGCACAAGAGCTCAACAAAGAACGGAATGTGGTTGCAAGTAGGATCGCATATGAAAAGCGTTGTGTAGTCAAGTGCATAAATTGATTAGAATGATTGATTAGGGTTTGATAATGAAGGAAGTATCCTCTTATATAGAAGACACTATATGAAATGGAGGGATAAGATTGAGAGGTGTAAAAGGAGGTCGGCTATGATTAGAGGGTAGGTAAAAGAAATAATAAAATAATGAAAGGGGTAGGTAGTGTAGGAATTAAGAGATGAATGACATGTGTCATAAGTAGAAAAGGCTAATGAATTAATTAAATAAATAAAGATTTATTTAATTAATAGAAGGAGTGAGATCAATTAAATAAATAAGATATTTATTTAATTTAGAAAAAGGAAAATTTAAATAAATAAATGTATTTATCTAAATGAGAAATAAGGCTAGAAGAGGATAAATGAATTAATTAAATAAATAAGGATTTATTTAATTAATAGATGAATTAGGCTAAAGTAATTAAATAAATAAAGATATTTATTTATTTAGATTGGACAATTTTAGGTGTCTACAGTGGGAAAAAAAATAGGGTTTGAAAGTTTAATCCCTCATGTGTGAGGTGGATGTAAATAGGTAGAGGAGAAAGCATAAATGAATAATGTAAATGCTTATGCATATGTTTGTGAAAATGGATAAATAATAATATTATTATTAAATATATATATATGATAGATGATAAATAGATGATAGAATAATAATATTATTGAATGATAAATCGAATAATAATATTAATAATGAATAAATGATAATATAGATATTATTGATGATATATAATAATATTAATGAATTAATGATGGATAAATAATTTAATATTAATGGATAAATGATAAATAATAATAAGAATAATATTAATAATAATATTAATAATGGATAATATTGATGATAAATGATAATAGATGGAATAATGCATGAAAATGAAATGGATCCACCCAAGATTAGGATGACAAATTTTATGTGTCTACATAGAGTACATGAGGCTTAAATGAAGAGAACATACTTTATTGGTGGGTTTAATTCCTTGTTCACACCACCCCACATCAATTAATAAGATGTGATAGAGGTACGAATAAAGAAAGTACCTGTACATCAGCAATATTGTGCTTTATGTGGTTTTAGAAAATGTTGGGAAAATCTTCATACCATGGGAAATAGAGTAATTTCAACACCTTTGGAAAGAAATATTCCTTATTTATTCAAGACTCGAGTAATTCTAGGCCTTAATCTTGGTGGAAATACTCATGATTAATTCAATTCAAGTGTTTGGGGCTTCTTTTAGACTTCATGTGTACATTTAAATATTATAGTTGTAACAATCATAATTCAATGTAAGGGTGTACCTCTCTATCTCTCTATATATCCCTCTATCTATATCACTCCCTATGTGCAGATAATTCCTTTATAATACCATGTTCTTTGTTGGTTTAAAATTTTGTAAAATATGTGAATCTACAAAATTATGGTTTCAATCACAACAACATGATATTTTATCTCCTATTCTTCTAAGGGGATGCTCCCCCTTTAACTTTCTACTCTATTTTACTAAAATGAAATGCAATCTTTAATTTCTATTCTAAGCATGGGTGGAATGCCATTCTATCTTCTTTTTTAAGATAGATGTTATTATTTTCTTCTAACTTCAGGAAAAAAATTACAATATAGAGCAATGATAATTCTTACACTTTCGATGTTACACATTAACTCTAAATGCAAGAATGAGTAAAATATGGATAAGGGAAAAAAAAAGTTTCTATGAAGGGCTAAAAGTCCTCCATTGCTTCTCTGGCATGGGAAAGAGTGCTTAAGCGAAAAGTCTTAAAATCGCTTCTCTCCTATCAACCTTTATTCAAATAATTTCTTTTGTAACCCAATGTGATAACCAATAAATCCAAAGCAAAGCACAAAGTCTTTGAATCACAATTTTCCTTTTTCAAGATTATACAATAAATCACAAAGTCTTTAAAGTATAACTTAAATGTATCTAAACTAAACTTAATTTAAAAAGTACCAATATGAAGCACAAAGTCTCCAAACTGATATCAAACCCACCAATTCCTATTCTATCAACAATTGCCAAGATATGACACAAAGTTCACAAATTAACGATTGCCTCTACATTTTAACAAAATTCTCAACACACCTTCACTTGAGTAAAGTAAGAATTTATAATGAAAATGACATAAGAACATTCTCACCATACACCACTAATGAAACCAACACAAAGTTTGGATGCCAAAATCTTTGTTCTCATTTCATCAAATTGTAAAATTATAAAAGGAACACAAAGTTTCACTTCTTCACTTTTCACTTCGGCGTAGTTTCAACATATATATTAAAGATAATAGATATGAATTACAATGAGAAACCTCTTATATATAGGAGAGAAGTGCAGTATAAAACTAGGAAAACTACAACTAATTGTGACCAAGTCAAAGCTAGAGTTTGATTTGACTTAGGACACATGCATAGCCTAAATGCAAAAACTAAATACAAAATTGACACTTAAGGTGTCAATATCTTATTCAAAAATGCACCTACTATGAAAATTACTAAGTGGCCCCAGACACTCCATTCTGATCCTGCTTCATGAATTCCTTGAACTTTTGCAAAGTTGCTTTCATTGGTTCTCGATCAGATCCTTTTGTGTGACTTGTAATGGCTTTGACTCGGGTGATAGAATCTCTGAGGTTCATGTAGCATTTCTTTTGCTTCTTCAAAAGTGAAGCTAGATCATCCTGATTAACTTGGATATCCACCAACTTGTCAATTGAGGACATTGAGAAAGTTTGTTTATCAACCTCTTCACCAACCAACAAACTAAATTCTTTTATAATAGCATCTTCATGAAGGGGCTTTTGATTTTCATTAAGGAAAGTGCAGGGAAGAGATGAAATATTTTTTATGATGTCTTTCCCTTTATCATTAGATTCTATCTATGCTTTCCTCAAATCTTTGATAAGCACCTCAAGAAAATTTATTTGGTTGTCCAATATCTCTCGTTGCTCAATGTATATTTCTCTTGAAGGAATCACTTCATTATCGACCATAATATCTAATTGGAAATCCTCTAACTTCAACCAAGAGTCTAAGTCTTTCTCATGTATTTCCAATTCACTTGAGAATAAATTCAAAGTATTATCAATTGCATTTATTACCTTCTCTGAGTTGTTTACAAGAGTAACTATTGAACATAGGAGATGAGTTCCCGAGCTCAACAATCTATCCATCCATTCACCCACTATCCTCCCCCAAGAATTTACTTGTTTATCTTGTTTAACAACTTGTTCATCTACTGAAGAAGTGACTAGCTCAATTACATCTGATGATTTGGTAATCTTAATCAAGACTTATGCAAGCTAATCAACCTATTTCTTCAATTTATATTTCTTCATCTTCTCTTCATTGAACATTGTTAGTGTTGGCCATTTAGTGGAATTGATTATGTGTTGCATTGATGTTTTTTCATTCATGTCAACACTAGTTGTTTGGAGCTTTATCGACACCCTTCTGGTCCTAGTAGGTTGAATGGTTTCTGGTTAACTTGGATCCGGCATGATCTGGCAAGCTCTGGTATAGTTTGGTGATGGAATTGGCTTGTTCATGATACTTATACTCATATTTGGTCAGCTAATTTTGGTTTGGTGATTGGATGCTATCCTGCTTGCTTAGAAGATTGGTTTTTGGTTTCGGTGAGGGTTTCACCAGTAGAGCTTTTGATGGAGATCTTTGATGAATTGCATAAGTGGTGTTGGTGCAACTTCTGATGGAGTTTTAGGATGTTGTTGGTGATCATATTTGAGACTTGGCAGATGGAGATCATTGCTGAAACATGTGGACCTATACTTGGTCTTAGTTGATCTAGGTTATGGACCGGTTTTAATGTAACGTGTGGATAGGACCTATTGATGTATTTATGGGATATCTTATGTGTTGATATTACTTGTTTGTTCTAAGGCTGACATGGTTTGTAATTATGTAATCGGTTTATTGTCCGATGGCCGACTTGATTGTGTATGGTCAAGGGTTTGTATAAATAGATATAAGATCTCATTGTAGATCATCATGGTTAATGTAAGAGGTCATGGTCAAGGAATGTAATGTGTGAATAATGTAATATCATTCAAACAGAGGAGTTGGTCGATCATTGGAGATTGAATTGGGTTTATGTAAGAGGATTTAGTCCTCCGGTATTAAGCTTAACCAGAACTGTACTCAGGCATAGCAGATGTTATCTTTTGCATTTCAACACTTCTTCGGATTGTAGTTTGGGTTTCTATGTAGTCAGTGAGGCTCCTTTTGTGATGAGTAGTGTGCTCTAGGTTGTTGGCCTTCCTGCAAGTGCAGGCCCCTTCATTGCAATTCACATACTTACTGCAGAAGTATTATCTAACTGTGGATAGGCTTCCCACCGTGGTTTTTCCCTTTATCGAGTTTTCCACATACAAATCTTGATGTTGTGTGGAAGGCTTTTATTCTGTGATTATTGTTTATACTTAATTGGATTAACTACTATTCAGGTATTAATGTTTTGGGTTCCGATATTAAAATTTTAATTATTGAATGTTCATGTAATCTGTGACAACTGATTCACCCCCCCCACCCCCTCTCAGTTGTCTTTCTGCTATCTGAACTGTCTAACAGTCACAAGGTGATGGAACAAAGTCTCGACATCTTCTACCATACCTTCATGCATTTGTTTACCCAAATCAATCCTCCTGATGATGTAATAACTAGGTTGCACTTTATGAAGATCTATATCCGACGGTGGAATAGCCATCTCCACATATTTGTTCTTTGATTCATCTACCTTCACCCTAGATAGAATTTTATCCTTCTTCTTACCCTTGGTTTTAACAAGCACCAATTGATTAAAATAAAAATCATCTAGAGATACAACTTGTTTCTCCCTCTTAAGAGTGTTAGACACTAGCCAAGGTGGCAATGAATTATCATCATCTACTCTAGTAGTCAAAACTTGTGTAGCCAATTCATTTGTTTTAACACTAGTAGTAACAATGGGTGAAGAGAAAGTAACAATGGCAAGTGTGTTTGAAACAGTGGAAACCTATAGAGGAACCTGGCTTTTTGACATAAAATTCTCAAAATATTCCAACATGGAAGAAGTAACCTCAGATAGATTAGGAAGGAACATGGTATCAAGGTTGTCATGAGGTGTATCTAGGGCTAATTCATTGGTGGAGGTGGAATGAATGACAGGTACTTTTGGAGCTTGGGATGAAAATGACACAATAGAACCCAAAGGAACAACATCAGTAATATAGACTAAGGTAGTACATGTGATATCACATGATGTAGGAATAATTCCTTCATGTGTTTCTTGAGAATGGGAAGTACTTGGTATTTCAAGTGCTTCTTCTTCATCAAGTTCTCCTTCTTCTTGTTCTTGTTCATTCTCTGGTTCATCTTCATTTTCCTCTTGATGATGTTCATATTCATTTTCATCTTGTTCTTCTTCACCAATCTCTTTTTGAGCTTGAATTTCTTGAGTCCAAGACTCACCTTAGTATTTACCTTTTCCAACAGTGAACTTGAATTTTAGACCTTTGGAAGTTATGGATGTTGGATATTGTTGAGAAGTTTGTTGGAAAAAGTGTTGTCATTGATGCCAACATATTCTTCTGTGTATTCCAGTGTTGCACTCAAATTAAATGAGTTGGTTTGGCTAGTATGTTGTAGATGAGTTGTTGCGGATTAAAGGGTATTGAGATAACTATTTCTAGTTGATTTAGTGGACGTTTCATAGGTCCACATGGTGATTTGATCAAGTTATGAGATCTAGTATTGAGGTTGGTTTTTAGTTGGTTTTATTGATCAGTGTTCTGGATTGTGCTCTACATTCCTCCAGAATTGCAATATCTTGGTTTATGGATTTGGCAGTGTTTGGGACGTTCAGGTCTGACCTCAATTCAGATGGTTTGTGATTTGGAAGTCCGCAAGTAAATCTTTATGTTTGACAGTCAGTTGAGTTGATGTTCTTGAGGTTCGATATAATGATGTTAAAGATTCTAGTAAGTGGTGATGTTGTGGTTGTTGCTATGGTAGTTCATGTTTCTTGTGGATATTTCTAGATCATGTTCTATCCTTGTTGATGGTCTGCATTGATCGTCGTACGCATTATTGATCATTTTCTTGATCTGGTGGTGTTCTTTGTGTTATGCATCATTCATGATGATTGCAACATGTTGCAGATGTTCGTGGTGCAATTATTGAAGGTGTTGCATGTTCAAGATGTTGATTTAGGTCAATACTATGTCTTAGTCGACATTGTTCTGGTTTGCATGTGATATTGTAGCATGTGAGGTTATTGCTTTGTATAGGTTGATGACTTGTATAAATATATATAATAGTCATACTGTGGATGTTTCTGTGATGTATCTGTGTGTGCGAACAATGTTTTTGATCTTTCAGTAGCAAAGGGGAAGTGTGAAGAAGTGTGAGAGATAAGAGTTTGTGATTGTGTCCTTAATTAGAATTGTAACTAGGCATGAGGAGATGCTATTTCATCAGTTCATGATCTTCTTAATGTAATCTGAATGTTTTTGTAAGGTAGTGAGCCTTCCCAAGGGTTGTAGCCCTTCTTGTTATTTGTTTTGAGCAGTGAGCTCTAGGCAGTGTGCCTTAATGCATGTGCATTCCCCATTGTAATATTTTATTTACTCCTAATAGGGTATTATCTCATTGTGGGTAGGACCCCATCGTGGTTTTTCCCTTAACTGGGTTTTCCACATAAAAAATCTTGGTGTTATGTGTGTTATTGATGTGGTGCTGACTTGTGCTTTCATTGCTAATTATTAGATCTGAATTTAAGTTTGAGTTGTGTAAAGTTTGTGAGAAAACTGATTCACCCCCCCTCTAAGTTTGTTGTACTATTTCCAACAATTGGTATCAGAGCTAGATCCTCCAGAAGAAGCTTGACTGCTTGAGGAAATCCAGGATGGCAACCTTTGATTTCAAGAAGGATAGTCTGAGATTTAATGGAACAAATTACACTCTTTGGAAGAATTGGATGGAATGTCATTTTAGATGCATTGGTGAAGATTATTGGAAGATTACTAAGAATGTGTATAATGCTCCTCCGAATGGTCCAACCACTCTGGATGAGATCATGGAAGTTGAATTCAATATTAGAGCCAAGGAAGCATTGTTGACTGCCTTGTCTGATTCTGAGATGACTAATGTGATAGATATGAAGATTGCTCATGAGATTTGGAAGAAGCTAGATACTTTGTATGACAGTGACTGTCATGTGAAAGTTGCTAAGTTGCAGAGATTGAAGGGAAAATATGAGATGCTGAAGATGGGCGAAGATGAGAACATTACCTCCTTTATGAAGAAAGTGAATGAGCTTGTGTTGAATATTAGATGTGTTAGTGGAGTGTTGGAAGAATCTGAGATTGTAGCTAAAGTCCTAAGATCCTTGCCTCCTACTTACAAACACAAAGCTATTGCTACTGAGGAGATCTAAACTATGACAAATGTGACTAGAGACATGTTGATTGGAAAGCTTGTTGCTTTTGAGTTGAGTGAGTTTGGTGAATCTCTTCCTAAGTCTGAATCTACATTCAAAGCTATTGTATACAGGAAGCAAAAATATGATCTGGGAGAAAGTTCTAAAAGGGTGTTTAGATATGAGAAGGAGATGAGAGAGCTTGAAGAAGAAGAAAGAGAGATTGAAGCTCTGATTGCCAGAAGATTGCCTAAGGGTGCCAATAAGTATGAAGGAAAGTTGCCTCTTAAATGTTTTCATGCAATAAGATAGGACATTTTGCCTCAAGGTGTCCGAAAAGAATTTCTAAGAAGCCATAAAAGCCATATAAGCCTAAATATCAGAAGTGTTATTTTGTTGTTGATTAAGGTTTGGCAGATGACGAATCTGAGAAGGGAAATTTAGGAGATAAGTGGGTGTTCATTTCTATCAAGGAAGATGATCTGGTGACTATTGATTCTACTAGCTACATTGATGAGGAGAAAGCTTCGGTTGCTAAAGTTGAAGAGAAAGATGAATGGGTTATTGATAATGGATTCTCTCATCATATGACACGTGATAAGAGTAAGTTTGTGAGTATGGAAAAGTATGATGGTGGTGTAGTAAGATTTGGAGATGACAAAGTTGGTATAATCTTTGGTAGAAGTTCTATTTCTCTTGATGGTAAGCATAACATTGATGGTGTCTTGTATATTGAAGGTCTAAAGCATAATATTTTGAGTGTTGGACAGATGGTTGATAAGGTATATGATTTGGAATTCAAGAATGGCAAATGTAAGATCTTGAATAGCTCCGGAATTGAGATTGCATTAGGCACAAAGACTAAAGGTAATATCTTTCACTTGAAAGATGGTGGTAAAAGTTGTTTGATTTCTTAGATTGATGAAAGTTGGTTATGGATAGAAGGACGTGTCATGTAAACTTTGATTGCATGGTTAAGATAAGTTCTACTCAAGCAATGAGATATCTTCCTAAGTTGGTGAAGCCTTCTAATCCGGTATGTAAGGAATGCCAATTAGGGAAGCAGACAAGAGTTACTTTCAAAAGAAAATAGTATACTTCTAATAGAATATTGGATCTTGTGCATATTGATTTGTGTGGTACTGCTAGAGTGAGAAGCTTTCAGGGTGACAGGTATTTCATGTTGTTGATTGATGAAGATTCAAGGATGATGTGGGTTACTTTCTTAAGGGAGAAGTCTAAAGTCTTGGAGAAGTTCAAGGTTTTCAAAGCTATGATTGAGATAGAGACTGGACTGAAGATGAAGTGTCTAAGATCTAACAGAGGTGGTGAATTTACTTCCAGTGAGTTCAATTCTTTTTGTCAAGAGCATGAGGAGAAGAGATAGTTATTTGCTCTGCGAACCCCTCAGTAGAATGGTGTTGTGGAGAGGAAGAATATAATAGCTTAGGAAGCTACTAGAACCATGATGATTGAAGTAAATGTTCCACATATCTATTGGAGAGAATTTGTGAGTATTGTTGTATACACTTTGAACCGGGTGCATATCAAAGGTGATACCAGTAAGACTCCTTATGAGTTATGGTTTGGTCATGCTCCAACAGTTAGATATTTCAGATTGTTTGGTAGTAAATGCTATATTAAAAGAGATGAAGATCTAGGGAAGTTTTATACTAGAAGTGATGAAGGAATATTTCTTGGTTATTCTACTAATAGCAAGGCCTAGCGATGTTATAATAAGAGATTGAGAAAGATAGTTGAAAGTGCTAATGTGAAGATTGATGAAGGAAATGAGAGATGGATAAGATCTTGCAGATATGATTTAGATGATCACGATGTCAATTCAGAAAAAGGAAAGCAAGTGCAGACCCAGAATCAAGTTTAGATTGTTTTGGAAAAGCTTGATAATGAAGGAGAAGGTGCAAGTGCTAGTGCAAAATAAAGAGCTCAAGAGTCTGAAAATCAGGAAAATCCTAAGACTCCCAAGTATGTAAGGTTGATTCATTCATGGAATCAGATCATAGGAGATAAGAATAAAGGTTTGATGACTAGGAGAAGAATTGCCGAAGAGTATTGCTTGATTTCTAAGATTGAACCTAAGGATGTTAGTGAAGCATGCAAAGATGAAAATTGGGTTAAAGCAATGGAAGAAGAGTCGAACCATATTGAAAAGAATAATACATGGATTCTTGATCCTAGACCTAAGGATAAAAATGTAATTGGAACTAAATGGGTGTTTCAGAATAATTTGGATGAAAAGGGTGAAGTTGTTACGAATAAAAATAGACTTGTTTGTAAAGGTTATTCTCAGATGGAAGGAAATGATTTTGAGGAGACTTTTTCTCCGATAGCTAGAATTGAATCTATTAGATTGTTTCTTGCTTATGCTGCTTATAAAGATTTGAAAGTTTATCAAATGGATGTCAAGTTAGCCTTTCTTAATGGTGAGTTGGAAGAAGAAGTTTATATTGACCAACTAGATGGTTTTCAGTTGACAGATAAGAGAGATATGGTTTGCAGATTGAAGAAAACATTGTATGGATTGAAGCAAGCCCCAAGAGCCTGGTATGCCATATTGGATAAGTATTTGATGAAGCATAAATTCAATAAAGGTATTGCTAATAGTAATTTGTACTTTAATATTGATAATGATAACATCTTGATTGTTGAATTTTTTGTTGATGATATTATTTTTATGGTTTGTGCAAGAAGTTTGCTAATGATATGCATAATGAGTTTGAGATGTCTATGATTGGTGATATGAAATTATTTTTGGGATAGAAAATTACTCAGTTGGATAAAGGTATTTTTATATCTCAATCTAAGTACGTTAAGGAATTGTTGAAGAAGTTTAGTTTGGATGATGCAAAGCCAGTTGGTACACCTATGGTAACCAGATGCAAGTTGACAAAGGATGATGATTCTTGAAAATCGAATCAGACTAGATATAGATCTATGATTGGTGGATTGTTGTATTTGACTTAGACTAGACCTGATATTATGAATGTTGTTTGTCTTGTTGCTAGATTTCAAGCTAATCCTAAGGAATCTCATGTTGTTGTCGTTAAATAAATATTCAGATATTTGAAAGGGATATTTGATTTTGGTTTGTGGTATCCTAGAGATGATGATTTTACTTTGAGTTCTTTTACTAATTTTGATTGGGCAGGTGATGTGGATGACAAAAAGAGTACTGGTGGTGGTGCATTTTTCTTGGGAAAGAGATTGGTTTCATGGATGAGTAAGAAGCAAAATGTTATTTCTTTGTCTACTGAAGAAGTTGAATACATTACTGCTACTAGCAATTGTACTCGGGTGATGTGGATGAAGAAGATGTTGAAGGACATCAGAGTTATCTTTGATGAGCCTACTACTATATACTATG
Source organism: Cryptomeria japonica (assembly GCF_030272615.1). NCBI lineage: Eukaryota > Viridiplantae > Streptophyta > Pinopsida > Cupressales > Cupressaceae > Cryptomeria > Cryptomeria japonica. The sequence goes on along the minus strand of NC_081412.1, from coordinate 530,205,956 downwards.
ACAATTCAAGTGTTATCAATATTTCTAATAATATGGTGTTGCATTCTAAGACTAAGCATATATTAATCAAGTTTCATTTCTTGAGAGAGAAGATGAATGAGAAGGAAGTCAGATTAGAGTATGTATCTACAAGGGAACATATTGCAGATATCTTCACGAAGCCTTTGCCTAAATATACTTTTGAGTATCTCAGAGAGAAGCTAGGGGTGATTGCCCCTCCTGATGAGAACTAAGATGCATTGAGTTGCATCAATTTGGTGGAATTCATAGAGATATTTTGTGATCCAGATTGATGAGTGAGGCTGCTACTCAGGGGGAGTAGTCAGTGTTGTTGTTCAGATTTGGTTGTTTTTTAAAGGGGGGGAGATTATCTCGTAAGGGAAAGAGAATCATGATTTGCATATGTGCCTTTTGCATTGATGTCGAAGGGGGAGAGAAGCATGTATATCATGTGCTGATCTCAGGAGGAGACTGTTGAGAGTTATGGGAAATTGTTGGTTGTTGATTTCTTTCTTTACATTCATTGTTTTTCAAATTCATATGTTGCCATCAATGCCAAAGGGGGAGATTGTTGGATATTCTTAAGAAGCTTGCTGGAACAAGTGTTGTCATTGATGTCAACATATTCTTCTGTGTATTCCAGTGTTGCAGACAGATTAAATGAGTTGGTTTGGCTAGTATGTTGCACATGAGTTATTGCGGATTAAAGGGTATTGAGATGAGTATTTCTAGTTGATTTAACAAAATTTTCACAGGTCCACATGGTGATTTGATCAAGTTATGAGATTTGGTATTGAGGTTGGTTTCCAGATGGTTGTGTTGATTAGTGTTCTAGATTCTGCTTCGTATTGCTCTAGAATTGCAATATCTTGGTTTGCAGATTTGGTAGTGTGTTTGAGACATTTAGGTGTGTCCTTGATTTAGATGGTTCATGATTTGGAAGTCCACAAGTGAATCTTTATGTTTGACAAACAGTTGAGTTGATGTTCTTGAGGTTTGATATAATGATGTTAAATATTCTAGTAAGTGGTGATGTTGTGGTTGTTGTTGTGGTAATTCATGTTGCTTGTGGATGTTTCTAGATCGTGTTCTATCCATGTTGATGGTCTGCATTGATCGTTGTGCGCGTTATTAATCTTTTTCTTGATCTGATCGTGTTCTTCATGTTATGCATCATTCAAGATGATTGTAGCATGTTGCAGATGTTCATGGTGCAATTATTGAAGGTGTTTCATGTTCGAGGTGATGATTTAGGTCCAGACTATGTCTTAGCTAACATTGTTTTGGTCCGCATGTGATACTGTAGCGTGTAAGGTTATTGTTTTGTATTATCTGATGAGTGTTGAGTTGACCTTGAAATATAGGTTGATGACTTGTATAAATGTATATAAATAGTCATGTTGCGGATGTGTCTATGATGTATCTGTGTGTGTGAACACAGTTTTGATCTTTCAGTAGCAGAGGAGGAGAAAAGAAGTGTGAATAAGTGTGAAAGTGCAGAGTTTGTGATTGTGTGCTTAACTGGAACTGTAACCAGACATGAGGAGATGTTATTTCATCAGTTCATGATCTTCTGAATGTAATTCGAATGTTTTTGTAAGGCAGTGAGCCTTCCCAAGGTTTGTAGCCCTTCCTGTTATATTTTTTGAGCAGTGAACTCTAGGAAGTGTGTTTGAATGGATGTGCATTCCCCATTGTAATATTTTAGTTACTCCTAACAAGGTATTATCTCATTGTAGGTAGGATCCTGCCATGGTTTTTCCCTTAACCGATTTTTCCACGTCAAAAATCTTGGTGTTATGTGTGTTATTGATGTGGTGTTGACTTGTGCTTTCATTTCTAATTATCAAATCTAGATTTAAGTTTGAGTTGTGTCAATTTTGTGAGCAAACTGATTCACCCCCCTCTCAGTTTCCTGCATTGTTGCCAATAATGGGTTCCTGTCTGTTTTTGGTCCTCAACTCAAAATTTTTACCCTCAGGGCCTACAACATCTTCTTCAAATGATTCATTCTGGTAAGGCTTCAGCTAAACACCATGTAGGTTCAACCAAACAATGGTATTATCAATAATCTTTTGAAATCTAGCCCTTATAGAAGTATTCTCCTTTTGGGACCATTGAATGAGAGGCAAAGGTAATCCAACAACTTTATTTCTTTCATATGCAAGGATCAAGGATATCACCATCCTCTTCAAGATCTTCAAAAATGCCAGCTAGATCAAGGTTTTCAATTTGCTCTACTATCAAATGCCAGTAATCCATTCTCTGTACATCTTCTTTAGTTCTGTCATCCACCCATACATCTTCAATCTAATGGATATGAGTATAGTTTTTCTTAATCTCATTCTCCATACCCTTATAATCGAAGAACCTTCCAAGTTTGAAGAATCTCATAGTCACTTGCCTCATCTCCTCCTCCATGGCACGGGCCTTATAGATGGAATTGATGGAGTATCTGCCTATGGAGATGGAGAACTTAAGACCTGTCTTATGAGCTCCAAATTGATGCTTATGAATAGAAACCATTTGACGAGCCATCTCCATAAGAATGACCTTATCTAACGGATACCTTGGGAGCATAAATGGTTCTCCATCAACGCATCCAATCCCGATATATATGAAGGTAGGAAATTGAAGGAAAATGCAACCATATTCACTCACCACTTTCAATGCTTCATCTAACACTCTTTTTTTCTGAAGTTCCTTATCAAATAAACACATGTAATGAGAAAAGAAAGCATCATTTACCCTCCTGAAATGATGTAAACTCTCCGAGAGAGTTAACTGAGTGAAGTACTTATAAATAGGAACTTGACTCATGTTACCTGTGGTAGAAAATCTTGGAAAATGCCTCATCGAGGCAGTTGCATAGACAAGATAAGAAGTCATATAGAAATTTAAGGTGTTAGGCACCTTAGTCAATTGTTCACATAGAGCATCCTAAATTTTCTTGCCCCAATAGATCTTCTTTTTATTCTTCTTGATGACATGAATGTACTAATACATCCATTTATAGTAAGTATTAGAAGTCGAGAGGCCTTTTACTCTACTGAGAAGAGTAATGAGGTCATTGACCTCCTCAATGAAGTCACTACGGGGAAGAGTTTCTAGCCATCTATAAATTGTAGGCCTAGGTGTTTTTAGCCAATTATAATTCATATTCCTTTGACATTTCTCTAAATTCTTATCAATATAAACCATTGTTGATTGCATGTCAATATTTGCATATTGATCTATAGGAGAACACTTGAAAGTTGTATCAAAGAAATCTTCATCAAGCTTGATAAGTGTTTTCTTTCCATCAACATCCTTTACTGATTTGGTGACAGGATCATATCTCTTGGCAAGAGCCAACACGAATTCTGGATTTTGAGCTGACATGGGAAAAGAAGCCAACAAATAAATTTCAATGTTTATGGTGGGCTCCATCTTGTAAGAAATATGTGGCTCTCTTACCCTCTTCATAAATTCTTCAAGATCGACTTGGCTGATCTTTGTGTCTTTGATATTGTCATGTTTGATGTCACCGAAGAAGGGGGAGACACTAGATGCATTTCTTTATTTTTGAACTTCATTGATTTCTTGCTCGGTGAGGGTCTTGACATTTGCAATAGATGTACTGCATCATGAAAAGATCATCATTTGAAATGATTAGCCTTCACGAAAAATCTTCATTTGGTAGGAAAAGTTCATCGATCAATCACAAATTGATCAAAAATCATTAATTTGTATGTGTGTGCTTTGGATGCAAATCAGACTTATAAGTTCGATTTGCACTTGTTTAAGTGAAAAAACAAGACAAATGCATATCGGACTTATAAGTCCGATTTGCATTTCATAAAAAGTAATATCAAAAGATATTGTATATTGGAGTTATAAATCTGAAATACATAATAGAAAAAACTCATATAATAGTGCAAATCGGAGTTATGACTCCGATATACACTATAAAACCAAAATGAGAAAAGTGTATATCAAAGTTACAACTCTGATTTACACTTTGAAAAAGGAAATGCCAAAGATATGTCAAGCAGGGTTATAACCGTGACCGACACTATCAAAAGGAAAGTCAAAACAAAAGGTGTCAAGCGGGGTTATAACCTTGACCGACACTATGAAAAACTAGGGCAATTAAAAATAGTGTCAGGTGGGGTTAGAACCCCGTCTGACACTTAACAAATCACAAAACGAAATATGTGGGGGTCAGGTTTGTAACCCTGACCACTATCAGTGCACAGAGAGTGATGGGTGTCGGGAGTACAAACCCGACCACCACCGCTTGTGATGAAAGGAAGTATAAAAGGGTGGGAAGGGGATATGGCCCCAATCACCACTACAGTCATGGACTATGGTGAGGTTTGGGGTAATATCCCTGCTCAAGAATCACTGCAATAAACAATAAAACAAGGGGAAGAAGAATGGCGGGGGTGTGTATCCACCACACACCATGATATATATCATGGTGTGTGACAGACATATAGTCTTGCCACTACCGTGATACATGCCATTAATGAAAAGAATGAAATCGGATTTGTAATGTGATGCATATTTTGACAAAGCAAAAATGAAAGCTAAAAGCTTTGAGAAATTGATACATACCATGATCAATGAAAGAAGCTTGAGAAAATCGAGCTCTTCAATCCACCAAGAAAGCGATAATGAGAAAATTATGGCTAAAATTATGAAATAAGTGGGTGAAGAAACCCAATTTAAAACGAACCCCAAAACATTAATTATAAAATCATGCATAATAAAAGTGGAAATTAGACCTATAGGTTCGATTTGGACTCAAATTGATTACTAAGCGTAAAATCGGACTTTAAACCCAATTTTACACTAAACAACCAAAAAGAATGCAAAAACGGATTTAAAACCTGATTTAGCATCAAAACGGGGAAGTTCACTTTTTAAGTTAAAATTTTGAAATTTTAACTCAATGAGGGAATTTCAACACGAAACAACACATATTCAATGACAAATGAGACAACCAAAATATCTCATTTTCTTGACTTTGAAAGAAAAGAGAGCGAATTATGAAAAATTTATAGGGGTTGTCCTGTTTTCACGCAAAACAAAAATGAGGACAACACTCTTCACAAAATATATCAAACTCATTTGATGTAAATTCTACTCCTCTATCAAACCTCAAACACTTGATTTTAGCATCAATTTTATTCTCAATCATAGATTTGAAAACTTTAAATCTATCAAATGCTTTAGACTTTTCTTTTAAGAAAGCAACCCATGTCATTCTAGAGAATCCATCAATAAGAAACAAAAAATATCTTTCACCATTTACCCCTCTTGTCCTTGTAGGTCTGCATAGATCTGTATGAATCAACTCCAAAGGCCTTGTAGTAGAATACTCCTTGTTCTTAAATTTGTTCCTTGTTTTCTTACCCATTTCACATTCGTTGCACACTATATTAGCAGACCTTTAATAATCTTTGATAAATCTCTGATATCATGAGTAGAACTAATGTCCGCCATGTTGTCAAAGTTAACATATCCCAACCTTTTGTGTCATAACCAACATTCACTACTTTGTGCCAACAAACAACTACTTCCTCTATTTTCCTTCACATAGTAGACATTACCATTTGTTCTTATGACTTCTGCACCAATCTTTTGGAACTTCCTTTTCTAATCTCACATCCAAACCCATGAAATTTGAGCTTGTAGCCTTTACTGCACATTTGACCCACACTCAAAATATTGTGTCTCAAACCTTTAACATAATAATTGCAATGAAGGCTACAAAGTTGTGTGAGGTTTCATGGCGAAGGCATATCCATATAGCTTTAACTGTATTAGTATCAACATAAATATTGCATTGAGAGATGTAACCCAAAAAATCTTCACTTTGTGATGTTAAAAACACTTTTTCAAATTCAATTAAAATTTGTATTGTGTGAGTTGTTATATGATGCAATACAAGATAATGGAGTGCTCTACTCTAGTTTTTTTCTTACCCAAAATTTCATCAACATAATCTTCAACTTCATGATGAAGCATGTTCTAAGATGTTAATATAATAACTCTTTGATAAGTTTTTCTTACATTCTTCAGCCTAAAATGCCTTACCCAATAAGAGAATGTTCCCTGAGTTGTAATAAATGAAGTCTTCTATTGATCTTCTAGTACAATTTATATTGGATTGGAGCCTAAGATTCCATCCATGATGGATGATAACTTTGGCAACCTAAAGTCATTGGTTGTGTCAATGTTGGGTAGACAAAAAACATCTTTGGGGAAAGCTTTGTTTATATAAATCACACTGAAATATGAGCTTGTAGAATTTACTACAATTATCTGCACATTTGATAATATTTATTCTTTATATCAATCACACTCACTATCTGGGATATACAATGATTGAGAAAAAGAAGTGGAAGAAGGGTATGTGCAGGATCATGAGGGGCCAAAAAAGTGGCGATATTCTAACTAAAGTCCTGATTGATAGATTGATTGAAAAATATCTATAACTTTCAAACAGTATCACATTTTTTGAATCTAAAACATGTGTCACATTCTATGCTTCATATACTATAGGATAAAAAAAAAATTGAATTTCGTAAAGTTTTGACCAAGTTATGGTTGTTAGACATACGAGTTTTTAGATTTTAAAAATATATAGTAAAAAAATCATAATTAATTATTTATTTCAAAAAAAAATACAAAAAAATATATCACATCTAGACATGAGTCTTCTACTTATATCTAAAACCTTATAAAAAAATATTATGATTTGATTGTGGTTAGGGTGATCAGATAGACACCTGCTTGTTATCTTTTTCTTGAAATTTTAGCACTTTTAAAAAAAAAAACTAGTAGCTTAGAAATTCAGTTTTCTACAGATTCTATTCTTACATATTTTTAAAATAATGTTGGCTACTTAAATTCTGTTTTTAACGTCAAGTTGCCTAACTCCGTTTTTCTGATTTTTATTGCAACTTAAGGGCCTGTTTTTGTTTTACCCACCATGATCCTACACATACCCAAAAGACACATCATATTGAAATTGGGATACCTTAACATTTGTTAGGGTTTTAAGTGCAAACTACTTTAGTGTCTTTTAAATTCCTACACGAAAAAATTCCAACAAAAGCACTCTTCACATATGATGTGCCCCATATAAACCTACAATTGATGCATCACACTCCATTAAAGCTTGAGTAGCAAAGCCTTGTGATAGATTACATGAAAGAATTTACATTGAAAAGTGAGTGGGAGATTCACTACTATGACTAGAAGAAAATACAGAGGATTGAAGATACAAGACCTTGCTAAGGTCCATAAACGTTGTTTTTTTGTGAAGTAGAGAAATAAGGTCTAGGCATGATCAATATTGACAACTATTGAAGTTGATGATTCAAAGTGATTCTATTTAAATATTATTTAATTTTCTCAATTTTATGAGTAATTGGAGTCTTTAAAGCACTTATTTTGGTTTTGTTCTCAATCCCAGAAGCTCTAGAATTAGATTCACGATTTAAATATTTTGACCTTTTCAACTAGAGCATTTTTTATGAGCACACAATTCTTTAGGGAGGTTGACCTTGCATTCCCCATAAACTCAATTATATATGACATGCTTCCAGGGTGAAGATTCTCTTCAAGATATGGAAAGATAAAAAATTTGCATTTTTTGTTCATTGCTCTATTGATTTGAATGTTTCACTTTTTTCTAAGGCAATTATTTGTTCTAATGTGTTATTACAACTCTAGATAAAAGCTAGTATTGTTTCCTTGGAGGCAGCTCACCTTTAGGAATTGCTCAACTATCAGGGAATACCTTTGTACTATGGCCAAAGTTCCTCCATCTCCTTCTAGGGCCGCTTACCTCCTCATGGGCACTACAGATTCATGGGTCTTAGCTTGTGGAAATCAAGTTGCTCGACCCTGGGTCTCTATCACACTAGTCGAAGGGATCATGGTCACAGGAGTGCTTCACGACCTATTTAGTGATGTTCATGTTCTCCATCTTATTAAGGTGTTGTTCCTAGATGTCCTTCTGGAGGCATTTTTGGTTGTTCTTCTGGTGGAGCTCGTGTGTGGTCATCTGGTGGTGCTTTCAACTGGTTTATTTCAACAAGTTTTCTTAACTAGAGTTGGTTATTTCTTCATCCCATTATGATTGAGATAAAGAAAAATATGACGAGGGGTGAAACCCTCTCATTGACACTCCAAACTCCACTTATGTATTGGGTAAACCTAGTGATTGGGACCCTTCACCTTTCCCCTTTGCTATTCCTCTTGTTGCTTAGCAACTATTTGTGTTATGTTTTTTTATTTGAGCTTCCATTCTATTTGGACTATTGGGGTATGATTTATATCCACCCACCTTTTTTGTAAACGTGTACTATTATTTCCTTATAAATGATAATGCTAACACCTATTCATCAAAAAACATATTACTAATTTAATGATCAAACAATTAATAATAATCATTAATTTTGATTTTAGTATGAGATTTGATTATATGATTAGTGTGTGTTATTTTTAGATTCAACTATCTAAGATTTGTTTTGAGCAATATTTTGGATCATGCTCCATGATCCATCATCAAGATATAGACAGCTATGATGATGGATCATGGCATGTGATCCAAAAGATTGATGCTACATCAGTGTGATCCGAAAAAATGATGCTAAATAAACCTTGTACAGTTGAATCTATCAATGTATATCTTGTTGATAGATCACATAATATAATCCAAATCCGAAATATTAATACAAGACAAATTTTACACAATTAAATCTAAAAATAACATATACTAATCATTACTGAAAGTATGATATCTTGAAAAAACAGTCAAAAGCTCACAGTCAAATAGCAAAACATCTTAACTAATCGCGGGCTAAAATGTTTTAAGTCTACAATTGATCCTTGACTATTTAATTAAAAAATTTAAAAAAACAGCCACCTCTTAGAAATTGACTCTCTTTATACAAATTTAATAATAAAAAAAAAAAACACCCATATAGAGGCTATCGTACAAAGAGTGTAAACCGGCATCACTCTATATAAAAACTCTATTTTCTAAGATTCTCCCCTTCCAGAAGCGTTAAAATATGATTTTCAGACGCCACCATGTCATAAGAATAATCCATTACCCACCAAATCCTTTGAATTTTTAACTTTTTGTTATAACAGGGGAAACAATAAAATCAGTATAGGGGATTGACTACCTCTAATATCTTTAGTAGATCCTCTTTTAATTCACAAATTTTTAAAATAAACTAACATGGTAAATAATTATCAATTGATGTTTTTATTGTAGTATCTCTGAAGTACAATAGTTTACAAAATTGTTCGAGTCTCTCCACAACATAATGTAAAAAGTCTTAAAAAATAATTTAAACCAATCAACATCCATTCAACCCCTTCCAACTAATTAGCCTCTCCCTACTTTGTATGATCCCAAAGATTTCTATCAGTTCCATGAAGTTTAAGGACATGATACTGAATGATGTATGCTTGAGTCTCTCCACAACATAATGTAAAGAGTCTTAAAAAATAATTTAATGCAATCAACACCCATTCAACCGCTTCCAACTAGTCAGCCTCTCCCTACTTTGTATGATCCCAAAGATTTCTATCAGTTCCATGAAGTTTAAGGATATGATACTGAATGATGTATACATCTCAAACATTTAGTCCAAGATCACATCGATTCAGGTACCATCTAAATCCTAGATAGTCATAATAAGTCAAAAAAGTCTATTTTGACTTACTAACCAAAACTTACAAATCTATATAGACCCCCTTCCTAAAAAAATTGCAAACTCCATTAGTCTTGTTTCCACTCCTTGTTGTTAGGCCTCCTTCCTCCTTAGTAGATATGATGGGTATGATGGATGCTCACCCTCAATCACCTTGGCATGCAACATTCATGATCCTATCGTATGCTTCTACTTTGCCAATGTGCCTAAAGGCATAGAGTGTGGCCCCTTTCATACATACTTAGTTCAACAAGAAAATTGTCAATGGGGTTCTTTTTGACCCTACCAATATGGTTAATATTATTATACATGAACTTCTTTATGTCAACAAACTATAACAAGATAAGTACAAAAATTTAGAAGTCTTCATATAGACACGTGACAACTTCTCTCTTCTTATTTTGGGTTTTATCACTTTGTTGGTCTAGGTTAGACCCAAGTTCTTGGATACCCTCTTTTCCATCATTCCTACCTATTACTGCTTCCTTGTAAAGTTGGGCCTACCATGACTTACTTCCATCCAAGCAATTGCTTTAGTCATGCATAAGTGCCTTAAGTTTTAACATGACAATGTAGTGCATACTATCCAACATATTAGATATGAGCCACTAGCATTATGTGGAGGTTTCTCTGTGCAATATTTATGTCCTTCATCTTCATGACCCTGGAGCCTTGCATTGACATCTTATTTAAAGGTTATCAAAAGTTCAATCTTCATGACCCTAGAGCCTTGCAATGACATCTTATTTAAAGGTTATCAAAAGTTCAATGTGAGTCCTCTAGGATCCTCTTCTTTTACAATCTTTTCCTATTCCTACACCTATAGGACAAGTAATTCATTAGGATGACCTCCTATTCCCCCTAAGTTCTCACAAGCTGCAATGGTTTCTTTAGTTCCCCCACCTACCTCTCTGATAGATAGGGGAAAGACACCTTGCTACATAGATCTTCTCCGATGGGTTTTTTTGTCCTATTGTGGTTTCTACTATTCCTAGACCTACCCCTTTAGTAGCAAAGGGAATCCAAGTTGTAGGTATAAAATCCTTTCCTGCATTGGTGGTACCTTACTCTTTTGTTGCTCCTTAGTTACTCTATATGTCTCTATGATATAAATAGGAAAAGTACCCATAGTGTAGGTTCCACCACATGCGCCCTAGGTATCTCAACCTTTGCTTGCTACTAATAGTGTAGGTTTTTATTTTTCCAGTGGGATATTTATTTTTCCTTATTCATAGGTTTTTCCTACACTTTTATTAAGCTTTCTTAGGTTAATAAATTAAATTCAATTAATTAATAACTAGGAGATAAGGTATTGAGGTGTCACCATCCTAAAAGGAAGGAGCTTTTATTATTTTTAGACTACTTGCTGGTCACTCCCTATTGGTTGAATTTTCCACTTCCATCCTTTCCTTAGTTCTATATAAACTCATTACCTAGCTTGTATTTTGTGTCTTTCCGCATACATTGTTATGTTATTACATAAACATTCATGTACATTGATGCACACAACTTTTGTTTGAGCTCCTAATGCAATCTTGTCATCTTGACATTTGCGCCTCTTGAAATCATGGGTCTATAATTGTGTTATTTCATTTACTCTTTAGTGGCTTATTTCTCTCATAGAAAGATCTTAGTTATTTATCTATTTCAGATTTCTAACATGTGGTGTCAGAGCTTCTGATCTACAAATCCCCTTCTTAGATTTTAGATTTATTTGTTCTTGATTTATTGTGAGCTTTATAGTGTTGTACCAATTTTTAATAAAATATATTTCTTAAATAAAAAATAATCTTTATAGTGTTGTACCTATTTTTTTGCCAACTTGTCCAACTATGTGCACTAATGACAATATAGTTACATTGATGGCAACCATAAGATAGTGGTGGTAGCAATTTGTTTTGAGGTCCTTAAGAAAAAGTGTCTAATTTGTCCTTAAGAAAAAGTGTCTTAAGGACCTCAAAAAAAATTGCTACCACCATTATCTTATGGTTGCCATCAATGTAACTATATTGTCATTAGTGCACGTAGTTGGACAAGTTGGCAAAAAAATAGGTACAACACTATAAAGATTTTTTTTTTTTTAAGAAATATATTTTATTAAAAAAATTGCAGGTAATATCTACACACATGCATAGTGTTGCAGTCACAAGGTATTGTGTCAAGATGATTGTGCCACATGGTGCATCGTCATTGGCCCCGTTGTCCCAAATTTTCCTGCTAGCTGACAAACAAGTCACTAGAATATTCTAAAAATATTCACCAAAAAAATCAACATAGAATATTCCTAAGGATTATTTTGTAAGTGTATTTCATCATCACCATTTGGAGGATATTTCATCATGAAGAAGAATATTTTTTTTATCATTATACTGACATGAACATTGCATTAGGGTGACTTCATTGTCTCCTTTTCAAATTTATCCTCTCTCTCCAATTCAAATTTTTGGAAGTTCAATTTCAAATGACCATAACTTAGTCATTGACTTGCTTTTTGTGAGTAATTTTTTAATTTAGGGGAGAATTTCATGCTCTTCGTAGTGGTGCAATCGGTATTTGATTTTGGTTTTTGGTTTTTCTTAAAAAAAAAGATTTTAGTAGTTGTTATTGAACGATTCTCATTTTGGGAACTTTCAAGGTTCCATTCTTGCTCCTACAATAATATTTTTGGGTGTATTTCTTTTGAAGTGTATAATTTATCTTGTAATTTATAGTCATGTGATCAAATTGATCTCATCCTATATAAAAATTGTACTTTAATTTTGTGGGCAAATTTGGCATCTATAAGCACTAAGATCAAGTCCACTTCACATTTTTTGTCAAGTGGCATCTATAATCATACTAAGTATAAAGTGCCAAGATCATATATTGTTGAGGGTACTCTTGATTGAGTATTTTTTTGTGGGGGTGGGGGGAGGGTAACATTGTGTCTTCTTGGTAGTTGTAATCATGTATCCTAATGCATGAAAAGTGAAATGTGATACTGTGGAAAGAAAAAGCATGCAATAGATGAATTCTTGCTAAAAGAGTTTGATGATCTGAAACTTCTTTATGAGCTTCATTAGTTGAAAAAGCTTTGCATTGTTAATGGCATTAGTTTGCCTAATGCTTATGAACCAACATCAATAAATTCATCTAGTGTTCACACCTCATCATCTTTTGAGGACACAACATCATTTGGGAATGATTAGTTTAGTTAAACAACTTGCATCGAGATCTCATCTCCTTCTTCTATTGTTGCATTTGATGATGCTTGTGTTGCTATAGTCAAGGCTTCTTGTGATTCATTTCATCCACCAGCTATTCTAAGGGGGATGTTAGTGTAAGTTTTTATTTTCCTAGTGGGATATGTATTTTCCCTTAGTCATAGGTATTTTCTAAACTTTTAAATTTTCTTTGGTCAATAAAGTGAGTTTAATTAGTTAATAACTAGGAGATAACTTGTTGAGGGTATTACCATCCTAAAAGGGATGAACACTTACTATTTTTAGCTGGGTAGTCATTCCCTATTGGCTGGATTTTCCACCTCCATCCTCTTCCTAATTTTATATAAACTCACTACCTAGCTTGCATTTTGTATTATTTTCCATACATTGTGATGCTCTTGCCTAGGTTGGCATTCATGTGCATTAATGCATGCAACTATTCTTCTACAATTTTTCTTTTTTCTCCTAATGCAATCTTTTCATCTTGACATTTGTAAATCTCTTAGAATCATAGGTCTTTAATTATGTTATTTCATTTATAGTTTTATAACTTATTTTTCTCATAGAAAAACCTTGGTTGTTCATTTGTTTTAGATTTGTAATAACAAGGGCTTTTCCTCCTCCTATTTTATAGATGAGGATTGTCCCATAACCAAGTAGAGAGATCATCCCCCTCCTACAAATCAATCGAAAACCCAACACTTAAATCAATAGTGCTGGACCATTGGGATCGATTTGTTGTCATTAGTTATTTGAGGTTGCTTATGCATTGTTGCCAAGAGTTCATTATGTTTTGGTGTTTTATGATGAATCAAAAATAGTTCTCAAGATAAATTCATGTTCAAGATGATATGAAGCATCTCCAAGTTTCCTTGAAACTAAAGTGTCTACAATCCAAATGGAGTAGAAAACCATTGTTAGCAAAATAACAAATTTATGCAATCAATAAAAATATCATCAACTATGATGATTTAATCTCAACCATCAAGATCTCAAAATTAGCTCTTGGTAGAAGTGACGAAATAGTTATAGTTAAGGCAAAACATAGAATATGAAGGGTTTTTGGTGTTTCAACTTGCTTTCTCAACATTTAATCTTCCCTTTTCAATATTGGAAGGTAATGAGGTTATAGGAAACGCATAAATTCATTGTAAACATTGTTATAGAGGCTAGCTTTCACACTATCCTTCATTTTCATGTTTATTTTGCAAGTGAAAGGAATAGAGCGAGGGTTATAAACCTAGTGTACAAGCACATTACATGTGTAATGAAATATTCCTAGATTATGTCAAGACTCCATATAACTATAGGTGCATAATAATACATTTGCAATTGGACTATGATAGTGGAATGAGAAGTAAAATGCTTGTGCTTGTTGGAGCTTTTCACCATTTTGGGGTTTCTTTAAGGTAAACAAGTTGTCCTAGTTATCATTTGTGCACTCTTTGCATGATATTATCAATGTTTTTTATTTTCCTTTATGTATGCATATGGTAGTAACAACTTTGACAGTAGTGACATCCATGAAAGGTAGCTATGTGATGTCTTTTTAAAGTGTTTTTAGAATTCACTTAAGGATATATGTAATTGTTGAATGCTAAAAGACTATCTCCAACACTTTATGGATCATCAAATCTTACTCTCTTGATGTAGGAATCATTGAGGATGTATATTGGGCCAGTCAATTAGGTTGACCAAATTCAAGAAAAAGTGGAGTTAGAGAGCAACTAAGAGGGGCTATTGAAAAAAGGTAGATGGAGTAACCAAAAGTATTAGTGGCTTGTCATACTTTGAAAATACTATACAATGAAGATAGTCTAATTTGTGTTAACCTTCAACACATAAAAAATATTCACCATATTCTCAATTGTATGACCTAACATGTCGATATTAACATTAAAAAAATTTATATATTATTTTATTAAAATCCAATTACAATCTAAACATCACTAATCTACCTAAAACTTCATCTCTTATAGCTCGAATGGGTGACGTAATTGGCTAAGGCTTTAGGTTCTTCCTGTATAATTCCGAGGTTGATTCTCTCTACCCGATTTTATCCAATAATAATAGTTTACTAGCTGTTACTGTCATTTGTGAGAAGATTTGTCTTGTCCTAAAAGTTAAACTGAACTGTTTTGTAGGGACACAACTGAATTATTAGAAAAGAAAAATTTAAAGAAAAAAAATAAGGATCTACTACTAACTAAACCCTTAGAAGAAGCAGAAGAAGACACCCTAAAAGTAGTTAGGATTTAATTTAATGGTCAAATTATTATTAATATATTCACAGTCTAAATCTTGACAATCAAATTCTATGATTTCGCTATGTAATGTTTTTGTATGAATTTTTTAATCACAGTCCAATTCTGGAACGTCTCAGACTGTTAAAAAAATCTATTTCCAATTCATTTTGATTTTGTCTACGAATTTTTTAAGCACAGTCATATTCGGAAACATCTCTGACTGTAAAAAATCTATTTCTTAAATCGTCCCCTTCGATGAAAGGTTGAATTACAAGAAGATTTCTAAGATTGCTCAAGCATTTCAAAATTAGAAGATTTCTTGTTTTCGAAGACATCGGAAAACAAATTTTCTCAGAACATGGCGTGTTGAATGTTCTCTGCATTCACACATGCATGGAATAATCCAGTGTCCAGAAAAGGATTTAAATTTTTTTGTAACTACCGGGGAAACGATAAATCAATTTCGGCCAATAATAACAACGGGAGCAAGAGTTTCAACCAAAAGAAAAACTGTAACAGCCCAGCGGCCATGGCGTTTAAGTGATTGTTATCTCTGGTAAGTAAGAGGTATTTTTTTGGGCACTGTATAAAGTTATGATATTTATATAAGAATTCATTTTAAATTTCTTAGAATTGACAGCGGACATTAAACACATATCCCCTAAACCACAGTATTATCTTACCCTTATTCAGCCAAGTAACAGAAGGCAGAATCTTGATAATTATGTTGAATCTCTGATAATACAAGGCTGAAACCAAGAAAGAGTGAATATGTGGTAGCAGAAGGCTGAATCTCTCAAATCCTATCAAAAAATTGTTGAGTCAAGTTGTTGTATAATGTTTATAGCTATAGCTATTTTTCCATGGTGATAGGTTACAGTTGTTCATCAAACAGCAACAGAACAGCAGTAGCTGTCAGTTATGTTATTGTTAACAAGAATTGTTGTAAGTAGGAGATATTTTTCACAGCAATTCAAATTATGATATTGCTATCAGAATTCATGTATAGTTTTGAGTCAAACTCATTGATCCATGATTCATGAGTAGTGGTTCACAAAACCTATTTGACTCGTTGATCCATGATTCATGAGTAGTGATTCACAAAACCCATTTGATTCGTTGATCCATGATTCATAAATAGTGGTTCACAAAACTCATCTCTCGTGAAAATGAATGATATACTTTGAAAAATAGTTGTATTAATTTAATTTACAGTGACGTTTCATACTCTACTGTTTTGTTTTGTTTATATTTGAGCGTTTGCTAAAGAAGCTGACAGAATGTTGTTTTATTTTTCAGTGGCTGCTAAACAATGGAATACTGCTGATTTTATTTACAATTTACTGCTGCTTACAACATCCAACGGTGGGTAGATTCCTGTAATCAGTTTCTCTGTTTAAATCTTCAATAGCTCATCTTGACTTATTAAGAAGAATTTGCTAAGACTAAAAGCACTCTGCAGAATCAAGCCAGGCACCCAAAGCTATGCTTGGTTGATGTTGCCCTTTTTCTTCCATATTTTCCTCTGTTTTATTTCATGACAGAATAACAACTACTGGGTACTGCTGATTTTATTTACAACGGCTTCCTGCACTTTATGGTGATGTGGGCGTTATCTGTG
Source organism: Cryptomeria japonica (assembly GCF_030272615.1). Lineage (NCBI taxonomy): Eukaryota > Viridiplantae > Streptophyta > Pinopsida > Cupressales > Cupressaceae > Cryptomeria > Cryptomeria japonica. The sequence goes on along the minus strand of NC_081412.1, from coordinate 530,189,161 downwards.
AAGCCCTCAATTCTATGGTTTGAATATCTTCAATTCATTGATCTTTAAAATTTTCTGTGAATTCCTCAAAGCAGTAATCTTGTGCCTCTGGCTGACTAGCGGGGAGCAGAATTATGCCAGAAGCTAAGACTTTACTTCCTTTAGTATTGGCCTTTTACTTTTCTCTGCATTTTATTTCGGTGCCTGCACAACAACAGCAACAGAACAGTGCTGATTTTATATTCGAGGGATTCAAGGATTACAATCTGAGTCTGAGTGGAATGGCAAACATTGACTCTCGAGGCATTCTAGAGCTCACTAATGTGACACAGCGAATGCAGGGCCATGCTGTTTATCCAATCCCTCTACAGTTCAGAAATGTCTCCAGCAATTCTACATTTTCTTTCAGTACAACTTTTGTCATGTCAATTGTGCATGCCTATCAAAATGTGGGAGGCCATGGATTGGCCTTTGTGGTGACACCTTCTAGAAGCTTCGAGGGATCCTTTCCCAGTCAGTACCTCGGTATATTCAATTCTTCCAATAATGGGATGTCTTATAATCACATTTTTGCAGTGGAGTTTGATACCGTCAAGGACTATGAGTTGAATGACATTAATGATAACCATGTTGGAGTGGACATTAATAGCCTTATTTCAAACAAGTCTGCAACCGCAGCCTTTATGAATGAGAGCGGGTTGTATCAGGAATTTGATCTCAAGACTGAAAAGAGCATTCAGTGTTGGATAGATTTTGATGGAGGGGACAATTCGCTAAATGTGTCTGTTGTACCAGGAGGTTTGACTAGGCCCAAGGTGCCCTTGATTTCAATGCATCTTGATCTTTCAGGGGTTGTTGAGGAGTCTATGTATGTGGGGTTTTCTTCCTCCACAGGGTTGCTTTCCAGTACACACAGTATTTTGGGATGGAGTTTTAGAATGAATGGGCTTGCATGGGATCTGAATCTTTCAAACCTTCCTACAGTTTTGGAATCACAGTCTAAGGATAAGTTGAAATTTGTAATTGGAGCGTCCGTTGCTGCTGTGGTAGTCATGACAGTAGCAGTTTTCGCAGGCCTACATTTTATCAAGAGATCGAGGGATGCTGAGGTTATTGAAGACTGGGAGCTCGAATATGGACCTCATAGGTTTTCATACAAGGAACTAAGGATTGCTACTAGGGGCTTTAAGGACAGGGGACTGCTTGGAAAGGGCGGTTTTGGGGGAGTTTACAAGGGGGTCTTACCCAGCAATGGGCTAGAGGTTGCTGTGAAGAGGGTTTCACGTGAGTCTAAACAGGTGCTGAGAGAATTTATTTCTGAGATTTCAAGCATTGGGAGGCTCCGGCATCGAAATCTTGTTCAGTTGCAGGGCTGGTGCAGATATAAGGGGGAATTGCTTCTTGTTTATGACTATATGCCAAATGGTAGCCTTGATAGTTTTTTATTTGGAGATAAGAAAAATATTCTAAGTTGGGAACAGAGATACACGATTTTGAAGGGCGTTGCCTCAGGCCTGCTTTATCTCCATGAAGAGTGGGAACAAAAAGTAGTGCACAGGGATGTGAAGGCAAGCAATGTGTTACTTGATGCAGATATGCATGGTAGGCTAGGAGATTTTGGACTTGCAAGGTTGTATGAACATGGATGTAATCCACATACCACTCATGTGGTTGGAACACTGGGTTATCTTGCACCTGAGCTTACTAGGACTGGTAAGGCCACAACATGTACTGATGTATTTGCTTTTGGGGCTCTGTTGCTTGAAGTGGCTTGTGGGAGGAGACCCATAGAGCCCAACCATTCTCCTGAAGAATTAGTCTTGGTGGAGTGGGTTTGGGAGATGTATTATAAGGGCAATATTTTGCAGGTGATTGATCTCAAACTTCGGAATGAATATGATGTGAGGGAGGCTGAACTTGTTCTTCAATTGGGTTTGTTGTGCTCTCACCCTCACCCTGAAGATCGACCCTACATGAGACAGGTAGTGCAAATCCTTGCAGGAGATATGCTGCTTCCGGCATTGCCATCAGAAGCTCCTTCAGGACGAACATCTCAGTTTTTCGATGACTTTGTTGTTTCATTTCCTTCTTCCGAGCATGGTTCTTGCAATATAACCTCACATGTCAATGCAAGCCCAAATGGGAGGCCAACATTGACACCTGATGGAACATCACCACTTCCCTTAATACATGGAAGAGACTGAAAGATTTCAAGCTATTAGACTTTGGATTCAAATGCTAACACATTCTTATTTAGTTTATATCTCAGTTGCAGAAAAATTCTCCACTTCAAAGCCCTCTGAGTGTTTCCAATCTTACAATTTACTGTGTAAGGATTGTTTGGTTTGCCTTCTGATACATGATGATATGCATCTCTCTTTATTGGGTGTCTATGTATAAGTCAATGCCTTGTCAATCAACTAACTCAGATTAAGTTTAAAAATTAGTGAGTGTTTCTCACCATAACCAGTTTAGAAATGAATGTATGATTAGAGCCTTTTTGGGGAAAATGATTAAAGCCTTCGAGGGAGACTTGGTTTCCCATGCCAGGCATGTAGTGCTCATTCAGAATGAGAATAATATGTAGAGGTATTTTCTTCTTTCCCCTCTGTATTGTATAAATGTATATTGCATCTTATGAGCATGTTTTGATTAAGGTAAATGCTTTTGATCATAGCTATGAACCGAAAATGTTAAAATCTGAGATAGTAAAATAAATAGATCATAGAAGTAGTGAGATACGGGATTGTTCTCTGTTCCACAATTAAAATTGTATTGTTGAGGACTCACGTACCAAACTCGAACAGAAGTAAAGATTTGATACGATTTAGAAAAAAGCCTGTTAGAACATACAAAACATGGTTAGAATATCTAGCAAGGCTAACATCATGTTGCCATGCGGGCTTAACTCTATTTTCTGCTTAAATTTAAGCAATTAAGTGTTCCCATGCAATTTTAAAATTGTGAAAAAAGGGATGATTTAGAATCTTTCCCTACTTTGGTGGAGCAGCTATTGTTTAGGAATTAAAAATAAGCCATGGAAGAAAAGCAGGGGCTGGAAATAAGCACTAACTGCTTATTAACAAAAGTGCCATGTGGCTCCACAATTTGCTCTCCCTCTTTTTTTAAGATTTTATTTCTATTCTGTTTTTCAAATTTTAAGTGCACAAATTAGTATTAATACTATTAATAAGTAATTAAAATGTTTTGTTTAAAAATAAGCAGCAAAGATAAATATTCATGGGGCCAGCTGCTCCACAAATAATTCCTAAAAATATTGAGCAGCGGCTGCTAGCCAAAATAAGCTAAGCAGCCGCATGGGAACATGCCCTAAGATGCAAGAAGAATTGGTCCATATAATGCCGGGAAATATGCTATAAAGTAGTACACAGAGCTATTAAGGGAAAGGGGCAATTGGAATTCGCATATGAATTTTGGAAACAGATACTGCACTCCTCTTATATTGATCTATTTATAGTGAGCAATGGCAAAAAAAAAAGTTTCCTCACCCGAGAAAATAATGCATGAACTATATAATCTCATATCAATTACAAACAAAATTATTGATATAACCATGGTTAGAATGTTATTCGGAAAGTGTTTACTTTCTGAATGCTCAAATCTTAATAGTTCATGGCTGCTCAAAGTTGTGGCCTTAAAAGGGCATAATTAACATGATGGAACCTAGTTCTATCTATTGGGATCTATTTGTCTATTTTTTATAATTTTGTCATTTGATCCTCTTTTTGGCTCTTTCATGTGTTGGAAGTTGTAGAGGTTTCAAAAATTTTAAGTATGGACGCTTTATTGTTCAATTGTCTAAGGACAATGTTGAAGGTCAAAGTTTTGGAGTTTCTCTCTTCTTAGAATATCTTTCCACCAAACTCTGTCATTTCCTTTATATCTATTGGGTTATCGAACTACCCCATCTAGGCATACTTTTCATATATTCCTCACCTTCATCCCCTTTCCATGTCATAATTTGGGAGTTTTTCTTTTTTGTATCCACTTCCTTCGGCCTCCACTCTTTTCCCTTGCCCTTGTCAAAATTTCGGACTTTGTCTTACAGTTGACTTTAGTTGGTCCTTCTGCTCAAATAACCATGTTTTACTCTTATAGGAGTGTAATGTTCATTCCACAAATTTTCTGGATTATTGGCTATAGTATAAAGGTCTTGTATAATTATAGAGTGAATAATGTTATCTTGCCTTAACAAACACTACCTTTCAGTGGTAAGTAATTAGGAACCTTTATTTTCTCAAAAGCTCACACCCGCTCTTAGGAGAGAAGCTTATTTTTTCAAAAGGGTCAAAGTCTTAAGGAAACGTTAGGGTTAGGTTATTTTGGTCTTGTTGAAACAAGTCAACTACTTTGAAGACATGGAGGCTACCTTGCTATCCTTGTGTATGGTACATTGTAGAAGTAGGAGGAATGTGCATGGCACAATGCATGGAGAGGGATAGGTTTTATGATGAGGAGGAAACAAACTGAAAGGATAACCTTGAACCAATCAACTTCTAAGGCTCACAAATTCAACCAAAACCCTCCTACCAAAAGGGTCCTACACAACACCAAGTCAAACAATTGTAGAATGACACTTAACAACACCTTAGGAGACTCAAAGGCTCCAATATGTCCCTTCTCAAACAACAAAAATACTCACAAGTCTTGTGTGACTACACACACCCTAGCATACATGAGTGGGCTACTACTAGGCTTTAGGGGTTTGAATGGCCCACTTGACCATTTCAATACAACAACCCTTGGAGGGGTGTTATCACAACATCTTAATGCAAATGAAACTGTATTTCATGGTCTAGGCTCTCTGTACCATCAATTTTGACTCACTTGCCCACAAACAGACCTAATTGCAATTAGGCCTCCATTTGAAGAAATCGGGTGATAACTTTTGGCATCCTGAGGACCTAGGCAAAAAAATTATATTTTTAGATACCCTTTTGGGAATTCCCAACAATATCTCACTTTCAGGTTCCAGACCAACTTGCAGATATCCCAACCTATATTGCACCAACAACCCTAATAGGGCTATTAGGCCTACTTGACTGAACACTTTCCACAAACTTGTTTGGTTCTCCTAATTGATGACTACCACTAGCCATGAAATTCTATGTCAGCCTCCAAAATACTCTTCTACCACATTCAAACCTCTTTCCAGTGCTCTACCACTCAATTCTCATGCACTGAACTCATCAAATTGGTCTGTCACATAGAGATGCCAGACCTAGGGTTAGTTCTTCATCCACTTCGCCCTGTTGTTTCCTCTTAATGGCTTTTGAAAATGACATATAATACGGTGGCCTATCATCTCCTATAACGACAGAGTGTTCAATTAAGGACTGATAGGCCAAAACCCATTATTACAGTCAAACCCTAGGGGTTTGAGGGTTTTAGGCTACCCGGTAGAGATTTGCTTATAGAATGGGGTAGCGATCACTTAAAGACTTCACACCAAATGCGAAATAAAGGTAAACCAATCTAGTTTTGGGATCTATGTGATGAGCATTCTTGCCAATCCACCTTCAGTGTGAAATCAACATAAATTAGGTGGTTTCTTGAGTTTTCCAACAATTTTGATGCTTCGATTACCTTCCAAGTCAACGACCTTATATCCTTCAGTGTTTGGGGCCTTTAAAGGTGTCTCCCAAACGACCACAACCACCTCCAACTATTTTTCAAAATGAACTAACCATTGGAGAATCACAACTCACAAAAAGTGCAAAATTGTTATTACCACAAGTTGACAATATGACATTTTTTGCATTATTCAACCAACTTAGACTCCTAACTATCATAGCCCCTCGAGATGATTACATTTGATTATAAAACATAAAAAATGAATCAAATAGACCTTGGCCACTTGATCTGTCAATTTAGCCCATTGTGAGCCTTATTGACTCAATTTGCTGTACAAGACCCTAGGTGACAATTTGACCCATACATGGACAAAACTTGTCACACTCCTAAGACATGGAACTACAAAAAGGACCCATATGGTCTTATTACATTCATTTTAGACTAATAGAATATCATCTTGTCTTTGGTTCATTCCTTCATAGGTGGTGCTCTTGCAGCATTTTAGGAGCTTATAATAAGTCATTCAACGTGCTCGAAAGTTTGTAGAATGAAGTTCCTATGTGGGATGCATTATGTTGTACTTCACCAGGTATGAGATGTTTATGAATAAAGTATGACTATTTTGTTTAAAGAATACCCATTGTGAAATGAAGTCGGTTCAAACATCAAAAGCAATATCTCTGTGCAAAAATAGTGAAAATATTGTCATGAATGTTGTTATTCATAGCTAGGTTTTAGGGTGATTTGTGGTAGTCTTAGGTTCCATGATGATGATTAAGTTGTGAATATGATAAATCATTCTTGAAGATTGTATAATGCTATGGTTTTCTACAGATCTAGAATGATAAATGGGGTCATCTTAAAAGACTAGTTGACAAAGTTCATATATCCTTAGAACCTTTAATCAAACCTACACAACAAAGTTATCATTGTTGCCACCCCTATCAAATGTTGTTGAGTAATGTCAATTTCAAGGTTTGTGTGTTATCTTGAAGTCTGCAAGAAAGGGAGCCTGATCAAATAGTGAAAGAGCATTAAAAGAACCCCACAGACCTTGGACAAGTATGATACAATAGAGTATGGAAGGTAAAGATAGTTGTCCACACCCATCAGAACCCTAGGGATGTCTCAAATGATCATCAAATGTTTCTCTCTAGTATAGTCACCTTGTCAAATATGAGAGACCAAAATCTTTTCAAACTCTATTATTAATAAAAATCGTATGAATATTTTTTCAACCATTGTTGGCCCAAAGAAGCCTAGAGGAGATCTCAACGGTCCAATATTGCTAGTTAAAAGTCTATTGAACTATCAAGAGGACTAGTGAATATGTAAGTTTTCATCATCTTAGGGGGATCCTAAACTCTTCATCATAATAAGGTCATCCTAAATAGCATGAAGGTTGTTTATTTATCTATGAAAAGTCTGCAACATCATGGAAGAGACTTTTTAGTAGTGTTTAGTGTTTCCACAAGAGATATGCAAGTAAATAATTTCATACATGCAAGTGATTGATTAAGGGATATGTGCACTATTGTGAAGAATGTAGTGAATCAAGCAAGAGAAACATGGATAGGTGTTAAGTGTGTTGCAGAGGTATGAAAGGTCTTTTGTTCAATTTTATGGAATCCTAGGTTCAAGATAGGCACAAAAAATTGATTTACTAGCACCATAAGTCAAAAAGGTAAGTTATGTTGAAACTCTAGGAGTAGAGTAACAAAAAGAGGGTTTGGGAATGATAATATTAAGTTTATGAAATCGGAGATGATGGTGAAAAGGGGAGTGATTCCTTCCATACCAAATAGGTCTACGCATTTGATTGCTAAAATACCTCCAGGAGACCTATAAAGGTCTTAGCCTTGTATAAATGGTTGAGAAATTTTGCTAATGTACTTTTACCTTACCAAAGCTTGAGAATGAAATGTTTATAAACGATCTTAGGGACTATCAAAAGACTATTAATGATAACCTTTAGCATGCCAAGGCTTATGCAATGTTTAAAACTTCATTATGAATGAAAAACTAACTATTGCTTCTACCAAAGCATGTATGGAGGTTTCTTTCAGTTCCTCTTAGAACATGTTGAACCCATTGCCATCAAAACAATGAGAAGATGTCAAACCTATTTTACACCCTAATGCTCATCAAGATCTTATAGGATCTTTTGAGTGGACCTATGAGGCAAAAAATTAGCAAAAGAAAGACTAGTGTAAACATAGAAAAATGCATGTAGTGCAAGACTGATTGTGGGGGTGAATAGTGCATACAAAAGGAATTCTAAGTATCACAAAATTTTTGAGGAACTACTAGTAGATTTGCAAAACCTATGAGAAGGGGCATTGCAAACCTTAGGCCTGTATGAAAGTATAGTTAAGACAAAATTTCATAAAGGGATAATTGAAAACTTCTTTCCAACTACTGTCAAATAGTAAGATGCAAAAGTGGATAAGATGATGATAGACTTGTAGAGGACTATGCAAAATAACTTAGCATATATGAGCATAAAAGCATTTACAATGAACAAGGCATAAAATATGAGTTGTGCATGATCATTATGAGAATATACTTCTACCATGACAGAGGGTTAAAAGGATTTATTAGAGACAATCATTAAGGTGACTATGTTGAAATAACTAGATCACAAAACAATCTACACAAAAGCCTTATGAGGTTTTTCTGATGATTAGGCAACTCAAAGAGTCCATTTAAAGGATTGTTTAAACTCAACAAGGCATGTCAAGAAGTGTTGACTGTTATATGGGCAAGAAGGAACTACCAAACATGTGAGGTAAATAGGACTATTCCATAACATCACATAGATTAAAGGTAATGGTATCCCCTCGACCCAAAATATGAAGAAAGTGATGTTTCTAAAAAACCTTCCTAGGTGTAAGATTTCTTTGTCAAAAAACTTGCAGAGAGTAAAGAAAATTGTTAAATTATAGTGATTCATTAATTAGATGATCTTGTCAATTGTTGTTGTTTGTTGAGGAGATGTATGAGTGTTCCTTCAAACCATTTCCATGCATTCCTAAAACCTAGAAGTATGAACATGTATAAATGGTCTCTAAATAGTATTAAAGGCTTGTTGTAGACAACAAAATGTGACATTTTGATGACACTGAGTAGTTTTGACAATAATAGAAGGATCTTGCAAAATGATAGTTGAAAAGACGTAGAAAAAATTTATACTATCAAAGGTCAAAATATGTAGTAAGGAACATTGGAGGGAGCCTCACAAGAGACTACACAAACCGAAAACACAAGTATAAAACAATTGTTGTAGGCAAAGTGATGGAATAGTTGAGGAAAAATTTGATGCCAGTTAAGATAATTGTTAAATCCTACAAGGGCATTAAGGGTTGGCAATTTTATTGAAGAGATCCTAAAGTTATCAAGCATGCATGGGAGACCAATCAAAAGCATAGAGCAGTCAATTGGATAGGACATCAAATAAGTGTATTGTAGTGGGGTAGAAGTGAAGGGAGAAGCCCCTCATAAATGATACAATGTGGGAGGAGCATAAAGAGAAAGATGATAAGTTTGTTAAGTCTTAAAGGAGACTTTATGATGCAACTTAAACCCCATGATGTGAGGAAGAGAATTTCCTATGCCTAGTCAAGAAAGTTACAAGGATTATAAAGCATGCCCTATATCCATGCAATGAGTAGTGAGGAAGAAGTTATGACATCAAGTGTAGTTGTAGCAGAATCCAAGGAAATAGGGACACTTGTTGGTTTCTCATGGAGAGTTTTAGGTCTTCAAAGATGTTGAAAGATAACTAATCTCTTCTCCCGTGCCATTCTATAGGTTTCCAAAGCAATTAAATCAGGAAGATGTTGTCCTAATGCCTAATGGTTTCACTGAAAATTAAGCAATGTAGTTTGAAATATGTGTTGGTTCCCAGAAAAATAAAAGGGTTTACACTGCCACAGGGCAGAGACCAAGCTGATTACTCCAAATACCTATGGAAAGCCACTTCCAACTATCAATATCCATCAGGCTTGGACCAAATTTAACAAGGATACAAGATCCTTCTACACTTCAGGCTCTACAGAACCTGGGAGGGTAATCCCTTCAGTGAACTTCCTGCTCTTTGCAACAATACTCAGGAATTTATTGAAAAAAAGTAGATTATCTCATAAAAGGACTCAACAAAAAGGGAGAATGCTCAAGGATGGAAACTCCTTCAATGATCCTCCACCTTAAGCTAGAGCATGAGATGGGTGGGACAAGTTTCAAAAAATACATAAAAACTCGACAAATAATATTCTAATATTTAAAAGATCGTTCTAAGAAATCACAAAGAACATAGACTAGAAACCGAAAAACCTCATGACATTTGCTAGCAAATACCAATGCCTTGTTCATTTGGGCTACAAAGTCTTCGAAACATTGATGAAATCTGATAAAAATTTGTCTAATAGCTGGTTTAGCCTTGAACAATACTGCCTTACACTATCGTTCTATCTAGCATCCTGTAGCGTCGTAAATTGTACGCACTTGCTAGGGTGGTACAATTTCACACCTAGTTTAGCACCCGCCTTAGTGCATTTTACATTCTGCATTGCATTTCTCCTTAAGCACTTAATTAATCAAATTAATTAGGTCTAAGGTCCTATTTCATCATTCTCTACATCATAAAATTGGGCCCTTTTCACTAAAGCGCGCCCTTCGCATTTTATTCCTCCAATACACCACTTAATCAAAAACCCTAATTATGTCCTATTTCGAACTTGGGGGCTTGGTTTCGAGGTCAAAACATCTCGAAATCACCTGTAACTTCGGGATTCTCTCTAAAATCATCATATCCGACGGCCCTGAAAATTTGGTGAAAAGTTGTCGGGACCGTAGTGCAACATGGTCCCGGACATTTTTCCCGAAATTTTAGGAGCGCGATCCAATCATAAAATAAAGCTTAACCCCAAGAAATTGGCGGGATATTCAATCTCTAGGTCGGCCAAAATACGAATTTACGACCTAGGGTTTCATACATAAAAGCTCTCTTTCCTCATTTGAAGGGATCCGATTTTTGGTTTCCAGGAACTTCATATGCAGCGAAAGAGCAGATCTTTGAACACTTCAACATCATTCAACATCCTTCTATCAAGCATATATCAAATTCATTCATCCACTTAGGGCTTGGAAGACATTGAAGAACAATAGGAGATTACCGACTGAAGATTGGCTTGTACTCCTCCCTTGAGGGTTGGGTATGATTTCATGTTGTTTTCATGTCTCTACATAAGCTTTAATACATCATTTATTCATGCTTTAGATCATATTGCATCTTGATTTGGAGCATTTACACTATCATTTACAAGCAATTAGGGTTTACTTTCTAGGTTGCTCTAGTTTGCTTTCTTGCATTTTAGGACCTTGCACACACACTAGGTTTGCACACACAATACATTTTACAAAACAACTTGGCTATTCGTGGAGGTGGAAATCACCGAAGCGGGGGTTTGACTAAGGCAAAACCCTATATAGCCGCCCATACACCCTTTTTCAGATATCATTGCAGGTTTCGGGATTCGGATGACGCCGTGAGATACAGATCCGGAGAGAGAAGATCGAGACAGCACTCTGTATCAAATTGCAGAGCAAAAGACTGGGACAGGAGCATTGGGCGCCCTGGTCCTGCCAGGACAAGGGCGCTGGGCGCCCTGGTCCCTGGGACAGAGGCGCTGGGCGCCCTGGTCCTCCGGACAGACAGTTTGCAAACAGCTTTCCGACAGTGTTCCAGAGTGCAGAACAGCAGTTTTCGGTGCAGTTTTCAGGACAGTGGCGCCCGCACCCCCGTCCCGAACATTTTCAGTCTGATTTTAACTCCGGGTACACATCTGCATTCTTATTTCATCCCTGTATTTACAGCTGTTCATTGTTTAATCTCAATTCTGCAATCTTGTTATTAGTTCATACTTGCATTTTGGGATTAGGGTTTGAACTTGCATTACTTGATCTTACAATATCAACAAGGGAATAGAAATCCTAATAGATATCCCGTGGCTCTCTCTTTCACAAAAAGAAGTAGCCAATTGTGCGATATCTCTAGGCTCTTTCGTATTCCGTAATGTGTGTCAAAAGGTAGGATTAGGGCATGATTAACCTAGTCTCGCTTTTTCCCCCACACATTTTGGTGAACCCGACGTGAATCTATCATTGCTTCCTCTTGCATTACATTTGTTAGATCTACATCTAGATTTAGTGTGTTTTCATTTCATTTTCATTAAAGAGAAAAAAAAAAAAAAAAGTGTGTTTCTTTGCATTGTGTGTTTAAATTTTATGCAATCTTTTCAAAATGTCAGATTTTTATTTGCAAAATGTTCATGCTTTTGATGATTATTATGAGTATAGCCAAGATGAATTAGATGAAGCTTTAGATGAGTTTTTAAACCCTAAAGATGCCAAACCTTCATTTTACCAAAAACTCATAAACCTTGTTACTATGCCATTTAGGTGTGATGAGAAAGATAAGTCGAATGATTCCTCTCAAGGATACATTCCTATCAACTCTTCCCCTGAATCTAGTAACATGGTTTTTTTCAATAATCCCCTCTATGAGGAGATGTCTCCTTTTGAATCAAAAGACAAACCTTTTAACCGATATGATCATGCTTTGTTGGATGATGCTCTTGATGACTTTGTGGCTTTATCGAAATCTTTAAACAAGAACAAGGCCTCTAAATTGGTTAACATGATAAACTTGAATGAACATAATAAGCCTCTTTTTGAAGTCCAAGGTGCTTATCCTTCTCCCACCTTTCAAGTTCTTAAATCACCTCTCCTTACTGTCCAAGGAAGGTATGATCATGATTCCTTTCGTACCCCGAATAAACCAATCATCACCGTGCAAGGAAGAAAAATTGTAAGTCCTTACAGTTATGCTAAACAAATAACTAGAGAGAGTTATCATGCGGTTGCCCATACTTATCATACTAGAAATAATAGGCAACCTAATCCTCCTCCTGTTATTCCAGTTTCCCTTCCTAATCCTCAACCAATTCTTCCTCAAGCTCCCCGTATTTCGCAAGTTATGGGTAAGGAATATGATCTCATAGAACAACTTAAAGCTACCCCTGCTAAGATATCCCTTTGGGATTTGATTCAAACTTCTTCCGCTTATCATGGAATGTTACAAGATGCCTTGAAAGATTTGAATGTTCCTCCACCGAATACATCTAGTAATATAGCATCTTTTGTTAACTCTGTGATGAATCCTAAAGCTCAAATTGTGTTTACCCAAGATGAGTTGCCTACTAGTGAAATTCAACAACAATATGATCCCTTGATGATTGTGGTTATCATGAAAGACACTGCTATAAGACGAACACTAGTAGATAATGGCTCTGGCCTTAATGTGTGTAGCATTAATTTATTGCATAAGATGAATGTGGATACGTCTCTTATTGAGCCTGACTCTCGTCCCATTTGTGGCTTTGACAATGTGGCTAAGACTTCATTAGGTATCATCACCTTACCTCTCACAGTAGGACCTGTTACTTTGCCTACTCCTATCCATGTTATGCCAGGAAATTTAACATATAACTTGTTATTAGGGAGGCCTTGGATTCACAGCATGCAAGCTGTCCCCTCTACATTGCATAGACAAGTTAAATTCGTTTATAACAATAAGACATACACTTTGATGGGTGATACTAATTTTCAAGCTTGTCTACAAACATCTACTTCCAAAGGGAGTTCTTCTAAGCCATCCTCGTCTAGTGATGACTCTTTAAACAAGAAACCTATCGATGAATCCTCGCTCTCCGATGATCGGAATTCTTTGGATGAGTCTGGAACTCCTGAAGAGGATCCTTCTCGACTTGAAACTACACATAAAAAGGATTTTGATCCTGAGAAGGTTCTCGCAGAGGATGATTGGGGATCTCTTGATTTTAACCCTACCTTTGTAGGTGAATATAAGGTTCCTTCTAGAGAAATTAAAATTGAAAAGAAGGAAGAAGCTGAAAATCATAAAGTTGAAAAGAAAGAAGAAGTTAAAAATCAATCAACCTTACCTGAATCTATGAGTAATAATTTTGTGGCCGCCTCTCAAACTTCTTCTCCTCACACCTCTAATTATGAAGAGTTTGATTCTTTGTCTTATGAAAAACCACCTTCTCTTCCTGAAATGGCTGATCGTTATGGTCATGGTTTTCGCATTTTTGCTAAGCATGGGTTTAATGGAAAAGGTTGTGGTGCTCATGAACAAGGGATAAGAGTTCCTCTAGAGACTAATTTTCACAATTATGCCTTTGGACTTGGCTATAATCCCTGCAGACGTACTAAAGCTTCTAAAAGACCATGCATTAGTGTTAATGCTATGTCTACATCTCTATCAATGCAGCACCCTGAGTATATTGATGGGGATCCTTCGGGTGACTGTGCTTTGGATATCTTCCCTACCGATGATGCTTTAGCTGAGTTCTTGGGAGCATATGATACTCTTCCTCGTTATCATCACAATAGGGGACTCCCTTATTGTTTGAACACTGAAGCCTATTTTGGAAAAGAGATTGATAATGATGAGATTGTGAAATAATTCCCTCAGTTAAAGGACACTCCTCAACAAAGTAATCTTCTCATAAGTGATACCACTGATGTTAAGATAGACCTTTGCAATAAAGAGAAAGTTGTTAAAATTGGAAAATGTTTGGATGAAGAGGAACAGAAACAATATGAAGAACTATTGCATGAATTCCCTGAGATCTTTGCTTGGACATATTCTGACATGCCTGGTATAGATCCTAAGATTGTTACTCATAATATTGTCTTAGTTCCTGATGCTAAGCTTGTGAAACAAAAGATTCGAAAAATGAATCCTAAGGTGGCTCTGCTTGTTAAAGCTGAGATTGAAAAATTATTGGAGGCTGGATTTATCCGCCCTATTGACTATTCCCCATGGATTTCAAATATTGTCGCTGTGGCTAAACCAGATAACAAAATAAGAATGTGTACTGACTTTCGAGATTTGAATAAAGCTTCCTTGAAAGATGATTTCCCTCTTCCAAACATTGACATGATAGTTGATTCTACGGCAGGACATGCCTTGTTATCCTTCATGGATGGTTTTTCAGGTTACAATCAAATCTTTATTAACCCTCAAGATCAATTCAAAACTGCTTTCACCACTCCTTGGGGGACGTTTTGTTGGATAATGATGCCTTTTGGACTTAAAAACGCCGGTGCGACTTATCAACGAGCGATGACCCTTATCTTTCATGATTATATGCATAAGATTTTAGAGGATTATGTTGATGATATTTTGGCCAAATCCTTTCTTCGCATGGATCATGTTAAAGTCCTTCGTCAAATCTTTGAAAGAATTCGTAAATATCACATGCGCTTGAATCCCTGAAAATGTGTTTTTGGTGTGGATAGTGGAAAACTATTAGGGTTCATAGTTTCGCATCGTGGGATTGAGGTGGATACTAAGAAAATAGATGCTATTGTCAACATGCCACCTCCTAGAAATGTGTCTCAACTTAAAAGCTTACAAGGAAAGATTCAAGCTATTCGTAGGTTCGTGTCTCAGCTTGCGGATCGTACCTTTCCTTTTACTCAACTTCTTAAAAAGGATATCACTTTTCAATGGAATGAGGATTGTCAGCAAGCATTTGAAGATTTAAAAGTGTATTTGGCTAGTCCTCCTATTCTTCAACCTGCCGAACCTTCTAAACCCTTCCTTCTGTATACAGCTACTTCCTCTCATGCTCTCGCAGCATTGTTGGCACAACATGATAAAGATGATAAGGAATGTCCGGTTTATTACATAAGTCGTACCTTACTCGATTATGAGACCCGATATTCTGCGATAGAAAGACAATGCTTGGCCTTGGTGTTTGCGACTCAGAAATTGAGACATTATCTTTTAAATTCAGAAGTCCACGTCATGGTAAAGTTTGATCCTTTGAAGCATCTTTTCTCTAAAACTGATTTATTAGGACGTCTAGCTAAGTGGGTTATGATGTTAACTGAATTTGACCTTAAATTTGTTTCACAAAGAGCAATTAAAGGGCAAGCGTTGACCGATCACTTAGTTGAGGCCCCTTCACCTTTCTCCTTCCCTAACCCTAAGTCTTTTCCTAATGACTTCATTCTTTCTATAGAGAAAGATGAAACTTGGGAGTTATACTTTGATGGCTCTAAGTGTCGTACGGGACCGGGGGCAGGGGTTGTTCTGATTTCTCCTACAAAGAAGTCCATTCCTTTATCATATCGTCTAAATTTCCTATGTACCAATAACATTGTTGAGTATGAGGCTCTTATAGTGGGAATAAAAGCAGCCTTAGCTCTGAATATAAAACACATACATATCTATGGAGATTCGCAATTGATTATAAGACAAGTAACAGGAATATATCAAGCAAAACAAGACAAATTATCACAATATAAAGACCTTGCTATCTCTTTATTACAAAATTTTGATTCTTATACTATGGAACCCGTTCCTCGAAAAGATAATCGACATGCGGATGCAATGGCATGTGTGGCTTCTCTGGTATCTTTAGAGGACCCTGTGGTCGATCTTAAATTCGTTATTCACAACCTTATTTCTCCAGCTATTGTAGATGATTCTAGCCTGGTAACATGTTGTGACTTTGTAGACTCAGACGAATGGTACTCGCATATCGTAAGATATTTGACTGATGGTACCTTTCCTGATTCCGCTAATAGGAAAACTAGGGCTAGAATTCGCAAGCTGTCTGCTAGGTATATCATTCTTTCTAATGTCCTATACCGAAGGGGTTATGATGGTCTTCTCCTTCGTTGTCTTAACAAGTCGGAAATCCCTGTTGCTCTTGAAGAGGCACATTCAGGTGCCTGTGGGGGGCATTTTGGGGGCAAATCCTTGGTTCATAGATTGCTTCGTATGGGATACTATTGGAAAACTATGCAGAAGGATTCCTTTTCATTTGTTAAAAAATGTCATCAATGTCAACAACACAATAATCTGATTCATGCTCCTGCCCAAGAACTTCATTCTCAAGTAGCTTCTTGGCCTTTCTCCGCATGGGGTTTGGATCTTATTGGAAAAATCTCTCCTCCTTCATCTCAAGGACACACCTTCATTATAACCGCAACAGATTACTTTACAAAGTGGGTAGAAGCTATTCCCCTTCGCTCTACTACTGCTGAAGTGATTTGTCAATTTCTTCTAGAAAACATTATTTCTCGATTCGGGATACCTTCCACTATAATCTCAGATAATGGGACATCATTTAAGAACAAGGACATGAAGAAATTCCTCGAGAAGTATCATATCAAACATCGATTTTCTACACCATACTATCCTCAATCAAATGGCCAAGCCGAATCATCCAATAAGATAATTGAACAAATTCTTCGCAAAACCGTGAATAAGCATGGTAAGGATTGGAGTAACCAGCTGATCTATGCTCTTTGGGCCTACCGAACGAGTGTACGAGTTGCTACGGGAACTACTCCTTATAATCTTGTTTATGGTGTTGATGCTATTATGCCCTTAGAATTAGAGATTCCATCACTTAGGGTTTCTCTCAAAGGTATAGTAGATGATGACTCTTATAGAGAACAACGACTTCAACAGCTTGAGATGCTTGATGAACAGCGCATAAACGCTCTTGAGCATATTCAAGCGTATCACAAAACTCTACAATGAAGCTATAATGATAAGGTCATTCAACGTTCCTTCTCAGTAGGCGACTTAGTCCTTTATGAGAATCAGCGCAATGTGAATGCCTTACCTGCAGAAAAGGGAAAATTTAGTCCTAATTGGCTTGGACCATATATCGTTATTGAGGATTATGGATCAGGTGCTTACAAAATAGCGAATGTAGATGGTACGCCTCTTAAAGAACCTATTAATGCTATGCACTTGCGTAGATATTATGCTTAATTCTTCATTCTTCATCTATCTTCTTTTTCAATTCTTCAACATTGGATAATATGTTAGTATCTCTTAATTAAAGCAAAATAGAATTAAATGTTATGTTGTTTAATCTATATTGCTTCGTTCCTGACAAGCGTGTCTTCTTACTTTATAGTTTGTCTTGAATTCATTTATGTAAATTGTGAAAGATTTACATTCCATTATGCTAGCATATTATACAGTGTCGTTATGTGTTAAGTAGAATCGTATCATGTTGTGTTTAAGTTCAAAATTAAATCACATTAGTTATATGATTCTTAGACTTAATGCATATGTCTTCCTCATCATCAATGTAGTACTTGATTAAATATTTAATTAAGTCACACATGTATCAATTTAATCATGGAGCATTGAGAAATCAATCACATGGAAATTAAATTCTGAACATACATGTACATTTACCAAATGAATTAGATTTAATCAAAACAAAATATACATTGTTTTAAGCATTAAAGATAACACATTTGAGACAAAGAGAAGCATGTATATATACATATATATGTGTGGATCGTATACAAAAACAGGTCACTATATATCCAAAATGTGACCTCTCTTTTACATCATAAAATCATCTCCTATCCCTAGGGCTAGTGGCTGGAGAGTGTCGACTGGACGCTCCCTCCTGATCTGGCCGTGAAGGTGGACCCATGGGTGTGTAGCGCGATACAGACCGTGAGTGACTCCGAGAGGAACTCCTACGATCCCTATCCATAAGGATCGCGCGATAGGTGGTAGCCTCGGCCTGAGCTGCTGCTAGATCTCCCCGCGCCTGCTGGAGGTCCTCTGATAGGACTCTCTCTCTCTGTCGCGCCCGCTGGACGTCCTCTGATAGGACTCTCTCTCTCTCCCTCCATATATCTACCTGTACTCGGAATGGGGAAAACAAGTCCTCATGCCGACCCGCATTCCCCTGAGGCCTATAGGCAATCTGTGAGGAACTGGGGATCTGTGCTATCATGGAAATGTCTGTCATTGCCTGCTGAATCAGGGAACGCCACTCCTGCACATTAGCTATGGCAGTAGAACAGATTTTTTGTTAGTACCATTCTATATCATCAAAACATTAATCGATCAATATAAAACTACTATACCTGGATCTCCCTCACGCCAGTAGGGATCATGATATGGTACCATCTGTGCCTGGGCACCGCTAGGCTCCCCTCGCTCGAATAATCTGTGCACGATGGGTGTAGGCTAGACGGTACTAGGAACAGGTCTCCGTATCGCCTCATGTTCCCCCTGTTGGGGAATAAGAGGTGGATCCAGAGCTATGGTATCGTCTCCTAAATGGTGGGGAGCTGCATCTGATTCCTCCTCATCATCTCTATCCTCCTCCTCGTCATCCTCATCCTCATCCACATCATCTCCTGCATCTCCCTCATCCTCCTCTCTATCTGTATCCTCCTCCTCCTCCTCCTCAGCACTGGACTGATCGCCTGTAGGTGGATCAGGATCTCCCGCCTCCTCGTGATCCTCTCCCTCCTCTGGCTCCTCTGACCCGGATCCCTGGTCCTTGTCTTGGTCTCCATGTCTCCATGGGCCTGGGTAGCCTGTCGGATGATCTGGTGAAAAGATAGGACCTGGATATGATCTCATAAACCATGAGACGTACCTGCGCTGTGCTCCAGGCTCTACAGAGTAGTCAGTGACTACATCCTGATCAGATCCCTCTAAGTCTGTAGTCTCAATGTCATCTATCGTCGGTCTCGCTACTGCTCTAGGTCTGGGAAGGACCCGTGAGTGTCGAGTATAGATGGGCACATCGGCTGGAACACACTGCTCTAGCCCGAACTGCCTCCGTACTCGGTCGAAGTAGAAAGGGACTATGATGTGTGCATATCGTCCTCGCAGTAGGCGGTTCCTCTGTAGGCATGCTAACTGTCTCTCCATACCATCCCATCTGTGCATCCGTAGGTAAGGTCTCCACACTATCACCTCGGTTGTCAGTCTATCAAAAATCACTCTCCAATATAACAAATCTCCAAATCTCCACTCGCTGGTAATTGGATAAGCGAACACCCTAGGTTGCTCGCTCGCTGTACTCAGCGGAAAGCCGACGGGCCTGGTGCATGTGAAGTGCTCTAAAATCCACACTTGCAGAAGTGTGCATGTCATCAAACTGCAACCCTGTCCAAATACATACTCCTCAAGGTCGTGATAGAGATGTGCAAGCATACTCTGACCCCAAGCATACACTCTCCTATGTCTCTCCATCGCTCTGATACACCATGTGAGACCCCCATGCATATGCGTCCCTCGCCCATTAGGGCAGACGGCTAGTGCTATGATGGCTATCATAAGGCGTCTCAGAAGGGGTACCTCCCCTGTAGGATGTAAGAGCCAGCTGACCATGATGC
This sequence comes from Cryptomeria japonica, assembly GCF_030272615.1. Classification (NCBI taxonomy): domain Eukaryota; kingdom Viridiplantae; phylum Streptophyta; class Pinopsida; order Cupressales; family Cupressaceae; genus Cryptomeria; species Cryptomeria japonica. The sequence continues at coordinate 530,169,316 of NC_081412.1, read as the reverse complement.
GACCTCTCGTCTCGCTCGGCATGACTCTCCCTATGCAATACACCTGCTCTCTCTGATGATCCTCCGCTGATCGATCGGTCGCGTATGTAACTGTCGCTCCTCTGATAGGAAGACGAAGTATACGGTATACATCCTCGAGTGTGACCGTCAGCTCTCCTACTGGAAGGTGAAAAGTGCATGTGTCAGGATCCCATCGCTCCATCAAGGCCATCAGCATCGCAGGATGAAATCGAATGGCCGGCATGAGAATCACAGACCACAATCCCACAATCGATTTGCTACCCGGTAGAGATTTGCTTATAGAATGGGGTAGCGATCACTTAAAGACTTCACACCAAATGCGAAATAAAGGTAAACCAATCTAGTTTTGGGATCTATGTGATGAGCATTCTTGCCAATCCACCTTCAGTGTGAAATCAACATAAATTAGGTGGTTTCTTGAGTTTTCCAACAATTTTGATGCTTCGATTACCTTCCAAGTCAACGACCTTATATCCTTCAGTGTTTGGGGCCTTTAAAGGTGTCTCCCAAACGACCACAACCACCTCCAACTATTTTTCAAAATGAACTAACCATTGGAGAATCACAACTCACAAAAAGTGCAAAATTGTTATTACCACAAGTTGACAATATGACATTTTTTGCATTATTCAACCAACTTAGACTCCTAACTATCATAGCCCCTCGAGATGATTACATTTGATTATAAAACATAAAAAATGAATCAAATAGACCTTGGCCACTTGATCTGTCAATTTAGCTCATTGTGAGCCTTATTGACTCAATTTGCTGTACAAGACCCTAGGTGACAATTTGACCCATACATGGACAAAACTTGTCACACTCCTAAGACATGGAACTACAAAAAGGACCCATATGGTCTTATTACATTCATTTTAGACTAATAGAATATCATCTTGTCTTTGGTTCATTCCTTCATAGGTGGTGCTCTTGCAGCATTTTAGGAGCTTATAATAAGTCATTCAACGTGCTCGAAAGTTTGTAGAATGAAGTTCCTATGTGGGATGCATTATGTTGTACTTCACCAGGTATGAGATGTTTATGAATAAAGTATGACTATTTTGTTTAAAGAATACCCATTGTGAAATGAAGTCGGTTCAAACATCAAAAGCAATATCTCTGTGCAAAAATAGTGAAAATATTGTCATGAATGTTGTTATTCATAGCTAGGTTTTAGGGTGATTTGTGGTAGTCTTAGGTTCCATGATGATGATTAAGTTGTGAATATGATAAATCATTCTTGAAGATTGTATAATGCTATGGTTTTCTACAGATCTAGAATGATAAATGGGGTCATCTTAAAAGACTAGTTGACAAAGTTCATATATCCTTAGAACCTTTAATCAAACCTACACAACAAAGTTATCATTGTTGCCACCCCTATCAAATGTTGTTGAGTAATGTCAATTTCAAGGTTTGTGTGTTATCTTGAAGTCTGCAAGAAAGGGAGCCTGATCAAATAGTGAAAGAGCATTAAAAGAACCCCACAGACCTTGGACAAGTATGATACAATAGAGTATGGAAGGTAAAGATAGTTGTCCACACCCATCAGAACCCTAGGGATGTCTCAAATGATCATCAAATGTTTCTCTCTAGTATAGTCACCTTGTCAAATATGAGAGACCAAAATCTTTTCAAACTCTATTATTAATAAAAATCGTATGAATATTTTTTCAACCATTGTTGGCCCAAAGAAGCCTAGAGGAGATCTCAACGGTCCAATATTGCTAGTTAAAAGTCTATTGAACTATCAAGAGGACTAGTGAATATGTAAGTTTTCATCATCTTAGGGGGATCCTAAACTCTTCATCATAATAAGGTCATCCTAAATAGCATGAAGGTTGTTTATTTATCTATGAAAAGTCTGCAACATCATGGAAGAGACTTTTTAGTAGTGTTTAGTGTTTCCACAAGAGATATGCAAGTAAATAATTTCATACATGCAAGTGATTGATTAAGGGATATGTGCACTATTGTGAAGAATGTAGTGAATCAAGCAAGAGAAACATGGATAGGTGTTAAGTGTGTTGCAAAGGTATGAAAGGTCTTTTGTTCAATTTTATGGAATCCTAGGTTCAAGATAGGCACAAAAAATTGATTTACTAGCACCATAAGTCAAAAAGGTAAGTTATGTTGAAACTCTAGGAGTAGAGTAACAAAAAGAGGGTTTGGGAATGATAATATTAAGTTTATGAAATCGGAGATGATGGTGAAAAGGGGAGTGATTCCTTCCATACCAAATAGGTCTACGCATTTGATTGCTAAAATACCTCCAGGAGACCTATAAAGGTCTTAGCCTTGTATAAATGGTTGAGAAATTTTGCTAATGTACTTTTACCTTACCAAAGCTTGAGAATGAAATGTTTATAAACGATCTTAGGGACTATCAAAAGACTATTAATGATAACCTTTAGCATGCCAAGGCTTATGCAATGTTTAAAACTTCATTATGAATGAAAAACTAACTATTGCTTCTACAAAGCATGTATGGAGGTTTCTTTCAGTTCCTCTTAGAACATGTTGAACCCATTGCCATCAAAACAATGAGAAGATGTCAAACCTATTTTACACCCTAATGCTCATCAAGATCTTATAGGATCTTTTGAGTGGACCTATGAGGCAAAAAATTAGCAAAAGAAAGACTAGTGTAAACATAGAAAAATGCATGTAGTGCAAGACTGATTGTGGGGGTGAATAGTGCATACAAAAGGAATTCTAAGTATCACAAAATTTTTGAGGAACTACTAGTAGATTTGCAAAACCTATGAGAAGGGGCATTGCAAACCTTAGGCCTGTATGAAAGTATAGTTAAGACAAAATTTCATAAAGGGATAATTGAAAACTTCTTTCCAACTACTGTCAAATAGTAAGATGCAAAAGTGGATAAGATGATGATAGACTTGTAGAGGACTATGCAAAATAACTTAGCATATATGAGCATAAAAGCATTTACAATGAACAAGGCATAAAATATGAGTTGTGCATGATCATTATGAGAATATACTTCTACCATGACAGAGGGTTAAAAGGATTTATTAGAGACAATCATTAAGGTGACTATGTTGAAATAACTAGATCACAAAACAATCTACACAAAAGCCTTATGAGGTTTTTCTGATGATTAGGCAACTCAAAGAGTCCATTTAAAGGATTGTTTAAACTCAACAAGGCATGTCAAGAAGTGTTGACTGTTATATGGGCAAGAAGGAACTACCAAACATGTGAGGTAAATAGGACTATTCCATAACATCACATAGATTAAAGGTAATGGTATCCCCTCGACCCAAAATATGAAGAAAGTGATGTTTCTAAAAAACCTTCCTAGGTGTAAGATTTCTTTGTCAAAAAACTTGCAGAGAGTAAAGAAAATTGTTAAATTATAGTGATTCATTAATTAGATGATCTTGTCAATTGTTGTTGTTTGTTGAGGAGATGTATGAGTGTTCCTTCAAACCATTTCCATGCATTCCTAAAACCTAGAAGTATGAACATGTATAAATGGTCTCTAAATAGTATTAAAGGCTTGTTGTAGACAACAAAATGTGACATTTTGATGACACTGAGTAGTTTTGACAATAATAGAAGGATCTTGCAAAATGATAGTTGAAAAGACGCAGAAAAAATTTATACTATCAAAGGTCAAAATATGTAGTAAGGAACATTGGAGGGAGCCTCACAAGAGACTACACAAACCGAAAACACAAGTATAAAACAATTGTTGTAGGCAAAGTGATGGAATAGTTGAGGAAAAATTTGATGCCAGTTAAGATAATTGTTAAATCCTACAAGGGCATTAAGGGTTGGCAATTTTATTGAAGAGATCCTAAAGTTATCAAGCATGCATGGGAGACCAATCAAAAGCATAGAGCAGTCAATTGGATAGGACATCAAATAAGTGTATTGTAGTGGGGTAGAAGTGAAGGGAGAAGCCCCTCATAAATGATACAATGTGGGAGGAGCATAAAGAGAAAGATGATAAGTTTGTTAAGTCTTAAAGGAGACTTTATGATGCAACTTAAACCCCATGATGTGAGGAAGAGAATTTCCTATGCCTAGTCAAGAAAGTTACAAGGATTATAAAGCATGCCCTATATCCATGCAATGAGTAGTGAGGAAGAAGTTATGACATCAAGTGTAGTTGTAGCAGAATCCAAGGAAATAGGGACACTTGTTGGTTTCTCATGGAGAGTTTTAGGTCTTCAAAGATGTTGAAAGATAACTAATCTCTTCTCCCGTGCCATTCTATAGGTTTCCAAAGCAATTAAATCAGGAAGATGTTGTCCTAATGCCTAATGGTTTCACTGAAAATTAAGCAATGTAGTTTGAAATATGTGTTGGTTCCCAGAAAAATAAAAGGGTTTACACTGCCACAGGGCAGAGACCAAGCTGATTACTCCAAATACCTATGGAAAGCCACTTCCAACTATCAATATCCATCAGGCTTGGACCAACTTTAACAAGGATACAAGATCCTTCTACACTTCAGGCTCTACAGAACCTGGGAGGGTAATCCCTTCAGTGAACTTCCTGCTCTTTGCAACAATACTCAGGAATTTATTGAAAAAAAGTAGATTATCTCATAAAAGGACTCAACAGAAAGGGAGAATGCTCAAGGATGGAAACTCCTTCAACGATCCTCCACCTTAAGCTAGAGCATGAGATGGGAGGGACAACTTTCAAAAAATACATAAAAACTCGACAAATAATATTCTAATATTTAAAAGATCGTTCTAAGAAATCACAAAGAACATAGACTAGAAACCGAAAAACCTCATGACATTTGCTAGCAAATACCAATGCCTTGTTCATTTGGGCTACAAAGTCTTCGAAACATTGATGAAATCTGATAAAAATTTGTCTAATAGCTGGTTTAGCCTTGAACAATACTGCCTTACACTATCGTTCTATCTAGCATCCTGTAGCGTCGTAAATTGTACGCACTTGCTAGGGTGGTACAATTTCACACCTAGTTTAGCACCCGCCTTAGTGCATTTTACATTCTGCATTGCATTTCTCCTTAAGCACTTAATTAATCAAATTAATTAGGTCTAAGGTCCTATTTCATCATTCTCTACATCATAAAATTGGGCCCTTTTCACTAAAGCGCGCCCTTCGCATTTTATTCCTCCAATACACCACTTAATCAAAAACCCTAATTAAGTCCTATTTCGAACTTGGGGGATTGGTTTCGAGGTCAAAACATCTCGAAATCACCTGTAACTTCGGGATTCTCTCTAAAATCATCATATCCGACGGCCCTGAAAATTTGGTGAAAAGTTGTCGGGACCGTGGCGCCCGGAGTGCAACATGGTCCCGGACATTTTTCCTGAAATTTATGGAGCGTGATCCAATCATAAAATAAAGCTTAACCCCAAGAAATTGGTGGGATATTCAATCTCTAGGTCGGCCAAAATACGAATTTACGACCTAGGGTTTCATACATAAAAGCTCTCTTTCCTCATTTGAAGGGATCCGATTTTTGGTTTCCAGGAACTTCATATGCAGCGAAAGAGCAGATCTTTGAAGACTTCAACATCATTCGATATCCTTCTATCAAGCATATATCAAATTCATTCATCCACTTAGGGCTTGGAAGACATTGAAGAACAATAGGAGATTACCGACTGAAGATTGGCTTGTACTCCTCCCTTGAGGGTTGGGTATGATTTCATGTTGTTTTCATGTCTCTACATAAGCTTTAATACATCATTTATTCATGCTTTAGATCATATTGCATCTTGATTTGGAGCATTTACACTATCATTTACAAGCAATTAGGGTTTACTTTCTAGGTTGCTCTAGTTTGCTTTCTTGCATTTTAGGACCTTGCACACACACTAGGTCTGCACACACAATACATTTTACAAAACAACTTGGCTATTCGTGGAGGTGGAAATCACCGAAGCGGGGGTTTGACTAAGGCAAAACCCTATATAGCCGCCCATACACCCTTTTTCAGATATCATTGCAGGTTTCAGGATTCGGACGATGCCGTGAGATACAGATCCGGAGAGAGAAGATCGAGACAACACTCTATATCAAATTGCAGAGCAAAAGACTAGGACAGGAGCGCTGGGCGCCCTGGTCCTGCCAGGACAGGGGCGCTAGGCGCCCTGGTCCCTGGGACAGAGGCGCTGGGCGCCCTGGTCCTCCGGACAGACAGTTTGCAGACAGCTTTCCGACAGTGTTCCAGAGTACAGAACAGCAGTTTCCGGTGCAGTTTTCAGGACAGTGGCGCCCGCGCCCCCATCCCGAACATTTTCAGTCCGATTTTAACTCCGGGTACACATCTGCATTCTTATTTCATCCTTGTATTTACAGCTGTTCATTGTTTAATCTCAATTCTGCAATCTTGTTATTAGTTCATACTTGCATTTTGGGATTAGGGTTTGAACTTGCATTACTTGATCTTACAATTTCAACAAGGGAATAGAAATCCTAATAGATATCCCGTGGCTCTCTCTTTCACAAAAAGAAGTAGCCAATTGTGCGATATCTCTAGGCTCTTTCGTATTCCGTAATGTGTGTCAAAAGGTAGGATTAGGGCATGATTAACCTAGTCTCGCTTTTTCCCCCACACACATCCCTTATGTGAACTACTTATCAAATCCTGGTATAAGTCTTATTTCTTTGTAATCTCATTCAAGCATTTTAATTAACCCCTTGGATTAAAGCATAGAATGGAAAATCATATACATCATAACAATGCAACAAACAAATGAAATCCTTGATCCCATTTGCTCAAAAGAACATAAAATTGCACATAGTAGAGTAAAGATTAGAGAACATATTTGCATTTATATCATAAGCTATCTTTTATCAGATAACAGTCAACAATTTCAATTACAAAATAACCCATTTAAGAAGGAAACTTGTAGCTATTTTATTACTTTTGCTCTGCAAAATGACATTATAGTTCCTTACTATTTTCATGACTCTCTAAAACTATATGGAACCTAACCCTACGGAAAGAACCTACTCTTACAGAGATCCCTATCATAAAATTCGGAACCCTAACTTCTGGCCTTGATTTCCCTTTTATAGAAAACAAGGGAGTGACAAGCTTTAGGCCAAAAGACATCTGTCACCAAAACTAAGCGCTAGAGGCTGCACACAATTCAGTTACAAAATATTCCTTATCCACATCCTAGTGCCCGTGATGAGGTGGAACCAAAATCTTCAACTAATTATCAGTAGAAACAAAATCACTTGAGTTGTGCTGATATCACCCAAACACTTCTGGATGGACCCTTAGATGCTCAGTCTGCTCCATAACATTTCCCTTCCTGAAAAGGAAAACATATCCTGGCATGAAACAAGACTTTCCCACTGAATTAGAGGAAAATTTCTAGCCTTTATGCCCCGAATCAGAGAAAATGGAAAGAGGAGCTTGGGGGTAAATAGAATTTGTTGAGAAGGAGTTGTAGCTTCCATGTCATTGCAGAGACGACTGGCTACCAATCCTCACTCGAACAAATCCTTCTTTCAGTTCCCTGCGAGCTCCCTCTTGGAACATTCTGCCAACGAAATGCAGAGTAAGAATAGAGGAGATGTCCTGGGTGGCTTCTCTTGATAAGAAAATACTTTCATGCCCCCTATGACAATCCTCTGATCTTTCACAACCCCTCTGACAATGAGCATCCTCATACCAAAGAAAAAACATCCATCCAGTGTCACAAAATATGCAACAACTCCATACATAATTTTGTTCGAACACCATCTTCTCACTAATGAAAAATTGTTCTCAGAAAAATGAAGAAGTTTGTATCCTTTTCTACCCATTCTATCACCAGACTAGTGAATTTATAAAAAGAATTCCATTCAAAGTGGCAGTGCTAATCCATGTGAAGAATCATCATCCTAATATCTTCTGCTCATCTTGTCAGCTATGGATTACAACAATTATGCCTACAACTCAGGTAGCCGTCATTTCTAGGCCATCACTCAATTGCCACCTACATATGTTCACCTCACGTGAATGATTTTTTTCTGATCTTATTCCTTACTCAATGTACAATATTCTGCTTCAGGATCCCTGTCAACAAACAATCTTTGAATTTATTAGAGAACTCGTGATTCATCACACCTAAACCTGAAAGCAATCCCGATCCTTTCACATCCCTGAGATATCTTTTTTAATTGTCTAATCAGTCATTTTCTTAATAGAAAAAATTGAAAATAATCCTCCTAGACTGAGTTGAAATCTAAATCTCCCAACTTGTCATTAATCATCCTGAGTTGACCAGTTTGTATCCTATTCATCCTACCTTTCCCGCACGGGTTACGACCAATATCTTTAATGATCCTTCCTATTTTCACATTTGAAACTCAATCGCAGATCTTACCCAGCCTGGCAAATCTAACGATCATTGCTTGTCGATGCAGTATTTGACCTTCCATCTGTATCTGCGGACCCACAAAGTCATGACTAGTCAGGGCCATATCATCTTTCGACCAGACTCTACCAGTGGCCCCACCGTAAATCTTCTTGGCCAATCTGAGACATGTGGCATCATCTCATGATGTTGTGGTCTGTAACTTCCTTGCAACTTCCATCACGGGGACACGGGGGGGCTTCAGATCTGTTCACTCTTTACTGCTTTGCACGGTGCCTATTAACCCTTTCGAAATTAAAAGGCGGGAACCTTTTACCTCAGGACATAACATCACCATTCATCTTGAACATGTGCCAATTGACAGGACTGTTCGTAAACTGGTTTTTATCACCTGAGAACCAGTAACACAAGGCTTCGACCAGCTACACTACCAGCTTCTTGTTTTCTGCTGAAGACACGTGGCATCATCTCGTGATGTCATAGTCTTTATCTTCATTGCACTTTTAACCACGGGGAAGAACGGGTTGTTTGATTCATCTTGTCTTTAGCAATCAACCAAAATACTTAGGAATTTCAAACTTACGAAAATATAGGCGCGGGCACAAATATTAAAGGGAGACCAACTATAGGAAGAAAATTCTATGTGCCTTATGAAAAACATTTCATAACCCGGTCTAACACAACTTATTCACTTAGGGAATAAAATGGCCCCTCCAAAGGAATAAAACCCTTGGCTTTAAGTGGGAAAAGGTAATGACGCAATATCTTATTGCTAGGGTTTTCTTCATAAGACAAGAAATTTTGATAAATCCTAAACCCTAGACCTTGGACCTTGATAGAGGATGTAAATAAAACTAGAAAGAACAATATTTAAGCTCAAAATTGAAAATTCTCATTGTAATCAATTTTCAGAGCTATCAATATGGATGTTGTCTTTTGATTATAAGATGTGTAAATAATGAGAACAAGAATTATTATTATCAAATTTTGAACAAGAAAATTACTATATAGACTCTGTATCAACTATATAATAGCTTTTATATCAATTAAAACATTGGTTTTTGGCCTTTCTCATCATTATGTGGTCCATATGAATGAAGTAAGAAATTATCTAACTATTTGCGCATCATCGCACATCTATTTAATTTTTAATTTAAAAATCTCTCCTCTTTTCTCATGTTGAAAACAAAATAACATAGGATTATTTTTCATCTTAGGGAAGATTAATAGAAAGGAAGAAACCCTTTATCTGGGGTTGATCTCAAATTTCATGTCCCATAACTTGAGACATCATCCAATGTTTAACTAAATAGTTGAGTTGATTTCCCAGCAATGGTGCATGTTTAAAGATTGATAATAGTTTTTTGCATGCCGAGTGGGAAAAATCAACTCTAGGTTAAGAGTTATTGTTGATAAAAGTGGTGTTATTCTCAGCATGTTGCAGCCTTAAAGAGGCATTTTACAAGTACCTAGAGGTTCTACAAGTTCTATTTGAAAATCAATCCTAAATTTTGCATGTCAAGAGTGGAGAAAATAGCTACTTCTAGAGGTAATTTTTTTTAGTTTGTTGAATTATTTTCTTATACTTCAAGAAGAAGAAGGACTAGGTTATCCAAGTATCCTATAAGAAGAACTAAAACTATTGTAACTCCTTATTCAAGAGCCCATTCAACAACCTCTTTTGGTAGATTTCCACAAAGGAATAAAATTTCATCTTCCCAACATGGCCTAGGTAAAAATAATAATTTTTCTTTTGATGGGAGTAGTCCTCTCAATCTTCAACAACATGAAAAGAATCCAACTTCAACCCTAAAGGTTATTCCATATTTCACTAGCAAAAAATATTGGGAAAATAGGTGTTGTACACCTTGCATAATAATATTTATAATTGTAATATTTATTTATTATGTGATTTTCCCATGGACGTAATGTAATATTCTATTTATTATGTGATGTATGTGTAACATGTAGAGATTCCTTGGGAATATTCTCAGGGGCACTTGATGAGAAGTATTATAACATTGGTATTAGTGTATTGTATTTATTTAATATTGGGGAAATATATTTAAAAGGAGAAAACTTAGTACCCAATATTAAATGTGGGGTCAAGGGTAGTTAGCACATGGTTTTGTGGCACATTGTTTTACTTTACCACTAGTTGTATTTATGTGAGCTTGGGTCTATAAAAGCAAGCACATGTTTAATAGTTATAGTTGGCTGGTGGTTTTGGGTTGTCACTGTATTGAGTCCTTTGGAGGATTGCATTTGTGAAGAATGGCATGGTATGTGTGGATTCATGTTGGACACATGGGAACGCATTGGAGGGCTTGATGGTTCGAAGGTATTCATTGTAACTCTTATTGCTTTATGGCTGAATAATATGATGGAGTATGGATGCTTTTGGAGGTTAGTTTTTTCCCTCATGAAGGTTTTCCCAAGATATATCTTTTGTTATCTTATGGCTTGTCTATTTGATCTATACATTATGGTGATTTCATAAGCTTGTATGCATGCTTTTATTTCATTGGTTATGTTGGAAATGGATTAAATGTATGTGGGTTTAAAGCATTATTTCCTAACAAAAACACCACCGCTCCCATAGAGTACATTCAAGACATTGCAAATATTTGTTAAATGCAAAATATCACTCAAGATAACATGGTCATGAGGCCTCTTGCAAATTTCTTGAAAAGAAAAGCACTCTAATGGTACAAGGGACTACAATATTATTCTATTCACAATTGGGATGAACTAGAAGAAAAAAAATTGTTAACAATTTGATGATAACAATAACCATCTATCTTTAATGGAGTAGGTCACTACCATCAAAAGAGATCCTCATGAGTTCATGATAGACTTCAACTTTAAGTTTAAAAAGACTTGGGATAGGATCCTAACTTTGATAAAACCTTATCTTAATATTTCATTCCTTTATTATTTGAGGTCTTTGAATAGTGATATCGTTGTGATGATTCAATCCATTTTGAGGAAGTGTCTCACCTGAAGCATATGACATAGCCATTAAATTTGAGAATAACCTAATACAAGCTATAAAAACAACTCCTAGGCCTCCCATGCCCTTGTTCCCTAATATTCCAATGTCTTAGCCAAGTTTGGTACCAATTCTACAACCACTAACCAAACAACTCCTCTTGCCACTCATTCCAATGAGCTTCATGAGGTAAAAGCCTCATTGCAAAGTTTTGGTAATTAATGAATTTTAATTTCCTTAAAAAGGTAGCAATCACAACCTTGTAGGTCATATCATACTAAAAATAAAACCTAATAGCCTAATAGATAGCCCTACCAAGCTAATATGTAAATCCAAAATTAGTTGAGTTATGCAAACTATACTCAAAGAATAATGTATCCCAATACTAGTGTCACAATATACCTATTTGCTATTTTATGATAGAGCCTTGTGTGTGTGTGTGTGTGTGTGTGTGTATGTGTGTGTGTGTGTGTGTGTGTGTGTGTGTGTGTGAGAGAGAGAGAGAGAGAGAGAGAGAGAGAGAGAGGTGCATATATATAGTTACACAATAATCTCTGGAATCACAAAACTTATAATAATTGAAACCAGGGTTATACCTTAATTAAGATATTACAAAATACTATGTCAGTATTAACATACCAACAAGCTAGGCTCCACATAAACATTCAAAATAGTAATGGTTATTTGTAGAATATTAAGTGAATCTACTTAGTAATACTTGAATATCCAAATGCACTTCCTTATTATGTTAAAAAGATATCATACAATATCATTGTAGGGATTTTATCAACATATGGTTGAGAAACTAAAAAAATACATAAATAGTACAAATGGATATTCAAAGAGACATTAAACTAATGTTGATTCTACCATTAATCAATCAAACTGCAAAGACTACAAATGTCAATTATATATTTGTGATAAGACCTAGATAACTATAATTTCATAATATCTCTACCTAGAATTGGCAATTGAAACCCTAAGGCTTCATGTGACTAATTTTGTTCTTTGCTAACTCTACAACTTTATTCTCCTCTATCCTCTATCTTCTTTTTCAATGAATTTTATTATGTCTTTTATATTTGAGTTACATGTCAGGAGGAATTAGGGAACATGAAACGCAAGGAACCTTAGCCTTTGTAACCACAATTCACACGAAAATTGGGCCAACAAAATCATTTTTTGGAAATCAAAGAAAGCACAAAGGGATGCCTCTTCACATTAGACATTGACGGTTCTGAATATTGAGTGCACTTGCCTAATGAAATCACCCACACAATTAGGGCCTAGGGGGTTGTAAAGGGGAAATTTTGATTTGGCAATTTGCAACTTAGAAGGAGAAATCACCGAATCAAATTTCTCTTATAGGGGGGATTTCCTTTGCATTAAAAAGAGGGGGGGAATCCACTAGATTCAATCACAAATTAGATAAGAATTGAATACTAAGTGGATTGATGGATTATGATGTGTTTTTCCCTCTTTTGTAAGTTGAAAAGTTGATTTAGGGTAAAGTACTGGAATTGAAGACAAAACTAAGAAAATAATGAGCTACAAGTTCGGGATTCAGTCATGCACCTAGATCTAAGTGATATGAGCTGATTCGGATCTATCCTGTGAAAATGCCTTGAAAAAGCAAGGATGGTGGAGCTGCCTCTTGGTCCTTCGAATTTTCCGCGCATCAAAAAGGGTTTTTCTATCTTTGTGTTTGAAGCTTATTTCCAGAACTACAACTACACACTTGTTTCCTACACACAAAAAGAAGGGGAAAAAGGTTGGGAATAGGGGTTTGCCTAAGTCAAACCCCGGTTGAGGAATAAACCTTGAATGAAATATTACAAATGCTTGAAATAAAATGATGGAAATGTACACCTTTAGATCTGCAATGAATAATGACAATGATTTGCTTTTTGAATGTAATCACATATGTTGTATGAAATGGCATGAACAAGACAAAACCCTAACACACACATACTTGTAAATGGATGATGCAAAGTTGCTCCAAAATTGATGAATGAAGAATATGCAGCCTTGAAGACCTCTAGAGATGCTTGATGATGAATACTTCAATGCTTGTATGCTTGATACTTTGAATGTAGTCTCCTTGCCTTATACCCTGTTATCCATTTCTATCCAAATGAGAGGGGAAGACCTCCTTATATATTTGCATCTCATCAAACATATTAATTTTTTGACATAGGCAACATAGAGCAAGTTTTCTCGCTCAAATTTGAGATAGGGCCCAGGGTCCAAATTAGGCCCCAATTAGGAGGACCATGGCATGGCATCATGGTCCCAGTGAGGACCAAGACACCACACCCTTGTCCTACCCCAAATTAGGCCAGGGTTAAGGGGTCCCGACATATTAAAATGTGAAAATAAGGCATATATTGCATGGTAGAGGCACAAATAGGTCCAGATCAAGCGTGAGAGTGATAACACTAAGGCAAGGGCCCCAAATACGGTCAAAATTGCAAAGGGTGAAATTTTAGGACACTACATGATTTAGCCTCCACTTTAGCGGGGGTATCATCTTACACAAATACTCACGATAAAGTAGAAGAAAGAGAGATGGGGATGAGGGATGTGGAGCAAAATCACGAGGAGTATAAGATATCACTAATTTTGAGGAACCAAGCCCCCAATATTAGGATCTTAACTCACTCAAACATATGCAAGGGCACACAAAACAAGATGAAAACCAAAAAGACAACTAAAGACAAAAAGGTAAACAAAGGAAAAAGACACAAAAAGACACACAAGACACAAAGGCTAAAGACCAAAAGCAAGACTTCAAGTCAACTAGTCGAAGAGACCTTGATATCAAAATGTCTCAACAACTAATATCATTCTTCAAAAAAAAAATGTCATCTCACGAACATAAGAAATCGCATAAAAGAAAAAAGAAAGCATCATCCATGAACTATTAATAGAAAAACTATGAGTTCATGAGAGGAAGAAGAGAAAGCATGAATACACACTAGATGTGTTTATCCAGGTGATCCATGAGAAGAATGATGAAAAGGAGGAGAACATAGACGTCTTGCCCCTAGATGTTTGCATCTAGGTGATCTATGTTGGGGAGGAGGGTAAGAATAGTATATCCCTATTCAGCTAGTTCCACTCATCCTCGTGCGTGTGTGCGGGTGATGTCTGGTTTCAAGTGTATAGCATCTTGTTTAAGAGTTTGCTTCCTCCGGTTTCAAGTGTGATTCAACCTATTTAAGACATGTAATGTAAATGCAAATGCCAAGGGGCGATTGTGTGTGCAAATGTGTGTGCTAATGCCAAGGGGTGAATGTGCAAACTTGGTAACATCTCATTTTAGAGTTTTGCTCTAGTTTCAAGAATGTGTAACCCTGATTGAAATGGATACATTCCTGGTTTCAAGGACATCCCGTGTAAGAGTTTTTCTCTAGTTTTGATGATGTGTTTCCCTGTCTAAGACGTATATCAAATGTTTGTCTAGTTTCAAGCATGAAGCATCTCGTGTAATATTTTTGCTCTGGTTTCAAGAATGATCACCCCATTTAAGACATGCAAGAATGATATGCAAAAAGGTATTATACAATATGGTACAAAGGGAACGATATGGGTGCCCCCCCTTAAGATGTCAATAGAGCGCTATTTTGACGTCTTAAGGAAGCTAGAAACAAGTATACCTAACATTCAACACCAAGGAGATATCCTTTAGGCAAAAATGTCATAAATCCAAGCTAGAGAGGGATACTCTTCAAAGAGATATCTTGCAACAAGTGGAAAGGAGATCCTTGGAGGAGAAAATGTCTTTTCTCAAAAAGACATCTACCTCCAAGAGCAGCTATCTTTAACAAACATAACATCTTCTACCAAAAGAAAGGAAGGAGAACAAGAATGCATACCTTCCTCCCATGGCTAGGTGAAAGAGATTCTTGACGAAGGATGACACACTTTTGACCCCATGCAAGGGATAAAGTTATGATAGATGTACATTAAAAAGTGAAGAAGAGGTTGTAGCCAAGGACTTACACCTCTTATATAAGGGAGAATCCTTGAACAAAAAATAGCTTCAATCAAGGAATAACATAAAATCATGAAGAAATGCAACTCAAAAAAGGAAAAATGGATCCTTAGAAAAGAGATAGAGAGAGAAATAAATAATTTCCCCCCAAGTGCAAGGACAATGAGAAGAATTACACAATCTTATAAGGAGAGACAAAACATAAGAAAATGCATATCGACACATGAAAAATGCAACTCCTAAAGGGAATAGTGATACATTAGATAGAAAGAGAGAAGAAGAAAAAGCCATCCTTGTCCCCCAAGCAAGAGAACAAGGAAAAGAACTACACATCTTCTAAAGAGAGGTTATTCACAAGGGACGTGTCGCTTAAAACAAGGAATAGATCCTAACCAAGGAACAATCATGTGCTCACATGAAGGATAACCCTATGCAAGAAAGGACATCTTGTTATGAATAATGCAATCCATAAAAGGACATGGTGAAAAGATAAGAGATTTGATAGAGATAAAATAGGAGCATGTTACTACCCCAAGATGTTTGAAGTTGAAAAAGCACCACCTCTAATGACAAAGATCCCCCCAATTAAGTTAACTACTTATTTCATAGGGCAAGGAGAAACATGAGGGTGAAAGGAGTGCTAAGGCGCTACCTTTTCACCTAGAAAGAGAGCAAGATCTGTTGAAAGACATATATGAGCACGATAGTATTGTTCTTGAAAAAATTACTTAGATTATTTACACCTTCCAAGAGAATGAGAACCACCATGATAAAAAAGACTATATTCATTTCCTTCTTTATTCTTATGGCTAAAATTCACAAAAGGAAAAACAACATTCTTGTCATACTTCAATTTCCAAAAGATTCTAGTTGCTAATCTTTCTTGATCATTAATGAGTGTAGGCTTATTATTTTCAGATTGAGGACAAGAGTTATTTTTAGAAGAAGAAGGTTTTTCATCAATGATTCTAACTTTACCATGATCGATAAGTTCTTTTATTGAATTTTTAAAATTGGGATAATCATTGGCATGGTGATCATGAGTTTGATGAAATGAACAAAAAGGAGCTTTTGAAGAAGCACTTTTGCAGGTACAAATGACTTGTTGTCTTGCAAGATGATTTTTGAAGTCTTGAATCCTAAGGAGGTTATCCATATGATATTTATTATCATTTCCTAGGCCTTCTGTGATAATTTGTGTAGGATAATTTATAGAGACTCGAATTCCTTGTTCAAATTTTCCAAGTCCTTGTCCTCTAAAACCTTGTTTGTATATTACGTTAAAGCCACTCCTATAAGAATATTTTAATTGAGAAGGTGTGGGAACATTAAAATAAATTTCTTTGAAGTTTGTGGTGTAAGGATGTTTGGAAGGAATGAAAGGATTAGTAGATGAAGAAGGAATATCTTGTGGAGGAAGACTTTCCTTTATTTCATCGTGCATATCTTCTTTAGTAGATTGGGAAGAAAGATCCATATCATCTAAGGCCTCATATTTACTTAATGTTATATGGGAGAGAGATCATGAATGAATGCATGGAATGATCTTCTCTACAAATGTTTTGATTTTTAAGATAGGCTCTAGGAGAATAAGGAGGATCTAGAGAGATGGAAACACCAATATTTTGATCTTGCTCCCCTTGCACAAGGGTATGCGTATGAAAAGAAGATGGGATCATGTTGCTCTTCAATTCTTTCTCTCCATTAGAGAAATAATTGATAGGAGTATTAGTTCTTTCTTCATTCACATTAGATACCCTATAAGAGGTACAAGTGTTAGGTTTCTCATTGTCATCCCTAGGATTAGGATCTACAAAAGCTTTAAGGTGATCTACGTATGAAATGTATTTGCTCAAAAACATCACCATACACACAATAAACATGATAGATGAAAGATTTGGATCTAATTGATGAAAAGGAAGCAACTTGGAAACCCTAAAAACACAATATGTCCAAGTGCTATGAATGAAAAGAAGTAACATGAAGTGAAAGAAGTCATTATCCAACACACGATTTTAATAAATATAGGTAAAAAGAAATGTAATCATATGTGAAATAGAAAATAAATCAAATCCATTAATTGTCATGATGAATATTTAAAATAAATTAGGATCTTAGAGATAAAACCTCTCAATTTATTCAAATTTGATTGATTTTTTTTTTAGATTTGAATTTTGAATGAAATTTGAAAACGAGAATTTGAATAGATTTTTTTTTTGTTGAAAAATTATGCAATCTCCTAGGAAATTTAAATTTATAATTAGGGCTTTTGAAAATAACCTCTTAATTTAAATTTAAAATTACACACTAGAAGCTTTGAATTTACCCAATAAAAATTTTAATTTAAAATTAGGGTTTTGTTGAATAACCTCTTAATATTAAAAATTAAATTTTAAATTTGACCCAAAATTGCAATTTTGAATTTGTATTGAAATTAACTACTAGATTTGAAGAGGGAAATTCAAAATTTAAACAACCCACAAGCTCAATTTTTTAAATTTAAAAATTAGGGGTTTTTAAATTAACCACTTAATTTTAAAATTTAATTGTGAAATTTGACTTGTAGATGAAAATTTCAATTTTGAAATTGACGAAGTACTCGGATCTGAAATAATTAATCCAAATTAAACAATTCACAAGCTCAATTTTGAAATTAAAATTAGGGTTGTATGCCTGGAACGTGGTATCAGCCTGCAAGAGGAGAAAACAATTCAAACACACACATGAAACATTGCATTAGAGTTAGAAATCAATCAAAACAAGTTAAATGAATCTAAGCTCTTTAAAATCATTCCATGTTCCTCTATCTCCAAGGATCTTCAAGATTCAAGGCGACTCACAACTTGGAAGAGCACTTGATTCTTTAAGATGACAACCTAAAGAACGAGATTTAAATGATTCTAAGATCTAAATGGAATGAAACCAAGATCATAGTGATGATTTAGATATGAAACTAGATGATGATAGGATGCAAGATATTGATATGAAGCTTTAACTAGCATGAAAATGATACTAAGATGAAGCTAACATGATATCAGATTAACATGATATATCTAAGATTATAATGCTATCAAAATGATCTAAAATGCTATCAAAATGATCTAAAATGCTATTTTATCAAAGAGAGATAATATGCTTATGTTATGAGACTATAAGTTTGATGCATAAAGACTTGATTTTTTTTAAGAAGGAATGGGCTCTATTTATAGAGAGAATAGGGCAATGGAGGGTTGAGATTGGATAATCTTATCAAGGGTCGGGATTGAAAGTTAATCAATCCATGTTTACAATTATCACCAATGAAATGGTGACAATTGTCAACAAGAGACTGCTTGAGAGGAAATGTAAGAAGCATTAAATGCTTGAGAAGACCTCATGGTTACCTTAGAAGGTAAGGGTTAAGGTTAGGTTAGGGTTATCCAAGGGGTAAACTCTTGTGCAAGGGTTAAGGAGATAACCAAGGGTAAAGCCATGAGTGCTTGATGAGACCCTTGGGTTAGATGAAGGTTGAGTTAGACAAAAAGTCTCTAACCATGCCAAAAGGGTGAGTTAACCATTAATGGTTTAGAAGATTTTGGGGAGAAATTTGTAAGAGGCCTTCCAAATTTGGGGGAACTCAACAAGTTAGCTTGTTGAAGACATAAAGGCTTTATTGCTTTTGGAAGACTTTCCTCCAAATTTGAGAAGTGACATCCTCAAATTTAGGGAAAGGGGATGATTGAAGGGTTTAGGCTAATTGATTAAGATTAGATTGGTTCTAGAAGAATTTAGAAAGGGGGTTTAAGAGACAAGTGGGAGATGTAGGATTTTGCAAGTGGGTGGGGAAAATAGACAATTTCTAGTAAATAAAAGATTTATTTTAGCTAAATAGGGGATGCAACTTGCATTTGTAGGATTTTGCAAGTGGGGGGATTTTTCAATAAGTTTAGATTTATTTAAATGCAAAGGAGATTTTAATTAAATGTAGATTTAATTAAAATGGGAAAGGGATAAATTGATATTTTTAATTAAATGTGAATTTAATTGAAATGGCTAGAGGGGTATTTAATTAATTAGATAGAAGAAGGGTATATTAATTAAATCTTAATTTAATTAATAGACGATTAGAAGAATATGGATATTAATTAAATCTTAATTTAATTAATTGGAATAATAAAGAATAATTAAATGAATAAAATTCACTTAATATATTGTGCAACTTTTAGGTGTCTACAAGGGTTATAGTGAAATTAACCTCTAAATTTTTAAAATTTGCAAGGAAATTAAACTTGTAAATGAAAACTTGAATTTTAAATTCCATACACTCAGATCTGAAAACAAAAATCAGAATTAATGGTGTAAGGAGTTGGGTTCACCAAATTGTAAAGAGGAAAATTTGATTTGGCAATTTGCAACTTAGAAGGAGAAATCACCGAATCAATTTTCACTTATAGGGGGGATTTCCTTTACATTCAAAAGAGGGTGGGGGGGAATCCACTAGATTAAATCTCAAATCAGATAAGAATTGAATACTAAGTGGATTGATTGATTATGATGTGTTTTTCCTTCTTTTGTAAGTTGAAATTGATTTAGGGTAAAGTGTTGCAATTGAAGACAAAACTGAGAAGATAATGAGCTACAAGTTCAGGATTCAATCATACACTTGGACTTGAGTAATATGAGCTAATTCAGATCCGTCCTATGAAAATGCCCCAAAAAAGATGGGACTGTGGTGCTACCTCTTAGTCCTCCGAATTTTTTGCATTGTCAAAAAGGGTTTTTCTGTCTCTGTGTCTAAAGCTTATTTCCAGAAGTACAGCTGCACATCTATTTCTTGCACACAAAAAGAAGGGGAAAAAGGTTGGGAATAGGGGTTTTCCTAAGTCAAACCCCGGTTGAGGAATCAACCTTGAATGAAATATTGCAAATGCTTGAAATAAAATGATGGAAATGTATACCTTCAAATCTGCAATGAATGATAATGATGCTTTGCTTCTTGAATGTAATCACATGTGTTGTATGAAAAGGTATGAACATGAAAAAACCCTAACACACACATGATTGCAAATGGATGATGTAAAGTTTCTTCACAATTGACGAATGAAGAATATGCAACCTTGAAGACCTCTATAGATGCTTGATGATGAATACTTCAATGCTTGAATGCTTGATTATTTGAATGTAGTCTCCTTGCCTTATCCCTTGTTATCCTTTTCTATCCAAATGAGAGGCGAAGACCTCCTCATATACTTTCTTGTTGTCAAACATATTAATTTTTCAGCATAGGCCGACATAGAGCAATTTTTCCTACTCAAATTTGGTATAAGGCCTAGAGTCCAAATCAGGCCCCAATTAGGGAGGACCATGGTGTGGCGACATGGTCCCAGTGAGGACCAAGGCACCATGATCTGGTCCTACCCCAAATTGGGCCATGTTAAGGGGTCCCAATAGATTAAAATGTGAAAATAAGGCATATATTGCATGGCAGAGGCACAAATTGGTCCACATCAAGCGTGAGGATTAGAATACTAAGGCGAGGGCCCCAAATGTGGTCAAAAATGCAAAGGGTGCAATTTTAGGATGCTACAAGGATGAAACATAGAAAAATCTCTATAAACATTGAATGTAACATGAAAATCATTTTTTTCCTTGGGATTCCTAACAAGGTCATTTAAATCCCATAAGCATTTCTAATGATTCACAATCTAGTTATTGAAGGAGTTGTTGTACATTAATAGCAATATTGTGTAGAAAAGACACCAAATTACAGTTGTTGGTGGAAATTTGGGCCTTAGGCTTCTTATTTACTGCATACTAAAAATAGTAGAAAGAGGGATGAGGAAGGACCAAAGTCCAAGGGCCAAAAAAGAGAAAATGGAAGAGACATAAGTAGGATTGGGGGGCAGGGTTTAGGAGTTGGGGGTTGAGCTTTTGACTTATCCCTTACCAAAAGGTAAGGGTGAAGGTGAAGGACTTAGTGTTCATCATCAAAGGACTTGGATATATTTTTATGATGGTAAATGTAGTAGGGGGAAAAATCAAAAGGAAGATGAAGACATGAGGGAAGGAAAAAAAGGGGAAAGGGAAAAACCAAAAGCCTGAATATTGAAAGGGGGTCGACAATTAGGTTTCTTGAAAGATTAAGTTTTGAGCATCACAAAACCAAGATATTAGATGAAAGTGGTAGTGATAAGAAGGAAAGGAGAATGACAATGACCCAAGGCCTAAAAATGTTGACACAACCAATTTTTGAAAGGAAGATGGCGAGCTTCGGGGATGATGAGGAAAGAACGATAGAAGGATGGCAACTGAAGCCTTGAAACATAAAAAAATCAACATAGTCAAATTTTGGGTTTTGCAATTTGGGTATTTAACTAAAGTGATCCATTTAAGATTTCTCAGATCGGTTATCACTGATGGAACATAAGAAAATGGCATGGTAAATAAATCTAGAGAGCACAAAATAAGAATATGGAATGTAAAAATATTTGAGGTGCCAACATTAGCTCTAGTTGGGGATGTGTGTCTTTTGCAAGAACAACAAGAATCTGGATCTCTTGGTAGACTAAAAAAGGCAAGGAACAAAATGAGACTAACACTCAAAAGACATAAATATATGTACATGATGAAAACATAACCAAAATTTCAAAAAGATACCCTCATCCTCAGGAGAAGTAGTGCTTGAGATGTTGACCACGAACTAGCAATAGAATCTATCCATCTAGGTCCTTAAGGAAGAAAGTTCATTGACCACATTCTTTAGAAATTTGATAAGGCCCAACCCATAAGGCATCAAATTTCTTGTGCTTGCCTTTATCTTCTTATCAAGAATTCCACATGAGGACAAGATCCCCAATCTGAAAGTGCCTCTTGATGGTCTTCTTATCAAAGAGGTATTTTACCTTTTCTTGTCTTAATAGGTTCCCCTCATGGACAAAACTCTCAAACTCATGTAATTTAGTCAGTATTCTTTGGGAGATAGCATCTTCTTCTTCCCCTTCAACTTGCTCCAATAACCTATAGAATGGTAACTAGAGTCTAATTGGGAGCCTCACTTCAATTCCATATACTAATTTAAACAAACTTCTCAAAAATATCCTTCTTGTAAGTTACCCTATTTGCTCAAATGAAAAACTTTCACTTATCATCCCACCTCTTCTTATTTGCATCCAATATTGTCCCAGTGATATTTTATGACACATCTATTACCTAATTCGGCTTTCCCATTTCCTCGTGGATAATAGGGTGATGAATATGCTAAAGAGATCCCATATTATGGACATATGTCAACAAAATACTTGAATCTAAAACACATTCCATTGTCAGCAACAATCCTTGATGGCATACCAAATTTGGTGATTATGTTGTTGAGTAGAAACTCAATTAGCACCTTTGAGGATGCATTCATTGTGGGAACAACCTCCACGCATTTGGTGAAGTAATCAGTGGCCACCAATATCCACTTGTATTTATAGCTAGACTTTTCAGTTATTTCCCCTATGAAATCAATGCTCTATTGTGGGAATGGAGCCTTTGTTGAAATAATAGTGAGGAGAAGCACACCAACAAATTTCAACTTACCAAAAAACTTTTGGTGAGCATCACATCCCTTAACAAACTTGGCCACATCCCTAAATAGAGTGGGCCACTAATAACCCACTCTCATAATCTTATGAGTAGTGGAATTTGACATATAATGTCTACCACCTAATCCTTGGTGACGCTTCTCAACAACTCTTATAGACTACAACTCATCTAAACATCACAATAGCACAACATCAATGTTTCTCTATATTAGATGACCCTCTAGTAGCACATATGTTTGAGCTTCAAGTTTCAATGTTCTCTTTTCCTTTTCATTTATCTCAAATGGACAATTGCAATTTTTCAAATAAATATATTAACATTATACCAAGGACAATTCTTCAACTAAAATGAAACAAGAGATAGGTCATATTTTATCTAATGGACTTCAAAAGCTTCTAGATTTGCTTCACTTTTTAATTTTTCTAGGCCTCGACCTCTGACTATCTTGGGTGTTTGAAAATCCATGTCATACTCTTAGATCTTGTTGATCCATATGCACCTTTCACTTGATGCCTCCTACTGAACAAATATATCCCAATAGCTATATGTGGCACAAATGCTACAATATTGGCCCCTACAAGGTACAATATAGAACTTTTTATAGCCTTAACAAAGACAGGCATGTTTTGCCATGATGGAATAATTTAGCTCGACATCTCACAAGAATGTTTTAAGGAAAACAGTTGGTTATTCATATCCTTCATCATTCTTTTATAGTAGAACAACAATAGTATCGATTAATGCAAAAGAAAATAACTTAAAAGTCTTGGAATAAATCAGGGCTTACCAAAATGTTGGTGTTTTATTAAGTGCATAGTTAATCTCTATGAAGGAGACAAATGATTGCTTACTCCAATTGGAACATTGCCCCTTTTTCAATTCCTTAGAAATGGATTTTGTCTTCTTAGCAAACTTGGGAAAAAATATCCACACAAAATTAATATGTCCAAACGAAGATTCAACAACCTTAACAATTTTTGGCTATGGTATAAGATCAATGGCCTTGACACATTTTGGATCAATTTTTACCCTACACTTACACATAATATGCCCAAGTAGCTTGCCTTATTGAATATCGAAAACACATTTCTTGGAATTCAAAGATATCCCATATTCTAAGGACCTTTGTAGGATCAATTCCAAATGTTTGAAACAATTATTTTGATCCTAGGATAAAGTAGTCAAATAATCTTGGTAGAAAATAGTGATCTTATTTGAGTCCTACAAATGCTACATCCACAACTCTTTGAAATTTGGCTCCAAAACTCTTCAATCTGAATAGCATTCTGACATATAAAAAGGTTCCCCATGGCATTGTCAAGTCTATCTTCTATTTATTTGAATCCTTGACCATGACTTGATTGTACCTTGAGAAGTCATCCATCATAAACATAATCTCTAACTTAGTGACCTGCTGCAACAAATGATCCATATTGGGCAATGGATAAATGACTTTGAGGGACTTGATATTTAGACTTATGAAATCTACACATAGCCTAATATCACCATTATTTTTTTTAGCTAGAACAAGGTTAAATTCCCATTTTAAATGTCTAATGATATCCCCTTATTAAATTTTATCAATTCATTCTATATTTGAAGAGCAAGAGTTGGGTTAATGTGACATTTCTTTTGTTTGAATGACTTTGTACCCAACTCCACTAGGATGATATGTATAAATATGTCTTCTCTATAAGCCTTCAATTCATCATAAGACCAAGAAAAATATTTCTTAACCCATTTTATCAATGCAAGAAATATTTGATTGTCTAATGGTATTAACTTTTTACCAATATAAATCATTTTAGGAATTGACTTGACTCCTTAATTCATACCTTCTACATCTTCATCACTAACATGGTTACTCCTAGCCTTGTAGCAATTAGATTTATCAAACATCTCTTCTAAAGAAACAAGACCCTTTGGAATGGTATTTGTTTTACTCTCATTTCCAAATAGATTCTCTTTACATTCTTCATCCTTTTGTACCATGGGCTTCCAATTAGTTAATTGGTTATCAAAATGATGAATGCAATTCAATATTTATCGTTGAACACACCTCGATGTTGAGAGGGGTGGGATAAATCAGTACTATTAACTAAAACCCATACATCTATTAACCATTTAAACATTAAATCACATCTACAGAAGGAAATGACATAAAAAATCATGCACCACACAAGAAAACCAAGAGCTTTATATGGAAAACCCAATTAAGAAAAAACATGATGAGCCTTAACTCAAACTTATGAAACAAATATTACAATATTTGTTTTAGGGTTAATTACATAGGGAATCTCATTGCTCCTATAAAGGAATTGCCAAGCAAGATATAATGAAATAAGGACCTACTAAAGAGACTCATTATTCGATAACAGGATGCATGAAGATTACAATGAAAAAAATCAATATGAACTAATTTAGAAGAAGCATCTAACATATGTTGATGTTGTAGTCCCTTTGTAGGATAATTAATTTGTCATACAGACTTTGCACACTTTCAAGCTCAACTGATACATCACCAAATAATTCCATATGTTACTTCACATTAAATCACATCCACAAATGATCTATCCTTCCTTATATATCATCCACAACACAACAAACCATCAATTAGGTCAGCTCCAATAGGACCTAGAGAAATGAAATGTGTCGTATTATGTAGGTTGGCTTCAAACCCATGTAGCATGAACAAAAATAGGTTGTGGATCAACCCACGACATAATTTAGCCCAAATAAATTCTTAATACAACCTTTAAATCCACTAAGATAGGTTAGGATCAACCACAAATGAAGGTTCTCAATATGTCAATCCAAATATCAACACTAATGTCAAAACTGTTAACTATTTTCCTTTACACCATTGGGGAGAAACCAAAATCACCATGTGGACCCAGATGAAAGAAATACAAACCATCTACAACCTCTCTATAACCATCTCTAGAATAAGTCAAACATTAGGTGTTGGTGCAAGTGGAGGGAACCACTAAACTAACAAAATTGGTGTAAATTAGATAGATTGTAACACTTCAATATATAAGATATAGTATTGAAAAGTACCAATTCATCTAAAACTCACATTATTGAGTCCTTATACCTTCCTGAACATATTCCCAAATCCGCACAAGTATACCAATCACTACAGAGGAATGCAGAGCATTCTAGTGAGTCAAATGAGACACATTACATTGTTAAACTATAATCCGAAGAACATACTCTTATAACTCTTTCTATAGAAGTTATATTAGTTGAAATCTAGAAATTAGACTCCTTACTCACTACTTAACTTTAAAAGTGCATAATAAAATCATATAATGTGGTTTAATCCAGACGAAAATTCTAACTCACGAAGTTAGGAAAATACATCGTTCATACCTTAGACAAATTTTCTAGTAAAAAGGTAAGACCAAAAGCATAGAGAAGCTTCATCTGAATCCTTGAAACATAGAAGAATCAATCATGATGATTGCATTTTTCACCCAAAGTATGAAGCATATGTAACGACATGTAACCATATACATACCATACATCCAAACTAATATTCTGCCATGGATACAACTAGTGGTCTTCCAAATTATCTTCAATCATGTTGATCATGTCAAAACCTAAGTCAACCCATCTCTATAAAATGTCAAACCATCTCTTTCAAATGTCAAACCATCTCCCTCAAATGTCTCATCACACATCATTTGTCAACCTCTTTATCCTCACTAATGACCTCAAGTTGATATCAATGATATCGCATAATGAGTTGACATCAATGACAACACATATTGAGTTAACATCAATGATACACCATGTTGCACATATTTCCAAAAATATCCTCCTTTTCATAATTGACGGAAATACACCTTTATCTACAAGTCTTTACTCTCTTTATTTGTACTCCCCATTTGACAAAACAACCAAATATACACTCCCTCCCCCTTTGGCATCAAGGATAAAGGGCATACTATCTCCTACTTATGACAATAAAAAATACTGCATATACTCCCCCTGACTATGTCCATTTATTACAAAACTATTTCCCTAAGATGGAGATCCCTCAAAATTGATACTGTGTAAATGCACTCTTCACCAAAAATAAAATATGATTTTACAAGCCTTCGCATAACTATAAAACCACAAAAAAATTTCATATATGAACTTATTGTCATGAAGGATTGTGTCATGTTGCTAAGTTGGGAGCTTAGCAATCTCATGAAACATGGAATGATCCTCAGGCTTGTGGGTTACCTATCTTGAGGATCAATCTCCAGAGTGAGTTGGTTCTCCTGATGTACATCCTACAAACTAATTTCTTGATGGGGAAAAGTATAGAAAGGTTGCTTAAAATGAAACCTATCATAGGAGGAGGTGATGCACCAAAAGCTAACTGAGATTTGCAACCTCTCTAATTCACAAAACCTTTCAACAAAATAGACCTAAAACTCTCATCTTAACTAAACATGTGATGCATAAGTATCTCCTAGAAATGGTTGAACCTAATGCACGTTTTAAGGAAAACCAACTGGATTTCACAACTACAAACCATAAAAACTAACTAACACAATCTATTCCCTACATCTAACATGTATCTTTTTACACCAATCTTGTTTGAATGAGACATATTTTAAGGATTAATCATGAATCACAAAAATAATATCAAATCACTCATCCATGACATAGTACAAGAAGTATTATTAAAGAAAATCTTGCAAAGGAGTTAGCTGCACAAAAAGAGAAATATGAGGATAAGCTAACAACTACAAAAGAATATCCAATCAGTAATTTTCTTGATATATTACTGTATACACCTAAAAATGGTCTGAAGATAATTAATTGAATAAGCAATTATTTAATTAATCCCTCATTCCCAATTTAATTGAATTCACTAAGCAATTTGATTAAATTTCCCTTTTCATCTACTTATTAATAAATCTAAGGATTTATTTAATAGGTTCATTTCATTTTACCCCTTTAATTAATTAATTCAAGTTAATTAATTCCCCCCATCAAAATTCATTTCTTCTAAATCCCCTAATTAATTAAAACAAATCAATCATGAGTTGTTGAGATTAATTAGCCATTTTCCTAATATTTGAATTTTTAAATTCAAATTCTCCTAACTTCTACCACTCCTAAACCTAACCATTCCTAAACCTAACCCATTCTACCTACCACCATGTCCCCTTTCATCCAACATCTTCTAGAACCTTTGTGACACTTGTCACTAAGTGTTCCCTTTAATCCAACCCCCTTTGCCAACCTCCTCCAATTTAACCATTGATATCTTCAGATCAATCTCAACCGTTGATTCTTGCCACATCACCCCTAGCCTTGGAAAATCCTATAAATAGACCTCATTTTGGAGCAATATTGGTTCCAATTTCATGTCCCAAATTCATATCATTTTGATGATCCCATCTCATTCGTAGCTTAAGCATTGTTACTATAGGCATCTAGCTTCTAGTTTATCATTTCTTAGAAATGTTATCATGCTCATTTCAACTTAACTCTTAGCTTAATCATGTTAGGATAATCATGAATTCATATAGCTTAATCATGCTATTCTTGCTAGATCATGCATTTTTAGCATTCAAATCCTCCATCTAAGTGTAGTCAAGTCACTGGAATTTGCATACTAAGATCTGAGAGCAAAATTCATACTCGCATTTACTAGGAGGCAATAAGTCGATTAGCTATGGTTTTATATGTCTTTGATTTAAATCTTCTAACCATGCTTGTAATGATTTATTGAGTGTTTTGTGTTGCAGGAATAGGTATAACAGGTACACCACACAAATACACGACATTTACAAAAGGTTTCTACACAATCAACTCCTCCATTGCAAAAATTTATAATTAAACAAGATGATAGGATCATGCCAAAAACTGTTGTATACAAATTTGGATAAAAAATATCATTCTAGTTGTGTGTATATGGCTCATAAGAAGACTCATGGACATTTTTCTCATAATATGGTTGTGGGTATGCATATCATCCATAAAAATTTGAAATTTTTTACTCATTCAAAGAGCTCTAAATTGGAATATATGATTATTTTGAAACATACCAGCACTTGTGTCTTCGAAATTAGAAGATTTGAACCTTGAGTCACCAAGTGTGTATGGATCTTGCCTCCAAAGGCTGGAATTATTGCTGCTCACACCAAAATAGTAGCAATAATGGAATTTTTATGAGCTGAGATAGCTCAACAGTCCCACCAAGCGTGACAAAAATTGTTGTAAAAAAGGATTGCATTGTGTTACTAATCTGGGAGGTGAGAAATCATGTGAAACATGGAATGATCCTTAGGCATGTGGGTTTCCTATATGGAGGATCATTCCATGTTTCATGAGATTGCTAAGCTTTTAGCCTAAGCATTATAGGTGCAATCTTCATGACAACAGAACCTGCAACTCTCTTAGAAAGTAGAATACCTTTACACAAATAGAGTTTCGTCCCAATTAGCCTTAGCAGAGGAAATAATTGATTCTAGCACTCAAACTATATAAACATGTACTCAACCACATTTAAATTGTCAAGTGCTTTCATCCTCTATTCTAACTTTTTTTGCTTCACCTAATACCCCAGACAAAGAAGCCAACCTCAAATTCACTGCTTATCTCAACAAATTGTATTGTCTCTTTATATAATCTCTCTAGTCATGAAACAAAGATAGCGACAAATGAATTTTTTCCACTTGAGCCCTAGTGGAACCATCATTTTCCTTTAAAAAGTCATATGCTTTGACCAACTGAAAGATTCATGACTCAATAGAGTCAATCTAATATTTAATTATCTATGTTAAAATAGCTCACCTCAAATAAAATTGATAGAGGGAATTTGTTTCATCAACACCATCCTTAAACTCCTTTATATTTTCCTGTAATTTATTGTGTAGATTGGTACACTACTCAGATGCTTCAACCATCCTTTTGTCATTCAACTTTCTCAAACCCTCTTGTTTTGATTTTCTCTCAACATGGGATGAATGATCCTTAAAAGAATCCATTAGCAGCATCAAATTTTATTCTAGATGCAAAGTAGAATTAATATTTGCCTCAAGAAGACCCTCCTAAATAGTCTTTACAATATCATCTATTAACCTTGTCTTCTTCAAATTATCCTACATAATTTCTTTTCTTGCTAGTGCATGCAAGATGTCACCAAGTTGTGACTTATGAAGGTGATAATATTCGACAAGTCAACTTGTCCAGGTTCAAACTACATCTACAAACCTAGAAGTTCCTTAAAAGAATCAGAGGGAGAAGAGGATCCCTCGCCAACTTCTTGTATGCCAGAAGAAACATCTTGCTTCTCATCTATCTTGTTTGATGCATCCTAAAATTTATTAGGATTGTCCTTCTTCTCTTCTTTTCCAATAACTGTGTTCTCTACACCAACATTCCATGAATTCTTTGGAATGTGTTATCTTCATTCTAACTTGTACTCCTTGAAGGAGGGACATTCAATTCACCTTCTTCTCTTGCACCTTGTGCACTTGTATCAGTCTTCTCTGGAAGATAAGTATCCTTATCCTTTTTTGTATCATCATTCTTCTCATCACCACCTATCTCATGAACCTCAAAGGATAACACATCAATAGTAGAAACATTAAGGATCTCTTCTAAATTAGAGTCATCATCAATCATCACTTCTCCTTTCTTCATTTCCTTCAAGATCCTTATATTAATTTCTTCTATTTACCTCTACACTTCATCCTTATCATTTTCCCTCATGGTCATTAGGGTGTTCACCCCTTTCTTTGTTCTCAATTCCTAAGATTGTCTCTGACTTATCTTTGTTATCTCATCCTCAGAACAAAGAGGATCCGACCTAAGAGCTTGTTCTCTCAATTTTGCTTCTAGCTTGACAAATTCATCCATTTTCTCCACAAAGGCAGTAGCAATGCCCTTCAGAAGCTGATCCAAAATATCACTCAAGGTTAGATTATATTTCATCATGTGCATGGTTATGGCTTTCTCAATAATTTTTTAATTACATAGCAGCACAACTAGATTAATCTTAGCAGTTTCTTGTAAGGCCCCATGACATTGAATTGCATTGAGAATTGCATCTAGACTAAAGGGATATTGTTCAAGTGTCTCTAGAGGAGTCTTCCTTGCATCATTCTATTCCTTTTCTATGTTGGAATCTTTGTTTGTACTGGTACCTTAGTACGAACTCATGTTCGGCTAGGTGTTTGAGTTGATCTGGAAGGCATAGGATGTGCAATAGTGGCAATAGAAGACATTCTTATTCTTCTAGGTGCTTGTGGAGATTGTGATAAATTATTAAGAGATTGAGATGCTATAATATTACTTCTAGATGGTACCCCTAACATCTCCTCCAGCCCTACCTTAGTCTTCTCAAATATCTCATCAACCTTGTGATCTCCTCATAGGTCCAAATCTCTTAGCATTGAGATAATTGATCTTGATGATCAGAATATCAACATAGTGAATCCATTCGGTCCTAGAGACCTCATAAGAGAATTTAAAAATCCATGTAGTCCTTGAAAAAATGACCTCCATGTAACATTATCTTTATCTACTATGAATGTAATGACTTCCTTATATCTTTCTACAACTTGTGATAGAATCCTTCACCTATCATGCACCTCACTATGGAAAGTCTTAAAGAAACCCTAATATGCAACATAATTTGTCTTACTATCCAAAAAACTATGTATATGATCTCTAATTTGGGAGGCTACTAGAATATCCTTCCTCTAGACTACATTCTTCACATTGGAAATTTCTTCATAAAATAAAGCATTAAGTAGATAATAAGAGATCCATACTAGAAATTATTTCTTGTTGCCTTTGTCTTGTGTAGGTTTTCCATCAATTCTTACTACACGAGCTCACAAATATCAAAGCCTTTTCCTTCCTTTACCATTTTATAGGTAGTGTGAATGGTTGTGGCAATGACAAAGCCCTTTCTATTTGTAAAGTATATTTTGTAGGTGATTCTCATTGTGGCATAGCGAACTCCCATATAAACAATATCATCTACTATCAAGTTTCTCTTATCAAACTTGACTCCAATAAGTTTGATACCATCATCATTCTTCTTTGAATTCAATATAGGAACTTCTTTTGTGGAACACAATCCAATAACATATCTTATATCTTCTTTAGTGATCCTATAGGGTTAGTTGAGGTAGACAAATTCCTCTTGAATGTGGCTCAACACAATCTAGATCCATTCTTCTTCATAGAACATTGAAAAAATCTTCTAGATGTCTAACTTATTTTCCTCCACATTGGCATACTCTAGTTTCAACATGAAACTTTCATCCAATAACTATTTGTTCCTAAACTTCTCCATCTTCACATGGTTGTATTTGTAGACACCTAAATTTGACTACCTAGATTTATTAATTTAAGTTCAATATAACCTTTATTTTTCTAAAATAATTAATTAAATTATATTTAATTTATTATTATCCTTGCACATAATTAATTATTGTTTCCTTTTCATATTCTAAAATAATTAATTAAATCATATTTAATTAATTACTATTCCTAGACACAATTAAGTTCATAATTAATTATGTTGTCATTGATTAAATAAATCAAACCCCATTTTAGCCAAAACCCTAAATTTCTCTAATCTATATAAGTTAATTAATTCTATATAAGTTAATTAATTCTTAATTAATTAACTATTTACCTTGATTCCTAACCTCATTAACATTTCTTCTAATTTTAAATTCATCCCATCTACCTAAGGCAACGTGTGACTATCCTTTTTAAATGACTTACATGCACAAGTCATTTTCCATCCTCCACGTCACCTTTTGACTAAATATTTTATTTAGTGCTAACACGTGTGAGAAGTGTTATTCCCAACACACTTTCCTCTTTTCTTCATTTGTCATCTCCCTCTCCCTCCTCTTACACCTCTTTCACTTTGCCACTTTTGTTTCCACTTGTCATGCTTATGTTCTTCCTAAGATGTGCTCACACATATGTGAGCATACCTTGTCCTCTTCCCCATGAAAAGATTTATTCCCAATGTGACACATGTCATAAGGCTATAAACTCAATTCAACTCATCTCCTCTCTTTCAATCTCATCCCTCCATGCTACTTTGAATCTTAATCATCCATTCCTCCATCGGAAATCTAAAAATTGGATCCCTCTCCATTCATAAATTCATCACTTGCTAATAGACCATCATTATGCCAAAATCACTAGCTTAGTATCATTGTTATGCAATATTGAGACCAATCTAGATATCCAATACTCAAAATAGAAAATCAAGTGAAAATTGGGGGCATTCACTTTAGCTCAACAAGGAGTCATGAAGGTATAAAAGCTTGTGTATTTACATTAGTTATTTGTGTCTATGCATTTAGTTAGCATTATACTTTCATTGTCTTCATTTTGGCACACCTAGTGGTACCCATGCCTCCTTGTTACTAATCAAGTTTTGAAGTTTTAATGAAGTTTTTACGTTACAGGTGATGGATCGACACCTACGTCTGCACTTTGGTGCCTGCACTTTTTGGTTTATGCACACCCCTAAATTGACGTTTTTGTCCATTTCACTATAACTTATCTATTTTGTAGGTTTCCTTAATATTGCATATCTTGAGATATTTCATGATTTATTTCTCTGATTTTCTGCTAACCTTCTAACTCACTAGTGGTTTTTGGCATCTAACAATCTATTTTGTAGGTTTTTGACATTTTAGCTAACTATTTTTTTTAGGTTTATAGATCGGCGCATGTACCTACAAATAGACATCTTCATTGTTCATTGCCTATGTCTGGATTTTAGTGCCTTCGTTATATTAACTAAATTGCTACTACTTGTTATTACAATTTTGTTTAGTTTCTATTTTGTTATTTTATTAAAAAATACCCCCAAAAAATTTTAAAAGTTAGAAAATACAAAAAATATATAGGTTTAGCGTTTCTTGTTAGACTTTATTTTTTGCTTAGGCTATCATTTTCTACTTTCTATCTTTCGACGCTCTTCATTGTTTAGCGGTTGCACTTGCAATTTGGCATCTATGCTTGTGCAGTTTAAATTTCATTTATGCTAATCACTAACAATTTCTGCAACTTGTCCATTCTGGTCAAAGACAAATTTGGCAACTACTAACATGTAGTTTTGTAGGTTTTCTTGCCAAATTCATTATTTTATCACTAGTTTAGCTGCACAAAATTAGCTTAGTGGATTAATGAGCTTGTTTCCCATGCTTGGAAAGTAGAGGTGTATTCTCTCTCCTTTTGTAACTATACCTACTTTCATTTTCGTTTAGATTATATCCTTAGGGTGTGTGTATGCATCCTCTCCCCTCGCCTTTGTGGGTCTTGGGTATAAGATAAATTCCATATACTTTTTTTAACATTTTATTAGGAGGCCTTCTTGAGGATTTCATCATCCCACGTGATGACCTCCACTACATGAATCGATGGGGTATATCAAAGGGTTGAGATTGAAATTTATCTCCCAATCTATGTTACATTATAATTAGAAAAATCCCAAAGCTTGGGTGATACCAAGATAGGAGTGCAAGGTTGGTCCAAGTGGCTTAATTGACATTCCTAACCCACGCTTGTGATGGAATAGTTTTCACAATTTGCGCCTCACATACGTTGCATATATAGATGTCTCCCTAGAGAAATTATAAAAGCCTAGAGCCTTTTCTCGTTATACTTATGGTGTGCCACTACTAAAGAGGAAAATTTCTCACATTGTGTCTCCTTGTGATTGAGATAGAGTCTACTTTTGGAAAGAATTGGTTTCCAAGGTAAGAGGGGTATGGTGGTCCATGATCATACATTCTAGCTATTCTTCACATGGTATATGGCACTAAGGGGATGAACATCGCCATTTTTCTAGAGTGAGGGAACATGTCAACATTATGAGTTCACAAATATAACATATCCACTCCAAGCTTAGAAATTATGCAAAGTATTTGGTATGTGTTTATGTGAAAAAATAGTATAAGCCAACCTATCCTTGGATTTTACAAGTCAAGAGTTAGCATTGTGTTTTCTAGTTGTTTATCTCTTGCCAAGAGAAACCAATTTTTAATCCAAAAAAATCCAACAGTTCAAAAACTATCCTTTGAGATTTGCGCCTACACTTTGATGTATATGCTTGCAAATCCCCATCTGCACTTTTTGACACATATATTTGGGAATCAATGCCTGATGAATACTAAGAGGGGGGGTGAATTAGGTAACCAAAAATTACTATACTCAAACTTCTAAACAGTTTAGCAGATAACCGGTGCAACGGATTCACTAATAAATCGGTTAAGATAAATGCAAATCAAATAGAAAATAAAGCATTCACCCACAAAAGGACAATCACCATAACCTAAGATATTTGACGTGGAAACCCAAATGGGAAAAACCACGGTGAGTAGAAACTCACAAGTAACTATCTGCAGAATAGAAACCAGACCGGTTAAGGTCATACAATGTTCTTCACCAAAACAGATCCTGTTAGGAATCTAGATCTCTGTTAGGAGATAAGTCCTGTTAAAGACTACCTTGCTAAAGGATTTCAGATCCACAGTTGTGAACCACCTTGTTAGAGGATTTACAAAGGCTTTGTTGGGCCTACCTAGTTAAGGGTTTCAGACTTGTCGAAGATGTGAGTAATCAACAAGTGAGTGATCTAGATACTAGCAGAGTATGCTTGGTTAGATCCTTGACAACTCATTGTTAATGCATTTCAACATTACTTCAGTCTTCAATATCTCCACACTCTAACTCTTCACACAGACCTAATCTTCTCTGCAAAGATCGCACATAACCTTCTCATACATCATACATCTCTTATCCATGCAAACCATAGACATGATTTCCTTATAAAGGAAACTGATTTCATGTCGGTCCAATAGGATTAAACTACAAGTTCCTAGGTTCAGTGCATCTAGACACATTTGGTAACACGACACAAAATCACCACCAAAGTGTCGGTGGATGATAACTCATCACAAATATACCAGTTGGTAACTCATCACAGAGTAATACTAGTTCATACAATATAGCGATTACCGGTTGTCAAAACTGAAGACTAGAAAATGTTAACTACCGCTTTGTTCCTTCGTACCACTTGAGATCCTCGAACCGCTTGAGGTCTCCATACCGCTTGAGGTCTTCAGTCAATTTGTGACCGGTTAACATCTTTTGCAAAACATCGATAGTCTAAAGACTATAATACATAATACCAGTTGGAACAATTACCGGTTGAGCATAACTCATACATCAAGAAAGTGTGTGTCCATCAATGACAATCAAAACATCATCAAAATGCCAACAATGCCTATGTGTTGGATTTTTATACTTGCATTCTATCCAAAAAAACTATCAAAAACACAATTTGTCTAACCAAGCTATATAACACCATTAGCTTTATTCAATATATTTGATTGGAAATCGACATCTACACCTTTGGTATTCACTATCTACACTCTACCAAACCAGACCAATATTGTCTACCCAAGTTTTGTGAAAACATAGACCCTGACACCTGTTATGATCATCAATGACCCTAGAGAAACCCATCAGACTTGAAAATACTACATGGTCTTAGGATAAAAAATTTCTTAGCTAAAATTCCAAACCTCCCCATCCAAATCCCTTGAACAACCTTACCCTCATAATCCTTCACCAAAGAAAAACTTATTCATCATCATTCCAATTATTTTGTACCCTTAAGACAATCTTAGGAACCACTACCTCCATTTTCACTAACGGTTCCCCATTTGTGGACTTAGGACATCAAAACCCAATCAAATTCTATTAATTTTTTTTCTTCCAAACTCCACCAATATTTTCATCACCTACCAACTAATCAAACCATCCTTCCAAATTCAATCCATCCTTTCTTCCAATCAATCTTCCAAAATCCAAGGTTAAAGTTTAGCAAAAAATGTCTTTTTGATCCTCAATCCTTTGTAATCTCTAACTAGTGTGGTGCTTAAGAACTTTCCTATCTTAAGTATAACCCTTAATTAGCCCTAAAAATTTGGGTTAATTAGCTTAGGAACTTGGCTCTCCTAAGTTAGTGACATCCAAATATCCCTATCTTATTTTGCTTGGGAACTTGCCTATCCCAAGTACAAAAAGATAAACTCCTAAACAATCCCCTTTATAAGGACCTAGACATTATAAAGCTTATTTTGATTTTATCTAACCCAAATACAAAAATCCTCTAATCAAACCAAAATCCAAAAATCAAGATCCAATTCAATAAAAAATCCAAAAAAATTAAATCTAAAAAATCAAACCCAAAATTTAATCCAAAATCCAACCATCCAATCCAAACCCAATTTCCAAAGTTCAATCAAAGTCAAATTCCAAAACAAAAATTCTAAGTCCAAAATTTTACTTTTTCCTAGTCATCCACCAATGCCTAACCTTCATATTCCAACCCCAACCTTTAAAAAAAACATACCTTAGGACATACACATATCACACCTAGACAAAAACCTTTCATCTTTCATAACATCAACCTTAGTCTTCAAACCAACTCCCAACTTCCATTAACAACACACTAGGGCCTACCATTATATGGTCAATACAAAGGAACAAAGAAGAAACTCATGGAGGACAATTCCAATGAACTTCCCTTATAGGATGCATGAAGACATAAATCAGCCCACACATGAAGAACAAGCACTTAAGGATCAAATCAACGTGTCCCCTAGTTTGGCCCCCTTTGGAAATGATGAACACAACCAAGAAATTATATAAATGATAATCAAGGAAAACCCAAATACATTCTTAGTTAACCTCATCCAAATTGGAGCTAGACTCCCACAAGGTTTTGACATGTCCCAACTCACCAGCCCACCTTCAATACAAGATCTATCCAATAGCTCCCAACCAATCTCCTACAATATATTCAACAACATCCTTAACCCACCTCTACATAGTAACATCCCTTCAAACACCACCCATATAAGCACTCATCCAACCATAACCTCTACACCTCCAAACAACACAACTAACTTCATTCACACCAATTTTCTAACCATAACTACTACACATACATCACAACCCCCAATACACAACAAACTTCAAGCTATCATCAACATACCTCCAACTAACATCATAACTATAGACCCCTTTATCACCAACAACATAAGGACATTCAAGTCCCAAACCTTGCTAAAGAGTTCCAAAATATTAAAAACATGATCCAAAATTTAAAAGGGAGGACATCAAAAGTAAAACTACACATTTGAAGAGATATGTCCTTATCCTTATGACAAATCAATAACCATGATCCCTTATCCTCCAAATTTTGACAAATACAAAGCAAAAGGCAATCCTAGAGAACATGTCAAAGAATTTTGTATGGCATTCCAAGAAGTCTCCTATAGCTACCTTTATCTAAAGAGACTTTTCCAAAAGAGATTAGGATGACAAGGATTAGAATGACTCACTAACCTCCCAAATAGCTCCATTTCTGCCTTTCAAGATAATAGAAAAATTTGTTGCATACTTCAGATACAACATTGAAAATGATGTAACCATGAGAGACTTGTGCAACACTAAACAAAGAAATGGAGAGAACTTTTCTAATTTCCTACAACGATGGAGACATCTTGCTCAGAAATAACTTTGGCTTATTCCCAAGGAACAACAAGCAAATATTCATTCAAAATTTAAACCTCAAAATATCCTTTCAACTACAAATGCAATGTCTTGAGGACTTTGAAGAAGTCACCAAAAAAGGCCTAGCTATGGAAAGAGTACTCCTTGACAAAGGTCTAATAAAACAATATCAAAAAGACATCCATGGTTCCTCATCCAATGATAAACTTGACTTTTAAGTTAAGAATAAAAATGTTGTCAATGATGGTGTGACTGATACTAAACATGTCCAAACCATACACATACAATCTAAATCATCCAACAAACTAAATCAACCCCGTAATCCCACCAAACAAAAAAATCAACCCATAAACAACAACATCACCATTCCACTTCACCCTCTTTGACAAAATAATAATAACTCAAAACATGAGTACACACCTCTTGTTAAACCCATTGACATTGTTTTTCAACAACTTGTGAAAGAAAACATGGTTCAATACCTGATAACACGACCATATGATGAGAACCAAGTAGAAGCTACATGGTATAATGACAACGAATATTGTGAATACCATCGAATTAAAGGTCATGATACTAGAAAGTGCATGAAACTTAAAAATTACATCCAAGACCTTATTGATAGATAGTAAATCAAAGTTGTTGGACCCAAATCGAACATATCCAATGATACACTAAAGATCTATTAAGATCCTTTCCCCAAATATAGTATAAAAAAGGCTTCATAATCTCATTCCATACCCTACGACTACTCCAATAACATCTGATCCTTTGGTTCCATTTTTGGCCGAATTGAAGAATCCAACAATCAAGTTGCCACCATCACTATCAAGAGCATTTATTGCAATGTCAATATCCAAAGAGGCAGAGTAACTATTCAAGGAGCTCCATCTTCTTCCTATACTACACTTACATCCTGATACAACATTCTTAATCACTTAGGTAAGACTCTTGCATAAATATCTATCTTTGAGTTATTCAAAACATCCCCTTTCCATAAAGAGATACATGAGAAGGCTTTACTCGAACCCTAACATCGATGCTTCCCAATTCCAAGAATTGATATGAAATCTCGCAACCCAACACCACCTTGTCTTCACCAACAAAGATGTGCAAACCATTGACCCATCCCATAATAAACCTTTACACATTGAAGCCCTCACCCATAAGAACAAAATTAAAGGGGTCCTTATAGATGGTGGATCCGGTCTTAAATTATGTACATTAAAATTAATCAAACAAATGGGATACTTGAAAATATTATTGACACCACAAGAAAGATCTCAATAAAGGCCTATGATGATGTAGAAAGGGTTTCCAAAGGGACAATCACACTACCACTCCAAGTCGGTCTAGTTGTGGTAGAAACTAATTGTCAAGTTTTAGACCATGATCTCCCATACAACATCCTTCTTGGTAGACCATGGATTCATTCCATACAATTCATACCCATAAGATATCTATCAATGTCCCCCATGACCCCACCTCCCATGTCACTTGAACATGTATCATATCTCGTCCTATAGCATCTTGTCTCAAACCAAACTACCTTTGTACCCAATGAAAAATATATTGATCAATAACATGTATAGTGTGCCCAATCAACCAACAAGTCCTTTGAGTATAGGTGAGGTAGTACATGTCCTCTGCCCACTCTTTGCATGTTCTATATGGGCTCCATGTAAAATCAGTCATCTCATCCAAAACACTCCTCCAATAGCCCACTGCTTTCAATAAATTACAGTGTACAAACCCACCATACCGACATACATACGACTCCTTTGCTACTTGTTGGTTGACATACAACTATGTGCTCAAAGGCCCAAATATGTAGTAGTGTAGCCCCTATTCAAGGTTTCGATAACCTTAATATACACACATGTGCATGTCATGATATAAATACCCTAGAACATTATATCCCCATGCATAAGACACTGCATCCTCTATAATCTTATAGGAAACCCTTTCCCATCTAGTGGAGAATCCATGTCCTCCTAAATCTAGCATTAGTCGCTTGTTGATCAACCTTGCTATATAGAGAGTACTCCTTGGTAGCTACCTCATCATCATTGTCTCTATTACCATCCATGTCTTAACCATTGACAGTATATCCTCAAGGAATAAACTCAACATGTAATAATCCACCCCATGTAGTTTATACTATGGAATGATGTATTGAATAAGGATCTATAGAATCCTTTGTACGTCCTCCATGTGATGCTTGCCTCCCTTGTCGTTAGGTGGAAACTATTGGTGTCACTCTACCACCTCTCAACTAATGTTGTCATCATGACATTGTGTGCACATAAATGTGGACAATTGTCCACCCACTCTAACTAGCACACATTGAGGATCTCTATGTCAACATCCTCAAGCTCTACTCTCAACTGCATCATTACTAGGTAATGCTCGCACAACTCAATTGGTGACAACGTCTCTTGCACATTTAACCAAATCTATTTCATTAATCATGTTTCTCAAGTCATCCCATCCCATCGACAATTAGGATCATTACCCTTAATTTCCTTGTCCATCTCCCTAACTCTTATTACTTTCCTCATCGTAGATGTTGATTTACCCTCCCCATTTGCTGATCTAATTAGTGTTTGTGTCATTCACTAGGCACATGCGCCCCTCATAGCCTATCTACCCCCTACAAATTCTCAGGTGTAGGTGTTCTTTTAAGCGCATGCATCGATGTGTATTTCAGCACAAGTGTATGCATTGTTTTCTAATCGCATACATCGTTGCATAGGTGCATATGCCAAAACAATGATTGATGCTTGCGCCCTGCTTTATTTCCCCCCTAAGACCTTGTCATAAATGCACTAAAGAAAAAAATTAAAGGCTCGGATAGACCACTCACTAGTGGCCCTCGCTTTTTTGGTTGTTTATGTCATCAAACACGATCCCCATGATGCTCATGTTGTGGAATGTTCACCATCTTCTCCTCCTCCTCTACAAAGCTCCTAAATTTTTTAAATGAGAGAGTGCAAATGACCTCTATTAGGCCCCCCATAACCTATTTATTCATTAAACTTGTTATGTTCTTTCTTCGCCCTCTATGCATCATTTCACCTTTTTCTTTTGTTTCTTCACCACTTTATCTCATTTTCTTCCTTCTTCTCTCCATAACCTTTTCCTCTACTTTTTGAGATTTTTTCCTTTAAAAAAAAAATTCGGCCAATTTCTCGAGGGGTTAGTACCCTTATCTTATTGCCACAATATATTAGGAAGATACCAACCTTGAATCAGGTCAACACCAAGGGCGAGTAGTGACAAATTCCTCGTCGAGGCAATACCATATCTTTGACCCAATTTTATTCCACAACATCACGTCAAAGAGGGGCAAAATGTAGACACCTAAATTTGACTACTGAATTTATTGATTTAGTTTCACTATAGCCATTATTCTTCTAAATTAATTAATTAAATAATATTTAATTAATTATTATCCTTGCACATAATTAATTTCATAATTAATTATGTTTACTTTTATAAAATAATTAATTAAATATGATTTAATTAATTATTATGCCTGGATATAATAAAAATTTCATAATTAATTATCTTGCCTTTCATTTAATAAATCAAACCCCATTTTAGAAAAAATCTTATATTCTTCTAATCTAGCCTAGTTAATTATTTTTTAATTAATTAATTAATTACCTTGATTCCTAACCTCTTCTACATTTCTTCTAATTTTAAATTCATCCCATCTACCTAAGTCCACATGCAACTACTCCTCATAAATAAATTACATGCACGGGTCATTTTGCATCCTCCACCTCACCTTTTGACCAAATATTTTATTGGTGCTCACACATGTGTGAGAATTGTTCTTCCTGGCACACTTTCCTCTTTTCACCATTTTTAATCTACAATTCTTCCACTTTGCCACTTTTGTTTCCACTTGTCATCGTCATGTTCTTCCCAAGATGTGCTCACACATGTGTGACCACACCTTGCCCTCTTCCCCATGACAAGTTATCTTCCCAATGTGACACATGTCATAAGGCTATGAACTCAATGCAACTCATCTCGTCTCCTTCAATATCAGCTCTCCATGCCACTTTGAATCTTAACCATCCATTCCTTCATCAAAAATCTATAAATTGGAGCCCTCTCCCTTCATAAATTCATCACTTTCTAATATACCATCCTTATACCAACACCACTAGCTTCATTTCCTTGTTATGTTGTATTGAGTGTAATCCACATATCCAATACTCAAAAGAACAAATAAAATGAAGATCAGGTGCATTTACTTTAGTTCATGAAGGAGTCACAAAGGTATAAAAGCTTGTGTATTTACATTAGTTGTTTGTGTTTATGCATTTAATTAGAATTATATTTTTATTGTCTTCATATGTTAGTCATTAGTTAATTATTGTTGAAGTTTATTTCTCTCTTAATTGTAGAAGTAACCAATTGAAAGTTTTGTAAAAAGCCTATTGAAGCATATACAAGCTTCTTAGAAATGGTGGAATATAAACAAATCATTTGAAGACATTATGTATTCTATTAGAAGCTAATTTTAGTTACCATATTAATATTCTTTTGGGGAACATTACAATCACATGCAGTTACTATAATTGTAGAACATGTAAGAGTTGGTATAGAATGCTCTATACCATGCAAAATTGGTTGAAGGTTATAACCACCAAGATCTAGGCACTTCATGAAAGCACAAGATAGATCAACTATGAGAGAATAATTTTATTCTACCAAAGGATGAAAATGATATATTGACAAAACACGATTGAGCCCTTGGTTATATATGCCAAGGTGAACATAGGACTGCATAATATTATGACATGTTTATTAATCTTATGACTTGGAGACAACTAAATGATAAATATTAAATGACCTACAAAAAAAGAAGTGAATATGATAAGATAAGATCACATGACACCTAATAGGTCTAGAAATATTCCTAGGACCTATGTGTACCCTAAATAAACTTAAGTAACATTTATAAAGAGGACCTAGGTGATGAACTAGCTAGGTAAAATAACCCTTTCACACCAATACCCCCACTTAAGTACAACTTAGGGAGAATGTACACAAATGCAAGCAATCCTAGTTGGGTCTCAGCTACCTAGTCATTTTAGGTACCCATATGTACAAATGCAATGTAACACAAGCTCTCACAAATGGAGAAAATGAGACAAATCAATGGGATAGAACTCCTCCCAAAAATAGATGGAAATACAAAATGCTCGAATGTAGAATGAGATGGATAAAATCTCATGTGAGGAAAAAGTCCCTCCATAAGAGAGAAGAATAATAGAGACCATTTAGCCCCTCACAATATATAATCTCATGTAATAATGGTCAATTCCTACTATTGAATTCTAAAGATGATTCAATCTCACCAAACAACACTCCTTCCCATAGGAAGAAACAATACCAAGATGATATGTCGTATGTATTTCCATTCTGAAAAGGAAGATAAGGGGAGATGGAAGAAGTTTGATGTCTCTAAACTCCACTCAAGTATCTCCATGCTGATGCAAAAATCTTCCACCATCCAATTAGGCATTCTAGGACACATTGATGAAGATAACAATGTAGAATCTACTAGAAATTGATGTAGAGTATAATCCAAAGACAAGGATACTTCCTCTAGGAAAAAATCACCCTCCTTCATTGTCTATACAGTTGTAAAATCACTATTAATACAACTACATAAGAATAATGAGGAAAAATCACATAGGTCAACTTCATAATACGTCTAGGAGAAAAAAATTCTATTTTTAAAAATTAGTTTTTAATTTTTTAGGATAAAAATTAAAACATAAAAATTTTACTATATAGACCCTATGAAAAATTTGTAAAATTTTCTCAAAGGCACATCACATGGTGGTTTTTTGTTCGTCCATCATGAATCCACTAAACTACTACCCAATAGAGTTATTTTGAGCATCAAAGGAAGATTCTTCTCTCTGAATCGTTTAGTGAATATCTTAGGTGATCTAAGCATATTTTTCTTACAAGAGAGTATTCTAATAGCGATGGGAATATTTTTTAAGAAGGTAAACTTTGAAGGCTAATGACTTGGGCTTAGGACCTTTTTCTGAGCATTTTTTTATTTGGGGTATAATTTCATTCTCTTTATAGTAGTGCAATTGATTTTTGATTTTGGTACTTACTTTTTTTTTAATTGTATATTCTCATAGGTGTTACTGAGCAATTCTGATTTTAGGGCTCCATACTTGCTCATACAATAACATTTTTGGGTGCCATGTTTTTTGAAAGTTCATGGTTTGTACCATACTTTACAATGGTGTAAGTAGATCGATCCCTTCTTATGTAAAAATTATACTTTGAGCTTGTGGCTAAATTTGGCATTTGTAAGCAGTGAAATCAAGTCTATTTCTAGTTTTTGGCATCTAGAACCTATAGTATCATTGATCATGAAATGCTAGATCTTGAGTAATTTAGGGGGCTAATCATGCA
Source organism: Cryptomeria japonica (assembly GCF_030272615.1). Taxonomy (NCBI): domain Eukaryota; kingdom Viridiplantae; phylum Streptophyta; class Pinopsida; order Cupressales; family Cupressaceae; genus Cryptomeria; species Cryptomeria japonica. The sequence goes on along the minus strand of NC_081412.1, from coordinate 530,124,357 downwards.
TTTGGTTGCTAGTTGTAATCGTATCTTCTAATGCATGGAAGGTGAAATGTGATTAATGTAGGAAGAAAAAGAATATAATAGATGAATGCTTGTTGAAAGAACTTGATAATTTAAAAATTATTTATGAACTCTATTAGCTGCAACAACTTTGTATGGTTAATGTCATTAGTTTGTCCAATTAATATATATACCATACTAACATGTATGAGATGATTTATATCTTTGTTACCATGAAAGAGTTGGTATAAAATGCTCTATACCATGGAAGACTAGTTGAGATTATAGCCACCCAAGATTTGGACACTTAATGAAAGCACAAGAGAGATTAGCTATAAGAGAATAATGTTATCCTATCAAAGGATGCAAATGATAGATTGATAAAACATGATTGAGATTATAAAAGTTCTCCTTGCCTATATAAGCTAAGGTGAACATAATATTTCATAAGATTATGACATGTGTCTTAATCTTATGACTTGAGCCAACTAACATAATAAATATTAAATGACCTAGGAAACAAGGATAAAATGTGATAAGATAAGATCACTTGACATCTAACACTTCTAGAAAGATTCCTAGAACCTATATGTACCCTAAGTAATCTTAAGTAATATGTGTGAAGAGGACCAAGGTGATGAACTAGCTAGGTAAAACACCTCTTTCAGACAAACATAACATCATATATGTTTAAGTGTGCTCACTAGGGTGGGACATGACCTTCAAATTTTGGAATCTTTGATCTACAATTTAACTCAAGTTAAAATATTCCATTAATAATACAAACCTAAAAATATTTCAAGAAATCTACCCCCTTTTAAATATAATGAATGACTAATATCAAATAAATTATAAAATAGGGTAAAATACTACAAATGAAGCTTCTAAATAGATTATGTAGATCTATAAAAAATAATTATACAATCATTTAATTAACCATTAAAATAATATATAGAATTATACATTAGTAAATAAAATAAAATAAAAAATTATAAGATTTGACCACGTAACATTGATTATACACGAACTTGAACCCTTTAAGGAAAAAAAATCACCACCGAAGAGAGTTTAAGTTTGTATTGATCATTGAATCAAACATACATAATAAAAAAAATCTCTTCAATATTTAATAGCATTTTAGTAGTACATTTGTATCTCTACATAACTCATAAACCTATATCCAATCCATTAAAAATATAGATAGGAGTTGAGAGGAAACCACAAGAGGATTCTTGAAATTATAACACCCCAAAATTATGGTATAGCGAAAACCCATGCATCTATGATTAAAACATGCAATTCCTAAGAATCTTTGACCCATTTGAAGAGTGAAAAAATATCCCCAAAAGTAGCACTCTATTTTGTATTCCACTATACATTGTCTATCCCACCTAACATATCAAGTTTCTCCATACTCTCTGGCCTATCACCTAGGAATGGAAAAGTGGTGTAAATGAAGTTAACTCAATTTGTAACTTCCACCCTCACGCACTCCAAACCCCTTCTTAAAATTAACAAATAAGATATGAAGTAGATCCAAAATTCCATCTCAAATTTGGTATATTATGATACATAAGGAATTTTACTCATGCTAGAGCCATGTTTAGAATGTTATGAAGCACTCCAAGGTGCCTTGAAACTAAAGTGTAGTTGTCCATACTGAATAGAAAATTGTTGTTAGAAAAATCACCACATATGCATGCAATCAAAATGTTATCAATTATGATGATTTAATCTCAACCATGATGAATTAGAGATTATCTCTTGGTGGAAGTAGAAAACTTGTCATAGTTGAAGCAAAACATGACATGTTAGGGTTTTTTGTGTTTCAACTTGCTTTTTCAATATTTAGTCTTCAATTTTTTGACATTGAAATATTATAGGAAAGGAATAAGTTCATTGCAACATTATTATAGAGGTTTCTTTAACACTATCCATCATCTTATGTTGGAACAACAAAGAACCCATAATGAAATTGCACATACTTCAATGGATCGGCCAAGAAACCCGCCTTCCATAAGAGAATGTTTGAACATGATCTTGCATGAACAAGAGATTGAAATAATAAATGAGATATGAAAATGATTCAATTTATATGACACAATGTACAGATGAGCCTTGCTTATATAGGCAAGGTGATGAGGTAGGATTACAACTACCTCGTTTCAAATATTAAATGCATGATGCATAATGATTAATGCCTAAAGAAAATATTAAACAATGAGACATGATTCATATGTTCTAGAATGCCACCTAGGATAACTAACTTGATCCTATGGACAATATTAAATGACAAGTTACATAAAGTAACTTTATGATAACTAACTTATGTCAACTAAGCCTAAGTAAGCTTAACGTGCAAATGACATTTAATGACAACTAAGTGTCACATATGCCTAAGTAAACTGAAAACATGAATAGGTTCCAACTAAGAACTAGTTAGGATAAAATCATATTCACGCCAACATCTTCATGTTCATTTTACAAGTGAACATGTTGTAATAGGTGTTTTTAACCTAGGGTAGAGGCATATTGTGTGTATAAAGTGAGCTTCTCAAATTATGTCAAGAATCCATATAATTTTGGGAGGATTGTAATACATTTGCAATTGAACTATGATAGTGGAATGAGAAAAAAATGCCCACTCTTGTTGGATTTTTCACCATTTTAAGGTTTTTTTTAGGGTAATCAAGTTGACTCAATTATCCTGTGTTCTCTCTTTGCATTATATTATCTATGTTTTTGTTAGAATTTATACACATATCAATAACCTAGAAACTTGTGCATCCAATAGAATTATCAAAAATATAAATATAAATAATATTGAAATCAAACTACCAAAATAGAGTTAGTCTCCAATAGAAATGCAAGAGCACATAATGACTTCTTTTGATAAATTCAAAAGGAAGGAAAGGTAGCCATGACTTACATAGCCTCATAGTTTACAAATCCAATCAAGGTGAAAATAACGAACAAGACCAAAAATAAGGTTTTTCTTATCCAAGTTTCCAAATTTGTGAAGGTAAAGAAAAAATAGAATCCCACGAAAGTAAAATGTTCAAATCATTATCCTATCTTGTCCAAGTAAAAATAAAACTTAATAAACTAGTACACAATCACACTTAAGATTTAACTTGTCCAATGTAAATAAAAGATCACGCTAAAAATAAATATTTTTTTATATGTATGCATATGGTAGGAGCATGCTTAAGTATAGTGACATCCATTAGAGATAGGTTTAGAATATCTTTTGAAGGTATTTTCAAAGTTCACGTAAGTATATATGTAGTTGGTGAATGCTACAAGACTATGTACTTGGTGAATGCTAGAAGACTATCTCCATCACTTTATGAATAATCAAATCTTACTTTCTTGTTGTGGGAAACATTGAGGTTGCATATCGAGCTAGCCAAATAGGTTGACCAAATTCAAGGACAAGTGAAAACATTAGAGAACAACTAGGCCCTAGTCTATCAAATAAAACAAACAAGTTAAACAAAGTGCAATTGGCTTGCTTCAATTTGAAAATACTATAAAATGCGAACAATCTATAATTCATGTTAATGTTCAATGTATCAAAGCTTTTTACTATGTTGTCAATCATATAACCGAACATGTCAATATTGACATTAAAATCCTTTATGTATTATTATATTATAATCTGATTACATTATTTTAAATAAATCTTTATCAACTAATATTCCATAAACAATGATTCCCAAAAAAGCTATATGTTATGACATGAAGAGGACCTACCCAACTAAAATCCATGTATTTAGGGGCCACATACATCTGATACAACTATTGAGAACAAGAATTGGAAGAAGACAACTATTGAAATTGTAGATGATGTGTCATTTGGTGGGTGACTTAGTTTTTATTACCTAAGTAAACTTAATAAACTAGTAAAAAATCACACTTAGATTTAACTTGTCCAAGGTGAATAAAAGATTATGCTAACAAATTTTTATTTTCTTATATGTATGCATATGGTAGGAGCATGCTTAACTCCATTGACATCCATTAGAGGTAGGTTTACAATATCTTTTGAAGGTGTTTTTAGAGTTCACGCAAGTATATATGTAATTGTTGAATGCTAGGAGACTATCTCCAACACTTTATGAATCGTCAAATCTTACTTTCTTGTTGTAGGAAACATTGAGGTTGCATATCAACCGGATTCAAGAACAAGTGAAAATGCTAGAGAACAACTAGGACCTACCATAGTTAAATAAATAGACAAGTTAACCAAAAATGAAATTGGCTTACTTCAATTTGAAAAGACAATACAATGTGAACAATCTAATTCATGTTAATGTTCAATGTATCAATTTTTTTTCTATGTTATCAATCACATAACCAAATAAAACCCTTTATATACTATTATATTAAAATCCATTTACATTATTTTAAATAAATCTTTATCTATCTACCTAACTAAAACCCTTTGTATTTAGTGGCCATATACATATGATTCAACTATTTAGGGGCCATTGACATTGTAGATGTCGTGTCGTCTGGTGACTTGGTTTTTTTTCACGATGTCCTTGCTCATGAAGTAGCGTGTTTTACCTGTCTACTGAACTTCCTTTGAGAATATGAAGAAGAAGAGAGTTTTCATCATCAGCAAAACGTTTTCCATGAGAGTGCGGCATGGCCAGTCCACTGAGCAGCAGCCAGTAAGCGCTTGGCAAATAGAGGTTGAGATTCAAATTAATTCTACTGAAGGGTAATTTCTACAGTAGGTCAAATTATATAAACATATTTATATAAGAACTCAACATATATCATGAGTATCATGACTAGTGGATATGTAAATTAAATTTGACTCAAAATTAGAGTACAAACCCACAAATCTACTAAATTACCGTATTATCTCACCCTTTCTCAGATAATTTTCCTGAATCTCTGATAAGGAAGAGTGAATATGTGGTAGCAGAAGGCTGAATTTCAGACCTTATTAAAAATTGTTGGGTTAATTTGTGGTATATGTGTATAGCTATGGTTGTTTTTCCATGATGATGGGTTACGGTTGCTTATCAAAACAGAAGCAGCACAACAATGGCTACCAGCTATGGTATTGCTGATATTCTTGCGCAATTCAGTGAGGTGAATACCAAGAATAGATGTGTTAGTTTAGTTTACACTTTACAGTGACTATTTTCCAGTTTATCTCTGAATTTGTGGGGTTTACAGAGTATACTGTTCTGTTTTTGTTTACAGTGAGTATCTTCTAATTCATCTCTGAATGTTGCTTTACTTTTCGGTGGCTCCTTAATAACAGAATACTACATCCGACGGCAGGAAGATTCTTGTCTGGGAAGTTTGAATCAATTTCTCTAGGTAAGTATTCAATTAGCTCATCTTGAATTATTAATTGGAATTCGCTAAGACTGAAGTACTCTGCAGAACTACTGATTTTGCCCTTTTTCTTTTCATATATCTCTCTGTTTTATTTCATCACTGCATAACAACAATTGGGTGCTGCTGATTTTATTTGCAATGGCTTCCTGCACTTTATGGTGATGTGGGTCTTATCTGTGAAGTCCTCTATTCTATAGTCAGTGTGCTAAAATTCTCAATTTATTGATCTGTTAAAATTTCTTTGAATTTGTCGTATCAGTAATCTTGTTCTTCTGGGTAAATAAGGGGGAGCAGAATTATGCCAGATGCTCAGACTTTTATTCTTTTGGCATTCGTCTTCTACCTTTCTCTGTATTTTATTTCGGTGCCTGCACAACAACAGCAACGGAATAGTGCTGATTTTATTTTCGAGGGATTTAAGGACTCCAACCTGAGCCTGAGTGGAATGGCACACATTGATTCTCGGGGCATTCTAGAGCTTACTAATGTGACACAACAAATGCTGGGCCATGCTGTTTATCCAATCCCTCTACAGTTCAGAAATGTCTCCAGCAATTCTACATTTTCTTTCAGTACGACATTTGTCATGTCCATTTTGCCCGAGCATCCAACTCTGGGAGGCCATGGATTGGCCTTTGTGGTGACGCCTTCTAGAAGCTTCCAGGGATCCCTGCCCGCTCAGTATCTCGGTCTGTTCAATTCTTCCAATAAAGGGGTGGCTTATAATCACATTTTTGCAGTGGAGTTCGATACAGTCCAGGACTTCGAGTTCAAAGATATTGATGATAACCATGTTGGGGTGGACATTAATAGCCCGATTTCAAACAAGTCTGCAACCGCGGCCTATACGAATGAGAAAGGGTTGTACCAGAAATTTGATCTCAAGGCTCAAAAGAACATTCAGTGCTGGATAGAATTTGATGGTGGGGAGAATTCGCTGAATGTGAGTCTTATACCAGGGGGTATGACTAGGCCAAAGGTGCCCCTGATTTCAATGCATTTTGATCTCTCAGAGGTTGTTGAGGAGTTTATGTATGTGGGTTTTTCTTCTTCCACGGGGTTGTTTTCCAGTTCACACAGTATTTTGGGATGGAGTTTCAGAATGAATGGGCCTGCAAGGGATCTGAATCTTACAAACCTTCCTACAGTTTCGGAATCACAGTCTAAGGATAAGATCAGACTTATAATTGGAGCGTCCGTTGCTGCTGTGGTAGTCATGACATTAGCAGTTTTCGCAGGGGTTCATTTTGTTAGGAGATTGAGGGATGTTGAGGTTATTGAAGACTGGGAGCTTGATTATGGGCCTCAAAGGTTTTCATACAAGGAGCTAAGGATCGCCACTAAGGGTTTTAGCGACAGGGAGCTACTTGGGGTGGGCGGTTTTGGGAGAGTTTACAAGGGAGTCTTACCCAGGAGTGGGCTAGAAGTTGCTGTGAAGAGGGTTTCACGTGAGTCTACACAGGGGCTAAGAGAATTTGTTGCTGAGATTTCAAGCATTGGTAGGCTCCGGCATAGAAATCTGGTTCAATTGCAGGGCTGGTGCAAATATAAGGAGGAACTGCTTCTTGTTTATGACTATATGCCAAATGGTAGCCTTGATAGTTTTTTATTTGGAGATAAGAAAAATACTTTAAGTTGGGAACAGAGATACATGATTTTGAAGGGTGTTGCCTCTGGTCTGCTTTATCTCCATGAAGAGTGGGAGCAACAAGTAGTGCACAGGGATGTGAAGGCAAGCAATGTGTTACTTGATGCGGATATGAATGGTAGGCTAGGAGATTTTGGACTTTCGAGGTTGTATGAACATGGATGTAATCCACACACCACTAATGTGGTTGGAACATTTGGTTATCTTGCACCTGAGCTTGCTAGGACTGGTAAGCCCACAACATGTACTGATGTGTTTGCTTTTGGGGTTTTGTTGCTTGAAGTGGCTTGTGGGCGGAGACCCATAGAGCCTAAATATTCCCCTGAAGAAGTAGTTTTGGTGGAGTGGGTTTGGGAGATGTATTCTAAGGGAAAGATTTTGGAGGTGATTGATCTGAAACTTCAGAAAGAGTATGTTGTGAGAGAGGCTGAATTTGTTCTTCAATTGGGCTTGCTGTGCACTCATCCTCGGCCTGAAGCTCGACCCTGCATTAGACAGGTAGTGCAAATTCTTGCAGGAGATATGCTTCTTCCGGCATTGCCATCTGAAGCTCCTTCAACAGGAACAACTCAGTTTTTCGATGACTGTGTAAATTTGTTTTCCTCTGATGAGCATGGTGCTTTCAATGTAATCTCACATGCTAGTGCAAGCTCAGATGGGAGGCAAACATTGGCACCTGATAGAACACCACTTATATTTCCTTAATACATAGAAGAAACTGAAAGATTTCAAGCTATTAGACTCGGGACTCAAATGGTAACACATTCTTATTTGGTATAAATCTCAGCTGCAGAGAGATTCTCCACTTCAAAGCCCTCTGAGTGATTCCAATCTTACAGTAACCAAATAACCCTCTGAGTGATACATGATGTTATCCACCTCTCTTTATTGGAAGTCTGTATGAGTTGATGTCTAGTCAATCAAATAACCTTGATAAAAGTTTAAAATTTATGGGGTGCTAATCACCGTAACCGGTTTAGAAATGTATAATTAGAGCCTTTGGGGGGAACTTGGTTTCCTGTAGCAGCTCATCTCAAGCTTGTCAGACATGTAGTGCTCATTCAGAATGAGAATGATACATAGAGTTATTTTCTTCATCCCCAGTGTATTATGTGAACGTATGCTGAATCTTATGAATTCCTAAAAGGAAGCACGGTACAATCAGCAATACTAAAATACATAAATCGTTGAAGTGCAATACTAAGTCACAGAGGATTGTTCCCTGTTGCGCAGTTATTGTTGAGGACACATCTACCAGGTTGAGACAGAATTAAGGATTTGATACAATTTAGAAAAATTCTTATTAGAACATACAAATTATGATTGTACATTCACATTTCCTAGTGGTTTATGCTGTATATATACTCACTTTGTTATTGTCATTTTACATATTGATCGTGCATACTTCAATCTATTGTGCCTGTCTTTAGTCTCAAAGTTGCCAAGGCAAATCTTACACGGTATTAGAGCCGAAGAAGTTCCTAGAGGCTCGTCTTCTTTTCAATATTGGATACGGTCTGGTCTTGTATCCTTGGGCAATTTAGAGGATCAAAAAAAGTTTAGATGAGAGATCAGATTTCAAGGGCTTCATTTTTGGCTTTATATTGGAAAAATATTGGAAGATTGTGTTGGGACCTTCAAAATTTTGCAAAATTTGAAGGGTTCATGATGAGGAAACTGATTGCAACATTCAAAATACATCTACAAATTTCTCCCAAAGTTGAAAAACCCTTATTGTATAGCCTTAATTCCCATGTTTTTATTGACCTGTTATATCTCCATTTTATTATTTTCCCCGCCGTCCCAAGGAGGTCGTTAGTTAATATCTAAGGGGTGACATGTTTTATAACCCTCACCGCAATACCGCACCCGTCAATGCTCAAAGCTTGAGCAGCCTCGCGGTAGACTAGCAAGGTGCTAGCCCGCAATGCTCATATAGCAGCGAATGAAGAGGCTTTGCGCCTTGCGGTGGATCAGTAGAGCCGCTAGAGCCGCTAACCCGCATTGTTCATATGGAAAGGAGTGAAGGCGTCTAGCGAGGTAGTGATAAGAATGAAGTAATGGTCCGAGTTAACTCCCGCTATCCCACAAAGGGACCGAAAATTGTTTGAAGGAGGGTTGCGGTATTGTGATGTACACATTTGAGCTTACCGCTGGCCCGCTACCAAGACAAAGATGTTTTACAAAGATGTTGCAGGCGGGCGGTAAACCCGCTGAGTTGCAAAGGTTGCAAAACTTGTTCACAGGGAGATCGCGCTAGGGCAGTAAAGGCATCTATTGTTACCGTAGCCACGCAGGAACCAAAGGGAGAATATTTCACAGGTAAAGGCAAAATGCAAATTACAAGTAAAAGTTGAGAAGGGGAGAAAACATAGTGTTGAAAGAAGTCATCCCTCTATCCCGTAGGAGAAAAGTCAAAGAGCAGATTGCGATGATAGAGGGGGAACTTGGATAGAAGGAAGTTCTTCCCCTCTACCCCATGGGTGAGACAAAGAAGAACAATATACCCCACGGGCTAGTGGGGTGAAGTAACAAGGGAATAAGTGTTCCCCTCTATCCCACGGAGATGAATTAAGATAGAGAAAGGTGACGTGGGATGGAGCGGTGGGGAATAGAATGAGAAAAGGAAGGTGACAAAGACAAAAGGCGGCCACGTCAGCAAATCAGGAAAGGTCAAGACAAGGAAGACCAAATCATGACCCTCCAAGGTGCACAGATGGAAAGATCAATGGCTTAGATTTAAATGTGAGCACGGCTACCAAATTCAAACTACTCGGATCAAATGTATCAATGTGGACATAACCGAAGTTGGCTATGAATCGGGAGCAATAAATTCAGAGATCAAAGCATCATTTTTTCACCTTGTATCCAAGAATCTGAAGGAGGTAGAGCTTAGCGGTCATCAAAGTGGTGCAACACATCGTCGTGCCACGTCAACAGATCCATTTAGCAGTATTTTTGAGAACGAAGATAGTTATATTTACTTTTCCCTCCAAGAGTGCAAATATATTTTGTCATATGTGACAATAGAAAGATGTCGTAGCATATTCTTGCTTAGGCAAATAAAAAAATTTCATGTAAACAATTGGCCTAAAACTTGTTTTGCTCCCTTCTTTTCTAAAAAAGGGAATTCAAAGCAAATTGCAATGGGGTCCAAACTTCGGAATTCTGAGAAATAGAAGGCATGTTTTACCTTAGGCTGAAATTTCTTTAGTAGAATGAATGTGTAATTCTTACAACAATGTCAATTAGTTTTGAGCAGATAACAAAAGTATTGCAGCAAATTGTCTCCAAATTGTATTCTAAAGCTTCATATGAATTGATAATACCAAGGGTATTTAGATTTGTCACTACAATTTCCTTGTAGTTGTGTGGTTTGTGTATGTGTTTCCTTCAACAAAGGACTTAAATTCTTTATGCAAATTGTTGTGGGTTTGAGAATATAATCTAGATCTATGAGTATGATTTCTATAATAGCATGAGGGGTTGCATTAATGTTAGGCATTAGTGTCAAAGGCGACACTAATTGGGAGTAATTTGTTGGTGGAATTTGCATGCAGGATCTAAAATTTGACTCCACACCTAAGGATTAGGCACTGATTTATGATATTTATCGTCTGGTTTGGCAACATTAATATTCTTAAAATCTCTTTTAATTTTTTGTTGTAGGATTTAGGTTTAGTGTAGGAATTATTCCCAATTGTTGAGTGATTGATAAATGACCAAGATTAAAGCCAAATTTAAGGTTGTTTAAACTATCCTTGGTAAAGTTTATTGGGAATTATCTACTATAAAATACAATGTCTGTGCAAAGCGTGTGTTGAAATCTTTAGGCATTGTTAGGTTTACCCGCCTTGGTCTTGCAGAGCCAAAAGTGCAAGAGATTTCAGTCTTAAGACCGAATCTCGTTCGTTGGCCAAATCGAACCTTGAGTCTGAGCATAAGAAAGTGGCTAGTCTTTAGGATTCAAAGGATCTATTGATTTGGGAACAAATAGATTGGTGAAGCAAGTCAAAGCTCACCATTGAATCTAAATTATCTAAGGTAGAGGATTGTCTTTTGTTGTGTTTAATTTGGACATAGGAGGACAAATTTGGGAGGATTTGAGTGCTAAATATAATAATGTCCCATTTCTTTGGAACATTTGGGTTAAATTTATCTTGTTATCAAATTTAGAAGGCCCAATAATACTAAGATTGACTATCATTTCATCAAAATTAGAGCACTTTGTTTGAAACAATTAGAGAAAAAAATTTGTCCTCAATCTACATGGATTGCAACATTGTATAGAATATTCTCTAATGCAAAAACTATGCAAAAAAATTGAATGTAATATTCATAAGCATTATCACTATGCTACTGTATACGAGGTGTCTTTTATGTGCAACAAGTAAAGAAAAAACATATTTTACACATTTTGCACTACATAAGATACTATGTAGGTTGCAAACAGTATAAAAGTCTACACAATTGCATATACCTTAGGGTATGTGTGGTAAATGTGAGCCTCATACCAATTAGTGATAATAACACGAGTAGGGTCAAACCCCAATCAGATGCATAATAGTCAAGCCACAATGCAATCATGCCATATCCACCAACATAATGGGAAACACAAGCAATTGACACCCTTGGTAGTAAAAGTATCCCATTGAAAATGACACTATTATGATTGTATGGTCTCAAAACCATTCATTTTGCCTCACCAATAGTTTCACACCAACAATTAGTGGTTTCATGATTTCCAAATGTTATTTCATAGTATGGAAGTGGTTTTATGTTAAGCAATTTTTAGTTTCAAATTTTATTCTATCAAGGAGAGCATATTCTATAGATAGATTATCAATGGCATTAGCATCATGTCAACATGACATCAATAAGCCTTTTTCAGATTTGGTCTCCTTTCATCATTGAGCACTTGAATCTTGAAGCCAATTTAAACGGGCTTCATCCTCATTTAAATTGAGGTCTTTTTTGGGGCAATTTTTTTTATTTAGGCTATTTTTCTATGTACTTTGTTATGGTGTAGGTGTTATAGATTATATTGATGCATTATTTATCTGTAATTTGTATATTCTTATAGGTGACACTACAACATTTTCATTTTAGGACCTTCTTAGGGTTTGTTTAGATACATGTGGGCTAATGTTCAAATGCAATGTATTTTGAAAGTGCATAATCATTATGCTATTAGGTTCACTTGAATCTATTCCAAATTATACTTTTAACTTTATATCTCATAGTTTAAGTATTTGTAAAGAATTAAAATCAAATCCATTTTGTGATTTTCACAAATGGTAATTATACTAATACTGGTTATAAAATGTTAAAACAATTTTTGGGGGATTCATGGATTGAGTGAGACATTTCTAAGTGAGAGAACAAATTCGGGGTGAGTGCACCATGATGGGGGACCAAAAAGATGCCACCTTACTTATTGGACCCAATTGGAGCATTTACCGATCGCCAAGAGGCTTTGAATGACCAAGCCAAGCCTTGGTCAATTTAAAAAGATTGGCTAGTGTCAATGTAAATGTAGTTATTAAACAGAAAAAGGCAAAGTTGCTTTCATTTTTTGTTATTTGCTCCCATGATCTGCATTTTTTTGCCCCTCAAACGTACACTTGTCATAATAGGAAGCCATTCTTTCACCTTGAAGTTGTGAAATCTTCATCAAGATGCTGCCAAGATGTTGAGGAGGTCAAAGAGGTAAATATATTTGATTCTTTATCAAACCTATTAACCCTTTACCCTCAATTGTTAGCCCTAAACTCTATATCGATACCCTCAGCTGTACATTAAATACCCTAAACCCTACAACTCAACTCTAGACACCTTATACCATCAACCCTAAACCCTATATACTAAAACCTCAACTATAAAGCCAATACTCTAAATCCTATACCTTTTACCTTGAATCGAAAACCCTAAACCCTAGACCAATACCCTCGACCCTATAACCAATACCCTCAACCCTAAACCCTAATAGATAGAGGGGGATAGAGAGAGGTGGATAATGATACATGGATGGGGAGGTAGATAGCTAGAGAGGAAGGAGGGAGAAACCCAGAGAGCGAAAAGAGAGAGAGGGTGGGAGGGAGAGGTGATGACCTAGAAAATGGAGAGAGAATGAGAGAGAGAGAGAGAGTAATACCACAAACCCTAAACCTTGTACCCTAAATCCTATATCTTGTACGTAGATGGGGAGAGAGGGGTGAGATAGATAGAAGGGGATAGAGAGAGGTGGGTAATGAAACATGGATAGAGAGGTAGAGAGGTGGAGAGGGGGGAGACAGAAACCTAGAGAGAGAGGGAGAGAGGTGACGACCTAGAAAATGGAGAGAGAGAATAAGATAGTGGGGGAGGGAGATAGAAATTGGGGGTAAGGAGGGAGGAGGAGATAGATAGCGAGAGGAAGAAAGAGAGGCGGGAGAAGATGAGAGACAAAAGAACAGAGAGAGAGAGAGAGAGAGAGAGAGAGAGAGAGAGAGAGAGAGAGAGAGAGAGAGAGAGAGAGAGAGAGAATGGAGGGAGTGGGAGACCTAGGGAAAGAGAAGATAGAGGGGGGAGAAGTGAGAGACCTAGAGGGGGAGAGAGAGGTGATAGGGATGGCGAGAGGAAGAAAAGGAGGGGGTTTCCTAGAAAGGGAGGGAGAAGATGAGACACGAAAAATAGAGAGAGAGATGGGGGAGGGGATGGAGGAAGAGATAGACATGGAGTGAGAGACCTAGAGGAGGAGATAGAGAGATGTGGGGAGAGAGAGAAGAGGAAAGAGTTCATAAACAAGAGGGGTAAGGGGGGAGGGAGAGAGAGGTGGAGAGGTAGTGAGAGAGCTAGAGAGGGGATAGATAGAGACGTAAAATAATTAGAGGGGGAAGAGAGGTGAGAGACCTAGAGGGGGGAAGAGAGGTGAGACCTAGATGGGGAGAGAAAGAGGTGAGATAGATAGAGGGAAATAGAGAGAGGTGGATAATGACATGGATGAAGAGGTAGAGAGGTGGAGAGGGAGGGAAGGATAAACCTAGAGAGGGGAGAGAGAGAAAGCATGGGAGGGAGAGGTGATGACCCTGACAATGGAGAGAGAGAATAAGAGAGTGGGGAGGGAAAGAGAGATGGTGATAAGGAAGGAGGGGGAGAAAGAGAGACAAAGTGAAATATAGGGAGGGATAGATCTAGAGAGGTAATAGAGAGTTGAGAGAGAGTTGAGACGGAGAGGGAGAGGGACAGATAGAGTGAGGTATCAACATGTGTAATACCGTCAACCCTACTTACCCTAAACCATATGCAATTAATCTTTTACCCTAAACCCTATATCCTACACCCTATTCCCTAAAACCTATACCCTAAATATTTTATATACCATAAATAATATACTTTATAAAGTGAAGGGAGAGGTAGAAAACTAGAGAGGGGAGTGAGGGAGAAGAGGAAGAGGAAAGACAAAAGAACCAAGAGAGAGATGAGTAAGAAGGGATGGAGGAAGAGGCCTACATGGAAGGAGTGAGGGACCTTGGGAAGGAGGAGATAGAAAGGTGATAGGAGAGAGTTCATAAAGGGAGAGGGGTGAGGGGGGATAGAGAAATAGAGGTGGAGAGGGAGGGAGAGAACTAGAGAGGGGACATATAGAGAGGTGAGATACCTAGAGGGAGGGAGAGAGGTGAGATAAATAGATGGGGAGAGAGAGGTGTGATTTAGATAGAGGGGGATGCAAAGAGGCAGGTAATGGGACATGGATGGAGAGGTGGAGAGGGAGGGAAAAATCTAGAGAGAGGAGTGTTGAACACTTCCAGATGTTGAGAGGGAGGGGGTCAATTAACATATATTAATACTTAACCAATTTAACTATTTAGTTTCCATTCATTCCAATTACCATATGTGTAGAAGTAGAACTAAAAAAAAAGGTGTAAGAATTTGTTGAAAATAGCCAAGATCAAGAGCACATTAAATAGCACAAAAGAGAGGCGAAATAGAGAATAAATGGTATTCTCAATATTATGCATAAAATATCAAAATGATCATTAAAAATTACATACAATGTAGATGATCCTTCTTATAAAGGCAAGGCTAAGAGACAAGAGAGCACACAAAGATGACATGTGGCTCAATGAGATGCAAGGGTAGGTAAGAGAAATAATAAAATATTCCACATGAGGTGGATCATCCATCGAAGGTGGAATTATCATCCCACAATAAGTGGATATTCAAAAGTAAAAATAATATCACACCATAAAAGGTGGGATTTCTCCTACATATACACTCCCAATGTATGCACATACCTAAGTGTCTCATGTGCAAACTACAATGTTATGCATTTACCTAAGTCAACTTAAGTAAAGTGTAATTATATCCTATATGAATAAATAATTACACCAACACCCCCCCTTAAGTGAAACTCAAGGGAATGCACTTAAGATAACAATGCAAGATGGGTCTTGACTACGAGGCCATGTAAGGTACCCATGTACAAATGAAATGCAATCAAATCAATGCAAATAAATCTCTCACAAATGGAGAAAGGGAGAAAACCACGTAGGAAGAAAATCCCCCCCAAAAGAGAGATGAATATATACAAGAGAACAATCAAAGAAGTATGTGAAGGAAAAAACCCCACGTGAGGAAAAAGTCCCCCCCATAAGAGAGAAGAATAGAGACCAAGTAGCCCCCCCTCAATGTAGAATCTGCACCAATGGTGGAAGATCAAAAATGAATGAAGAAACTACTCCACGAACGTCGAACAACGTTCCTTCCCTTGGGAAGAAACAAAACCAAATGTGTATCTATGAAGTTTCCCCAATCATGAAAGGAAGATATAGGAAAAAAACTCAAGATGTGTGGAGTCTTTGAAAAATGCTCGTGTCCCCATGTTGATGCTAAAAGTTGCCCTCTCCAAATCAGGTGTACTGGTCCACATTGCTAAAAAAGGCAATCCAAGATCTAGCGGAGATGAATGTAGAAAAACTCTAAAGACTCACACGTCTCCTCTAAGGACAAAGAGACCTCCTCCAAGTGATGTACATAAGAATCCACAATCATGTCAACCTTGAAAGAATGATCACGTAGAGAATGAACATGAGGGTCAAAGTGTTCCCTTGCAACAAGTGAAGAAGGATCGTCTTCATCAAAGAGAAGATGAATATCATCAATGATGTCTCCCAAATCTGCAATGTAGGACTCCACAAACAAACCTGAAATGTTTGTCAAGTAGTCATCCCAATGAACTAAAGCTGGAAGACAAGATATATCCCGTTGCACTAAATCACAAAAAGGCACAACTGTAGCATCATCTGCATCATCAGGTACAATAGGTGATGTGATATCAAGAGGAGGAGATGAAATGCTAGTCTTAAGAATGGGTTCACATGTGAGAATCTCCAAGTTCAAGTAACCAAAATTCTCCTCAATATTTGAATCAAAACAAGTGTGATCATCATGTGAAGAATCAACATCATCAAAAGACCAAAATGTGAAAAAGAGTACAACCAAGATGCATGATCCACCACCCCAATTGCAAGGATATCTCTACTCTCCAAGTCTCTAATGATAACTGAATTTGGTGTGAACTCCACAGTTCTCCTTGTTGCCCCATGAGTGATCTGATAGTTGGAAAGAAGATTATTTGTCAAATGAGGTACACACAACACATCATTGAAGGAGTTATCCCCAATGTCAATTGATCCTTTCCCAATCACATTCATGTAACTATGATTACCCATCAAAATCGGTGGCATGTGGCAAGACTCAAATGAAGATAACATAGACTATGAAGATTCCATATGATGAGAAGCCCCTGAATTTAGAAGCCATCTCCCTGGATCATGACTTGTAGTAGCACAAAAATCTTGTCCTTTATGTGTCCAAGAAGTGTGATTATTTCCATTATCAATTTCCTTTTCTTTGGAGGATGAAGGAGAAGCTGAAGTAGACATTCTAGAAGGTAAATCGATTATGTTCTTCTCATGAAGATGCTTCAACTCATCAGTATCCTTCTTGTAACAATAGTGTTCTTCATGTCCCAATTTCTTGCAATATGCACAAAAATAATTCTTCTTAGATGATTTCCCCTTAGATGAGGAATGAGGATGTAGAATCACTTTGTTGTGGAGAGGGTGGTTGTGTTTTCTCTTGTTGTGGCTTTGGCTTAGAGTGCTTTTGCTTCTTATTGGAGCCCTTTCCTTAATTCCCTTGATTAGCCACCAAAGCCATGGACTTTGAAGACTTGATCATCCCCATTTGCCTCAACTTATCCCGCTCGAGAATCAACAATTTTGTCAATGTAGCAAAATATGGTGCTTGGTATGAACTGCTTGTCAATCCTTGAGTATGGAAGCTAGAGACAAAGGCTGCATATTTTGATGGAAGCTTGTACACCAAATTGAAAACCAATTATTCATAATCCTTGTTTATAGCACAATCCATAATTTGTTCTCTAAGATCATTAGCTTTGGTTACATAATCCTCAATGGAATCAAAATTCTTGGGATCAAGACTAGAGAGTTGACTATCAAGCATGTACCCCTTAACCTTATCAACTTTGCCATATAACTAAGCAAATTTGTCCCAAGCCTCTTTGACTGTTTTACATTTTTCAATATGGAAGATAAGATCTTTTGAAACATATTTCCTTAAAGTACCAATAGCCATAGAGTTTCTAACAATCCAATCTACTTGAGCATTAGGATCAACTTTAGGATCCGCAGGTTCTGTTATTGTTCCATCAACATATTGTATTAAACCTTTTTTCATTAACTTGCTCCAAGCATCAATTTTCCAAGAAGAATAGTTATGTGCAGTTAACAAAGGAAACTTAGGTGAACCCATGATGAAATAAAAGAGCACAAGATCAAAGGACAAGAGCACAAGAGAGACCCCCCCAAAATTCACTCAATCAAGAACCCCCCACCACCATCCCCCCCCCAAAAAAGAAGATAATTTTGGCACTTTATGTGTAGTGTGTATACAATGGACCACTTTCAATCAATGGCAAAATGGACTTCTGATTGTGTTTTACAATTGTGACAATTAGGCTCGTATAGACTCAAATAAAAAATATAAATGATCTCCAAACAATTACAAGTACCAAATAGGCCAAAAAATGACCAAATGTTGAAAGTACAATATCCACTCAAAATCATTGCAAAATGATGGAAAATTATGAAAGTAGACGAAAAATTATGCACTTTAAAAAAAAATGGCACCTGAAAAGGAGGTCGTATGAGCCCAAATAGAGCCTTTGAAGTTGCATAAATGAGGATTGGACAGGTGCAGTCACTAAAAACTAAAAATTGTGAAAAAATTGTCCACCAAAACTAGGAAATAGCACCACCAATGCGAAGAGCACAAAAAAGTTTCAAAAAATGGGCTTCTGAAGTGCTAACGTAAGCATTTCACTGTGTTAAATTTGACAGTCGTCTAGCCATCGTACCCCTTCTTTGATGTACGAATGTCGATGTCATCTGCTGACATGGCATTGTATGAAATTCGAGCTGGTAGGCTAACTGTGCATGTCATATGGATGATGTGGCAAGTTAATTGTGCAAAGCATACAGATGACATGGCAGGTTGACTAGATCGTCTGTATGCTAACTGGGACTGATGATGTGGCCTCCTGCGTGGCAATAAGGTTTGACCCACGTGGCACAATGACTTTGCAAGACTCAGCAGTATGGACTATGGTGATAGTGCTTTGTATGGACGAGTCCAGATGCGTCGCGTGTCCCTAGCTGAATAGCTTCTACTAATGAAACTTTGTCATGTATCACGCAGTACATGTGCTTGTCAATGAAGGGACATTGCATGGACAGGTTGAGTAATGGTATTCTTTCATGTGGTTGTCGAAGTAGAGGCACTAACTGTCGAGAGCGTGAGGGGGTCAGGAGGGTCAATGGTCATAGGGAGCCCACGGGTGAAGCTGCCAGAGGGAGGAAGATTCGACGGGGCGGTGGAGCGATCTGGGGGAGGAAGATCGGTCGACGACAATGGCAACGGGGCACAGTCGGAGTGACCAAACGAAGGTACAAAGCCTGGTGATAGCGGTTGCCAGTCAACAAGTACAATCCTACAGAGAAAAGGCAATGATATGGTGGCGGGGCAGGGGGGGTGGTTGGACCCCCCAAAAAATTTTATTTTTTTTATTTTAAAAAAAAACTTTTTACATAGGAAAAAAAAAACTGCAATTTTTTTTATAAATATGGAAATTAAAAAGATATTTTTTGCAAAAAATAAAAAATTAATTGGTTTTATTTTATTTTTTAAAAAGTCGTACCGTACAACCTAATAGGCTGATTTTTTCCTCCATAATTGATTTTCACCAAATATAGGGAAATTTATACTCAAAATTCATGGAAACGACCTCTCGGACATAACGGTGAGGTCGAATTCACCATAGGATACCCCCAATTTTTGCAGCTCCCCAATTTGGTGGTGGTCCCAATTGAATGATTCCATACTCTGGTAGCATGTTTGTATGTGGACCAACATTTGGATTAAAATTTGGTTGTACGATATTGTCTCGTTGTTGCATTGAATAGAATTGTGATTGTCTCAAATGGTTATCATCCATTGGAAAAGGCATGTCTTGATATGTTGATTCCTGTGGTTTCTTGTACTTAGACCTTGTTTCAACAGACATGTCACTATGCAATTTTTTGGGGGATTTTTGAATTTTTGAATGATAATGATATGCAACTAATTGAATGACAAATGCAACTTATATTTTTCTTCTTTTTGATATTTTTGGAATGGCCATTATATGCAAGTAAGTGCAACCTTAAATGATTGACAATGCAACTTATGTTTTTGGTCTTTTGTATTTTTGGACTGACAATGATATGCAACTAAGTGGAACTTTAGCAAATGATGATGCAACGTAGGGCAAGAATGCAACCTATGTTTTTGTTGTTTTTCAATATTTGGACAAACTTTAAAATGCAAACCTAAAGACGTAACCTTGAGAAATTGAAATGAAGTCTAGACCCAGGTAGGACAAAGGACCAAATGACAATAGGACAAATGACAATCTCGCACCTATACGCTTGGATACTAAGCTAGGTTTGACAATATGATGTTTGACAAGAAGACAAGTTATATACAAGGTCAAGACTCCCTAATCAACAACTTAGGGTTTAATCTAGAGATTTGAATTCTTGAAGTTTGGCAAAAACCTAATTTTGAGACTAAATACAAGAGGACAATGATAATGATGATGACCTAGGGATATGAACCCAAAATATTATATGAAAATGATGTCAAGATGTGTTATGACTCGAAGATATGAAATGATATGACAAGATCAAGCTAAGACAAGACTAGGATTTGGACTATGCAATGATAAAGCCAATGTGATAAGGATATGTGAGGACCAATGACTTTGGAAATGCAAAATGCAACCTAAGCCAAATACCTAATTTTAGTATGACAATGATAATGCAAAAATATCACCTAAGTTAAAACCTAGCTTGGGCATGATAATGAAATGAAGACTTATGGAAATGGGTGAACTCACAAAGCTGGTTCCCACTTTCACCAACGAAGGAATTTGGCGAAAGTGGGAGTTTATTTTTTGAGGGGTTCGAGCAAAATAGCCTGTTCGATCGAACTACCCCTCCGAGTTCGAGCGAACTGGCTTGCGGTCATGGGTTCACTCGAACCACGGGTGGATTTTTTGGTTCGAGCGAACCCACCAAAATACTCGTATGAGCCAAAATTAAGCCTATGGGTTCAAGCGAATGGGGTTTCGCTCGAACCCTTTATGGTTCGAGCGAACCCAATTCGATCGAAGCACTATTCATTTGAACCGTGCTGTTAGATGTTTCTCCCAAAAAATTTCAAAGTTTTGAAGAATTTATGACTTCGGAGCTCTAGTTCAAAGAACTAATGAAATAATCTTGATAACCCCAAAATATTAGATGATAGTACTCGGAGAAAGCTGTCCAATTAGTATAATTTTGTTATATTTTGAATTTATTATGTTCTTGTTTTTTTAATTTTATGGAAAATTGGTTTTTCACCGAACATGAACTTCTCTGTTCAACGCATTGTGAAAAATAAGAAACTAATTCAAAAAAATTCTGAAAAATATCTAAGCCCTAGGTATTGATGTCTTCTTTCTAACAAATAAAATAAAATTGAATTTCGATATATATAGAACAAGTTATGTGTTCAAACTTAAACCTATTTCTGAATTATGACTGGTCAGACTTCAAAACTTTATAAAATGAACAATATTGAACATATCACTATCAAACCAAATGCAAGCCCTGGATATTGATGTTACAAACCAAAATTCGAAAGAATTGAGTTTTTATCATTTATAGAAAAAAAAGTTATGTGTTTCGGGAGGCACGTCACTCTTAAAAAATGTAGTTTGTTGTAAAAAACTACTTTTCGAGGGAGATGAAATTTTTTTAAAAAAATCCTTCAAAAAGATTTGAAAAAAATGTATATAGAATCTACAAACAAAATGCTACAAATCACTAATTTACATCATCTTCAAATTTTTAATAGTTTAAAAGTTATAGTTTTCGGAAGTTGAAGATATTTTAAAAATGTTCATCTCAGTGTCAAAAGTGGCAAAAAAGTGGGAACCATTATTGTGAGTTCACCCAAATGATTTTAAACCTAAGTGCAAAATGAGGACGCTTGCAATGAAATGGACTAAAATGAAGGAAAATGATAATATGTCCTAAGACCTAAGTTGGACTAAGCAAAACCTAGCCCTAAGTGACATTAATTTTGAAACAAGGATATCCAATCCTTTGACAAGCCATGTTGATAAAATCTTTGCAAATTGTTGGATGAATACTTTGAAACTCTTTGGACCAAGTTTGAATTTGTCTTGATTTGAAACTTGTGTTTGACTTGTTGGAATTTGTTTGAATTTTGATAACCAAGGTTGTTTATGACCACTTTTGAAAGTTTGTTTTTGATTCACCTTTTGACAAGCACAAAAGACAAAGTGTTTGTTTGACTTTGACACAAGACAATCATGCACCTTCGACAACAAATCTTATGGCTAGCAAGGACAATAGTTGTTGGATCTCACTTGGTTTCCCAGCTATGCTTACTCAAAGTAGATACTTAGATGTTTGACCCCACTAGCTCCCCTCCATGACACTCACTTCTCTGGGGCAGCCAAGCATTAGTTCCCATGAAAACTCCCCATGGCAAGCTTTGTATCTCTACTAAGAGCCATAAGAATGTGAGATGTCATCAGAGGTCTGACCTCTTGTCCCAACAACTAGAAGGTTTTTGGTCTCTAAGCACAAAGGTTTTTAGTCAAGGTATATGTTCAAGTGGCCATACATGTGGCGTTTCACTTCATTAAGGAGGCCTCCCAACCTGCAGAGGTTACGCTCTACAAGTTTTCACATGCCACACGAACACTGAGGGAGACTTACATCGGTATGACACATCAACACCCGTCACCTATGAGTTTCCTCATAGACGCATTTATTTCTAGTGGTTCGGAAGAGCTTGGCCTTAGCCCGTTACTACTTGGGTCATTCCCTCTCACCAATGTCTGTGTGAAGTGACAGGCAAATCGGGAGGCAAGACCCTCTAAAGGTAAAAACACACATTCGAAACAAAACAATACATGAAAAACATGGTGTTCATTAACCTTAAGAAAAATTGAAGTGTGCAACTACTCTTAAAATCACAAGCACTCAGTTTTGATAAGATTTTTTGACCGTGTCTTGCACCAAATGCATTAGTAATTTCAAAGTTTGTCTTCGCCAATGTTCACCAAGTTGTTGCATAGATAATCAGTAACACAGAAAGCCAAAACACAGAAAACATAGAGCAATCACCATTATCTGCAAGTGAAACTGAAATATTATACCTCAGTTTTTGCCCTTGCACAGGTGCATAACAACTTCACACAGGCGCAGGTCCAAGTCACACAAGTGCAGGTGTAGCTCACACAAGCGCAAGTGTAGCTCACACAAGCACAGGAGTTCCGAGCACCTGCAAAACAACAAAATTTGCTCAATCAAAACTCAAATTGTGATAAATGAAAGCCCTATCATGCATAGAAACCCCATCTTTTTTTTGAAAAGGCCTAATTGAGTAAAAAATCCACTAAAATAGCAAAATATCGGCTCAATTTCAAAGACCCATGATGGATCTATGTGTAATATAGCCAATGCAAACTAAAACCCGTAGATTGCACAAGTTTGTGATAGTTGAAACTAAATTACAGGACTTATGAACTCAAAAACCCTAATGACTAGAGTGTGAGAATTTGTTGTTCATTAACCATGCTAATTAGGCTATGTGAGTTCATTTTAACCCTAATTAGACTAATTACACCCAAAATCAAAACAAAATGAAAAGATTTGTTTTCTTTTAATGCCCAAATTGAAAGGTGTGGAGTTCTTCTTAGCCCAATTGCACGAAAATTGAAAATATGAGAGTTTGTTGTTCTTTAACCACCCTAATTAGCACTATGTGGATTCATTTTAAGCCATTTTGAATAAATTAAAGTCATAATTTAACCATGCAACTTTTAAGGAATTTTTTTTTTTGCACAAACACATATTAAAGCCACACAAGCGCAATTTGACTCCACACGGGCACAATTGAACCCCACAAAGATGCAAGATTGTCCTGCATAGGCGCCAAAGGCCTTAAACACCCCAGAAAGGCTCCTTTTCTTGAAATTTAACCTACAAAAACTCAGGAAAACTCAAAAGGCAGAAGATTAGCTATGTTTCACGTTAGGTTCACCAGAAAATGTGAGGTAGGAATATGGAAAAACATCAAAGAAATATGATATTAGGCAAGCACAAACCTAATTGCAATGAAAACAGATCCTATCACATTCAATAAAGGAATAAAATCACAACATCAAAAGATAATGCAAACCAAAGTGCAGATGTTGCCTCCATTGACCTCCATTGTTTCTCTTTTTTTCTCCAAATGTGTTGTGGATTTCACCTAAAAAGTGCAAGTGTGATAGAAGCAAGATGATAACAAAATTGCCAATGTGAGGATACTTGAGACCTGGTTGAAAAAGATTGCTGAAAGAGACCAATTTATAGACAAATTGATGAGGACCATGAAATTAGCATGATTGATTCAAAAATGGCAAATTGATTTTGAAAATGGCATAATTGAATGACTCATAAATCATGACAAATTGATTGCCAAGTTTCCATGTCAAAACATGACAAATTGCTATGACAAAATAATGATAAATTGAGAGAGATACAGGCCTCCAAATTATGACAAATTGACCACCAAATTTGCTCATTGATTTATGACAAATTGGCCTCAAAAATAGCTTCAAATTGGCCACTAATTTAGCTTCATTCATTATGACATGATTGAGCACAAAAAGGGGAGAAATTAGTGGGACAAGTTAGGAGGGAAAATTAATGGGATTTTGATATTCAAAAATTATAAATTAGGTGGAAAATGGGGAATCGGGAAATTAGGAAATTAGACAAGAAGAAATAGAATATTAAGGTGACACTAATTAATAAATTATCATTTATTAATTAACACACAAAGACTAATTAGCCAATTAATGAAACATTTAATTGCGACAAGAGAGACCTAGGATAAATGGAATTAATCCATTTAACCTAAAGAGAAATGTTAGAAGGATTAAATCATTAAATCATTAAACCCTAATAGACAAATTAGAAATGAAATTATGTCAAGACAAAATCAAAGCCAAGAAAAGATAAAAACAAAATGACAATGAATTGATAATGACAAAAATTTGACACTGACATTGATTGATGAAAATCAATGTTGAAACGATCAAGATTGACAAAAGGACCAAATTGATAAATGACAAATGACAAAGGATCAATGACTAATCGATCCAAAATTGACAAGGATTGACGATTGATTGAGATCGATGACAAATCGACCAAAGATTGATAAAAAGGTCGATTTGATGAAGGTTGACATGATGCCAAGATTGACAAAGATCGATGACAAATTGATCACAAATTGACGAGATTGACCACCAATTGACAATTGAAAAGGGGATCCAAAATGATCTAAAATGATGATATTTGATCAAAGATGATTGAAAATGAGAAAGATTGAGGACAAAACCCTCATTTGACACCGATTAGGATTGATGATGTTCAATTGATATGACAAGATGATTACGACCAATGATTGCAATTAGGAAGTACAATATTGACAAGACTTAATTGCAAGTGCGAAATAACACAATCGAAGAGGAAAGAAGCACAAAAGAATGACAAGATGTCGAGAAATGATAAAGATCAAGTGTGCGACATAGAAGAAATGTTAATAAGATGCGAAAACCCTAAAAGAAGGTAATGTGGAAATGTCAAAGTATGACACCGCAAGCGTTGACCATTTTTAGATGCCTACAAGATGAAAAATGGAATCAAGTAAACTAAGACCTAATCCCACTATCATGCACACATTGGAATACGAAAGAGCCTAAGGAGATGATTTACTTTCACTACTTCTTGCAAAAGATAGAGAGAGTCAAGGAATATCTTTAGGGTTTCTATTCATTTGCTGCTATGAAGAGGAGATGTGCAAAATGCAATGAAAGGATCAACTAGGCTAGGGAGATGACCAAAAAATGCAGATGTAAACGAAAATGCTAAAAATTGTAGATCTAAAACCGAGACACTAAATACAGAGCAAGAAGGGGAATTCAAATATGTACCCATCACCAAAATTTGAGGCTAACTAAGCAAGACCAGGGTGCCATGCCTTGTTCCCTGATACTGCACAAACCTATTCTTCTAGAAATTGTTGTCTGGGAGTTTGCATTGTTCAACTGGCATAGGAAGAATAAAAAAATAGAGGACTAGGGAACCAAACCTTGGTCCTAGACCAAGATGCCACACCCTGGTCTTAGAAAACTGAGATTTTCCTTTGATCTTGAGTCTGCACCTGTGTAGCCTGTCGGTTCCGAAGATTGTGCGTCTGTCAGGTTTTTGTACCTGCACCTGCAACTTGAAAAATGGTGTCTAGGTGGCTATATGGAGTTTTGCCTTAGTCAAACCCCTTGTTTTGGTGATTTCCACCTCCACAAATAGCTGATAATGTACTGAAAATGTGTGTGAAAGATCCTAAATGAACAAGAAAGTAAATCTAGAGTTCTACCCTACACTTGGAGAGAAAACCCTAAATGAGTGTAAATGTAAATTTAAATGATTCAAATCACAAATACAATAATGGATCTAAAGAATGAATGTAAATCTGAAAAATGAGTGTTTTGAAACTCATACAAAGATATTAAAATAACACGAAACCATACCAAACCCTAAGGGAGAGGTACAAGCCAATCAACAGTCGGTGATCTCCTATTATTCTTCAATATCTTCAAAGCTTCAATTGATGATGAAAATGGTTGATGAAGACTCGATAGATGCTTGATTTACTGAATGAAGACTTCGTATAAACTTGCACTTTCACTTCATAAGAGGCTCCTTCAAAATTCCTAGATGGATCCTTCAAATGAGGAAAGGAAAGGCTATATGTATGAAACCCTAACTTTGTTTTTTTTATCATAGGCCAACCTAGCATCAATATAATTTCACATCCTCTAGATTTAAACATTAAAATACCACCAAAACATGATCGTGACATTCAGGGAGAAAAAGTAGGGACCAAGACACATCACATCGATCCGACCAACATTTGCCAAATTTTTGGGGAAGCAAGATATCATGATTCTAAAGTTAATTCCAAAAGGATGCAAAGATTCAAGGTGTTTAGATATGCGAAATTGGGCCTTGAAGGTCGAAATAGGACATAATTAGGGCTTTTGATGAATTAATTAATTGAAAGAATAAAATAAAAGGGGCACACTTAGGGTCAAGGGCCCAATTTCATGATGTGTAGAGGGATATAAGAGGACTTTAGATTTAATTAAATTAATTAATTAAATTCTTAAAGGGAATTTAAAATGCAACACCGAAACACACTAAGGCGGGTGCTAACATAAGCGTGGAATTGTACCACCCAATTAAGGGTGTACAATTTAAGATTCTAAAAATACAAAAGGAATAATGAAATGTGTGAATGATCACACCATGTTTGCACACCTTCCTATCCATCCTATATCAACTCCTACAACTGTTCACGCTACCGCACATACCAAAACTACACAGGTTGTCTCCAAAGGATAGAAACATTAAAGCACACTAGTCAAACTTACTCAAAACATGATGTGGAACACCAAGACTCTTGCAGGTAAACAAAATAACATCACCTGACACAAAAATAGCCAAATCACTAAACCACACCACCAAAACAATTGAAGGCGATGGAATGCAGTGCGTTCCTGCAAATTGTCACATTGTCACTGTACAAGTTGACACTCATATCATCACAACTTCAATTGTAGATCAAATGAGAACATACAAATTGGGATCAATTAAGCATTTTCATCTACAAACATCATATTAAACCACAAGAAATGATGAAGCAATGTGCCATAATGCGAACCATACAAGTATACCCAACTAGACAAGTTGTTCATTAGGACAGTCACCTTTAACCAACTTCAACTATGGGCCATAGAATACAACTACAAAGTTTTGAAAATGTAATAAGACAATTGGATATACTATCTAAATCAACTACAATAAATATGTACACATCCACATGAAATCATAACCAATCCTTTGATACTACATTACTATCTTCTAATATTGCATTCCTATCCTCTAATATTGCATTCATATCCTCTAATATAACAACCGATTAACCTTCCGAACCAAAGTTATCATCAATGACAACAAGTTTGACATCAATGAAAATAGAAACTCATATTTGCAACAATTCTCCCTTTGTTATCGATGGAAACACTTGTGTCAACTCCAAACATCACCATATCTCTCCACAAAGAATTATCTCCCCTTTGACATCAAGACAAAGGGCGTATCCATAACACAAACTCGATGACTATATGCAACTTCCCCTTAGGCTATGAAAAAAGTTGAAAACCAAAACTGTATTTCACCAACTTTCTACTTATTAGGATATATATGTACAAGAAAAAAACTGACTTATTGGAAAATTTAAGGATTCTATATAGTTGGAGGCATAATACCCTTGTGAACAAACTTGAGATGAGACCAAGTGGTCTTCCAGTCATTCTCCATAGAGGTCAAAATATTGTTTTGACTTTCTATTTTCAAAAGAATATCCTCTGCCTCACTATAGCTACCTAAAACCTTCACTTCCTAATCCAAATTTTGAGAGCTTGTAATAAGTCTCACCATGCTTGTGAGTTGCAAATTTACAATATCTCTCATATGACTAAATTGTACCCTAATATTTTCCTTTTGATCAATTACCACATTAACTGCATATACAAATTCTCTATCTGCAATCTACCATTACCATCTACACCATTCTTCAAATCTATAGCACTAGACAACTATACAATTTGTGCTTCCAAAATGTCTATTGACCTTGAATGTATTTGGTGGATACAAGCCACTGATGAAAAAGTTGATATGCCGCCACTACATCCTTTACACTCTTTTCAAAAATTATATTCCTTCCCGCAATCGGCTATGTGCAACTGCACATTTATTCACTATGTCTTCTACTTTCTTTACTTTTATTCTCTTTTCTACATCTTTCAAAATTGGTGCATCCAATTTAGAAGCATGATCCTTTAAACCATTAAGAAACACCTGTAGCTTCTCTACATCAGTCAAAGTCTCATCCAAAACAACTTTCAAAAGTTTCTCATGGAGAAACTTCACTACATCATGAATAACTTTTGAGCTTTGTATCTAAGATTTAATGTATTACTTGTGTATTGAATGGTGAAGTATATCTTCCAAATGTAACATGTGTAGAGGGGACAATTGATTAAAGTTGATCTAACCCTGTGTCATAGGTACCCAAAGCACCTCAGTGGTAGCGACTAGTTGAAGCTATAACTATTGTTATCACCTAAACATGCACCCTATTCTAAGATATCAACTCAATAGGCTTGTGACACATGGGAACACTCCTAGGCCTGTGGGTTGCCTAAAATTGGAGTGAGCCTCCAGAGAAATCTCATTCTTAAGGGCTTCACTTAAAAATAACTACTCTAATGATCTTTCTGAGAAAAGAGGATGAAGGATTTCATTAATAAAACATACAAACTAACAAGTGATGCACGAAATTATATTATAAGACCTATAAACCAGTTGCATACACACAACAATCAATAGGAAAAGCTTACTATACACATCTCAAGCCTACATTTTCCTTGCATAAATATTTCACAAGAAGGTTATGTTGCCTAAATCCTAGAAGGAAAGAAACTTTCACAACTAGAAGAACTCTGCAACTTAAACACAACTTATAACCTGCAACATAAATATAACTCTGTAAAAGGTGCTTGAAATGAGACATAACTACTAGGAAATAAAAAAATTCACAAGTAATAACATCAATCACCAACACACAATGAAACAAAGGAATGAGAAGGTAAATATCTTTTCTTCTATTGATAGCTGAGGTAAATAATAATATACATAGTCTAAAAATCTGAGTTACAAATCTTTCTCTGTAATAAATAATTCTCAAAATGAATTACAATACTGCTCATGAAATGACAAGAACTCTCTTCACAAAATAAGTTAGAAACATACTTATTCTTCTCACTTGAGAAATTACAAGAAAATAGGAGTCCTAACCTCCTTGGTCAAATTCAATCAAAAACCCTAAAATCTAGCCACTAGATTTCTTTCAAAAGAGCTCCAAATGGATGAAAAAGTCAATTTTGACTTTGTCAAACATGATGACTTGCAAAAACAATCTCCAAGATGCTCTCCAATGCTATTAAAAGAAAAAAACCAACTCCTATATCTCCTCCAAGTGTCTTGCGACCTCTCCAACTTCCCTTTATCCTTGGCACATACTTTGACATCTTCATTCTTGTCTCCCTTCATGACTTAACACTTGGCATCATTTTCCTAGCCACATCACTTTGACTTGGCTTTTCTCCACATGTACTCTTTTGTTTCATAAATAGAGTTTATTAAGGGGTGATTTAAATCACCCCTTAATGAATATTCATTACATTATCAATATTTGCTAAGTGATTTATCAAAGACCACTTAATGAATATTATTCTTTCAAATGTAATGCAAGATTAAAAAATACCCTCGGGGGTATTAGAAAGGAGAATATTTCAAAAAAGAAAGACACAAAAACAAACTAAATGCCATCGACATATTAGGGTAAACAAACCCTAAACGAAGCATTCACATTCCATTTGTTGTTGCTTCAAACATGTTGCTGCCTCTCTGAAAATATAGGGTTTTCTAGAATTCTTTTGTAGATATTGGAAGTTTTCAAGTAGATGAGGGTAGAGTCAGATGAGCATCTATGACCTTGGCTACGAGGAATCTTCATTCACTTCTCTTTTAACGATGCCTACTGATTTAAATACCTTTTTTTAATACAAATCACAACATTTTTTGATTGAAAAAGATCTATTTTTTGTATATTTAACAACCTTTCTTTTCAAGATTATGATAAAGGTTACTGGAAGTTTTTGTAGCGCTATCTCCTCATTACCTGCATAAATCTCTTTATGATCTCCATTTTTTTTAAAGATGGGGCTATCTTTCCCTCATTATTAGATCATTGACTATATCTGAAGGATTGTTCTAGCAAGATCCTTGGCTTGATGGCACCATGACAGTGATGATATAGACGTTCTATAGCATGTGGTTGTTAAAACCCTTGTCATCGTCCCTTTTTTGGATCTATACTTCAAAGATTGTACACAATGACTATTCTTTTTTTTATTTTTTATCTTTTTGTAGATGGCTTAGATTATGCTTGTGTTTTCATTACTGGACAATCATAATGACTGACATAATGTATTCTAGCCCCTCCATTTGACTGTTACTGCAAGGTTTACCTTTGTACATTATCACATAGAATTAATATCATTGTTTCATTGCTTCACTAATATCACTGCTTTGTTTCGAGTATGCTGCTATGGATGATCCTTTTATCTACTGATCATATTTTAGTCTGTTGAATTCTCTGTATTAGGTTTTTTAAAGCCACTCACACCTCTTGACTTGATAATTGTTGAAACATGTATATGGCTAAATGATTGTCCACACACTTCCTTAGGTTGAAAAAATCTTATAACTATCTTTCACTGTTATAGGCTTACTGTGATTTTTGATATGATTGTCTTATCAGAATTTTGAGAGCTCACCATGTTCATGAGGTTTAGACCTTGTGTCATTCATTTGTGACTCCATGAGTTAAATATGCACTATGAACCCTATTCTTCGTCATACAAACATTGGATGCTTTGTGATTGAACTGTTGAGTCTAGTGAGTGGTCCATAAACTGTGACTATATATTGATACAATACTGTTGTTATCCATATGACAACATTTTGTGCTCTGGACTGCTTTCATTTTATGTATTGAAGTTGCTCAATGACTGTAATGTGAAACCTATAAACTGTCTCAACATCTATTCTTATGAATTTTGATACATTTCTTGTGACTGTTCTGATCATTACAAGTTTTTATCTAGACTTTGAACCATTATTCAATCCTCTATGAGTGCTCACTTGGTATGATCTTTGACTGCTATAAAGATTTATGATACAGATTGCTATCGAATAATTTCTTGTTCTTTGCCTTATGTATGGGCTTTCTCCTTCTTTGACTGCTATAAAGATGGCACTTTATCTCATGTTATTGTCTATTAAAGGTGGATTGCCTCTAGCAATCACTGTCTTGGTTGTGTTCTTCGAGACTTTCATTGCCATGAGCCTATCACTACCTTTTAAGGACCGCTCATTTAGATTCTTGTACTTTGATAGAGTATCTTGTACCTTGATATATCTTTTGATACATATTAATTTTATCTCTATGATGATTGTATTTTCACTACTTAATTGATTACTGTTGTAGCTTCTCCTTAGATTGAGATATGTAGTTTGTTTTGAAGCTTTGCATTACATATCTCCTAGGGATACTTTTTATACTTAGCCTTCAATTGATTCTTCTTGGATCTGCCTTATACTTAGCCAAGGCTACTCTTGATACTGCTATGTTGTCTCTTGATTGTGAATTAGGCCTTTTGTCTTCAGATCACTATCTTATTTCAGTCATTGTCCTAGAGTTCTAGTTGTCCTTTGTAAGGCTTGCATGACTCTGCTTGGCCTTTAGGAATGTTCCTTACCTTGACAATGATGTCAATGTCACTGCCTTTCTCTATTCATTTATGACTATTATAGACCTTTTGAATAATCTTCTTCAATGTGATTGTGACTTATCAAATTTTAACTATTTACTACATGCTAAGCCCACTATTCAGAAATTTCTCCCTATATGCAACCTTGTCATTGCTCTTGCAGTTATATCACTGTACCATGACTATCTCAATGGTATCTTTTCACTGTATTACTTTTAGACTATGTTTTATTATCAAATTCTTATAAAAGTTGCTATTCATACTGCTCTTAACAAGGCATGCTTTTGTTCCATACACTCTAGATGGACCTCTCATTCAAAACCATTCATGGACTCTTCATGGATAGTATATTAGTGAGCTAGTTTGCTTCTATCCTACTAAAGATACTGAATTATTCAGAGATTCGTTATTCATGACCTGACCACTATAACTTTTATTTCCACTTTTTTAAAATATCTTTGACATTGCTTTTTGTTTTGTGTTCAAAGGAACCTTTTGTTGGTTTGATGATGATTGTAATGAATAGCTTCATCATATGTTGTCATTGATGAAACACATACACACACATATTTTCATATTGTCTACCGGTGTGACTTCAAAGTTGTTTATATTACAACCAGTATACTAGAGGTTTATATCTAACCAATACATGTTGAGAACCAGTATATACACGGAGACAACTTGTGGTTATACATAACTCAGCATCAACATGAAGATTTTTAGTGGAGATTATCAAAGGAGCATCAAAGGATAAACGGTTTATATGTTTAACCCCAACCGGTATTGTTGTTCCAATTAGTATTCATTGATTATGTGATGAGTTATCACTAGTCGTGATGAGTTATCCTTACCAACAATTTTTGGCGGTATTTTTGTGATGAGTTATGATTGTTTGGCCAGATACACTGCACCTAGGAAATTGTGTTATGATTTTTAGAGGCCGACATGATATCATAAATGTCTATATATTGACATCACAATGAATTATTTTGTATGAGTGAAGGAGATATGTTATGTGCGAAGGAAAAAGCATTAAGTTGCAGAGTATGTTGGTAATAAAGTGTTGAGTGTGTAGAAGAGGATCTATACAAGCAAGTTGTGCTACTACTAGATCAAACCACATGTTGTTTTCTAATCACTGAAATAGTCAAATCCCCTAACCGGGCAACCTCTAACAAGCTTCATTGTACAAATCCTCTAATCAGGTGATCCATTAGTTTGGATTCAGAAATCCTCCACTGAGGTTACTCCTTACAGGGCATAGCATTTAACTAATCTTTGGGATCTTTAACAGGATTTGCTCCTAGCAGAGCACTTTGTAGACCCTAACCAGTCAGTTATCTATTACTGCAAATAGTTAACTTGTGAGTCCCATCTCACCACAGTTTTTACCTATTTGGGTTTTCTACGTATAAACACTTGTGTTATGGTGGATGTTTTACTTATTATGGATGTTATATCATTTTGGATTACATGGATATTGTTTAACAAACTTGTTAAGTTTATGTACCTGTCAGTGTTTAAAGTAGTATTGTTTTTGGTGTCACTGATTCACCCCCCCCCCCCTCTCAGTGCTTTACAAGTTCATCAATTGGTATCAGAGCCTAACTTATTTAAAGCCTAAACACTTGGAAGGAAACCCTAAAGCTACCATGGGGGATATGAGCTACTTTGAGATGGCTAGAGAGCTTGAGGATAGTAGAAATGAGCTTGATCCCCTAAGAGTCAAACTGAAAGCTTCTCAAGTCAAAAGAAGAGAGCTAACTAAGCAACTATTAGAAATATATGATAATAGTTCTTCAGATGAGGCCAATATTGATGCTTTAGCTAAGGAAGTTGAAAAACTAAATAGTGAAAAGCTAAATCTGACGAGAGAGATAGATGGTCTTACTATCCACATGAGTCAGGAATTGGAAGCCAGGAGAATTGCTGAAGATCTCATCAAGGAAAGAGATCATGAGATTGTCAAGATCAAGCGAGAGAATGCTACTTTGCATGAGCATTAGAATGCAGAGAGAGAAGAAAAAGAGAACTTGCAGCTAGATCTTGAATTAGCATCATCTCTGAGAGAGAACCTATCAAAACATAATGAAGATCTCACTAGACAGCTCACTGAAGCAAATGGGAAATTGGAAAAGTTCAATAGAAGTTATACCTTGCTAGAAGAAAAACTTCAATCGCAAAGAATGAATGGTGATACTTCTGGACTTGGTTTTCACACATTTGAAAAAGGAGAATCCTCCGGTACCAAGAGCAACACTCATAAGAACAAATCTGCTCCTAAGGCTAAAAAGCCTACCGGTAAGAAGGTCTTTAAACCTATTTGTTTTATTTGCCATAAACCTGGTCATACTACAAATGTTTGTAGAAACAAACCTAATGGAAATACAAGCTACAATAATACTAATGCTAGGTATGTGTCCAAGACATTTGAAGGTCATTGCTTCACATGCAAAATGTATGAGCATAGATCAATTAAATGCAGATATGGAGCAAATAATCTAGTACCACATATGCATCCAAGACCAAATGGAAAATGAATGAGAAATTATGATAACTGGGGTAACATGAACTGGCAAAGACCCTACGACAACCAGTTTAGTCCATTTAAGATGGAAAAGGTAACAAATGTCATTTGCACCATCTATAACAACTTTGGTCATGTGGCTATGAATTGCAGAAGAAGAACTGGGAGAGGTAATGCAGGACCTTGGAGATCATCTGGTATGGCCTGCTATCATTGTCACAAACCGGGACACGTAGCAAAATTTTGTAGATCCAGAAAGAGAAAACTGGACAATCCTTCTAAAGATCAGAAAGGCAAGCATAAGGTCAATATTGAAGAAACCAGAGAAGAAATTAATCGAATGTGGAAGAAGAAGAGTGATGATTCACCTGGAGAAGAAAATATTCCTTCACCAAGTGTGGAGAATCCTATACCGATGAATTAAGCCTTTTCAATATGGCTAAGGGGAGCATAACGGTAAACCTACTTTCAGACCCCTTGAAGTGAATGTGTGGTAAGAGAATTTGAATGCATGAAATTTTGATAACTTTTTGTTAATCAATTATCAACCAGTTTTACATCTGTCAAAATTGTCTGTATCATTAAGCGGTGTAATTAGGGTTTGTAACCCTAACGAGTGAGCATTTAATGCAGTGGGTAAAAAGGATAAAAGTGAGTTTCACTTTGTTATTTTTACCCTAACGTATACGAGAAGGAATTTTTGAGTGCTTGCAGAGCTAAGGATTGTTAGCTGATTTTAGTTGAAGTTGTATCATGATTTGAGTGATCAAGCTGATTTGAAGGTTGGTGAAGAATGAACTGGTGTGCACTTGAGTATTCAACCGGTAAATGAGGTAGCGCACGTAAAATAAGGTATTTCTTTGACAAATCCTATTTCGAATCAGGTTTATTTGCAATGGCATCGTCTTCTAAACCAGTAGAGAAATTGATGATTATAGTTGAACCTATGGAAGTTGTAAAGGCGGAACAAATTGTGTCTTATAATGATTTATCACAAGTTCCTAGTGGTGTTGTAGTGAAAGGAGACTTGTCTAGCTACATTGATTGCAAAATTAAGGATTTAGGATCATTGTCGATATTGATGGGGTTGACCTAGTTTGCTCAACACTTCACCTAGCTAGTGTTGCTCAATTCCACCAACTCACTAGGCCTAGTTACTCTCTAGATCTCCAAGTCCTTCTCAGTCTCTTCTAGGGCTTTATTCTTGACCTTTCTAAGGTGTTTGCTTCAAGTGTTTTAGCTAGGAACCCTACCAATTCACTGTGCTTCCCATGTGCTCAATTATTGCTTCTTGGCTTCAAGTTGTCAAATTGACCTCCTACCATTGTGAGATGATGCAGAGGTGTGGAGGTGTCTTATTTCATGTTTTGAATGCAATTAGGGTCCATTTGAGGTTTGCAATCATTAGGTTTCTTACCGATTCCAAAATCTTGCCTAGAAAAGGGCTACAAGGAATTAGCCCAACTAGGCCTCCTAAAACCGGTTTTTTAGGGCTTGAGTGAAAACGGTCAAAAAGACCCCCTAACAATTTTGGATTTCCTTCAATGGTTCATCTAACCCCAAGAAATTTTTGTTTTTTTGGCTTCTTAACCCACCATTCAATGTGCTAACCCCAAAATGAGGGTTTTGAAGGGTTTTCTAGGCCTCTAGCCGACAGTGAATGGTCAAATTGGGTTTGAGTATTAAATGACCCTTTCAAATCTCCTCCTTGCATTGGCAACTCTTTCCCAACTCCTAGTACCCCTCCAAAATCTTGGATAGTCATTTGGTACTCACCCCTGCACTTTACACCACGTTTTCACCTTATTTCCTCTAGTCGAGTTGCTCCTGGACTCGCCTAGAACAAGGTGATAGTCATGCTTAAACACTTCTCCAACACTTTTCCCTGCATATGTACACTGTACAGGTGGTTGTGTTCCATGTCCCAACAAGCTATGATGGTAGCACGTGTGGAACTCATGGGGCAACCATATTTACAAAAAAACTGCTATATACAAGCCAAAACTGGCTGATTGCAAACTAAAGCAAGAAAACACTAATGAACAGTATCTACAAAGCTTGAAATGGAAACACCAGTACTATAACACACTAGAGAAACACAATTCATTTCTGGATCAATGGATTCAAACCATTTTCAATTACAAAATGAGTAAAATCAAGCCAAAATGCTACCAACTAGTCTGAAAATGAGTAGTTTCAGATTGTTGTACTTACATGATACATTCTCTAACCTTCGTAACCATGCAAGAGAGGGTACTTATAGCTTTCCCATATGTGGAGTCATCCTAGGGCATTGGACAATCCCTAACTCCATCTCTTAACCAATTTAGGACAAAAGTTGTCATGACAACTTTTTGCAACTTTGCAATTTTGCACTTTTTGATCTTTTCAACCTATATGACCTATTCTAAGTCATCATACATGACTTTTTAAACTTTCCTAAGACTAATTTAACCCTCCCTAATGCCTATACCAAGTTTTGACATCTTTGACCATCAAGAAGGTCAATTAACTACTCAAATCCACTATTTACACAAAAATGTAAACCTAAGAAGAATGAACTCAACCAAGGCCTACATTGACTCAAAACACTAACTCTTGGACCCTTCTGGAGTCCTTATTCACTACTGACTTGGCTAGGATCAGTACAAGCCAAAATTGAGAAAACTAAAAAGTCTAAGTCCTAGGTGCTCTTGCACCAGATATATTCTCAGTTGAAATCCCTTTGCAATGAAAACAGAAAGATTCAATTGGAATACATTAGGGTTTATGAAAAAAGTTTTCATAATGCAACTTAATTTCTTGAATATTTTGAAGAGGAACATATCCGAATTATTTTGAGTCATGTTCATGGGGAAAATATGTATTTGGAAAGGACTCATACTATAACCAAGGAAGCTATTCAAGTTGTAACTGGTTTTTATTCAACCGGTGAAGTACCTAAGCTGAGGCGTATTTCAAAAGAGACAGTAAACACTCTAACCAGATCAACATCTGATGGGAGTGTTTTTCAATAACATCAAGGACCCAGTAGTAAAGTTGGCAACTATGGCTATAGGCTACTGGGTATTCTATTCTAACAGATTGAATAGTGTTCCATCTACAGCGGTGCATACTGCTTACAAAATGATAGCTGAAAATGTTAATTATGACCTATGTGAGGCCATAAGGAGCCAATTATTGTTGAATCTTTAGTCTGTCAAGAAGGATAGCAGTCAAAAGTTTAAATTTGGACAGTTGCTAATCGGTCTATTCTTTTATTTCCATAATTTCCTACCGAGAATTGGTGATCTCGAATGGTCTAAGGACCTACCGGTATCTGCCTAGATTAAGAAAAACATCAAGGCTGTGAAGAACACCTTCTCTGCTGCAATGAATAAGTATTTTAATGAATTTCAGAAGAAAATGAGTATGAGAGTAAGATTGCCTGAGGATGTGGTAAAACACTTTGCTAAGGACATTATTTTCACAGTTACCACTGATTTCTGTTTGATGGAGGATATTGAGCTTAGAGAAGAAGAAATGGAAGACATGAGCTATGAAGTCAACTATGACTTATTGATCGGCTATGCCAACAACTTGTTGGCATCTCCAGTGGACAAAAAGAAGGCAAAATTGGATATAGTTGAAGTTCAAACTGCACAAGTTGAAACCTATAGTGTTCCAACCATAAGTGGTAAAGGTAA
Source organism: Cryptomeria japonica (assembly GCF_030272615.1). Lineage (NCBI taxonomy): Eukaryota > Viridiplantae > Streptophyta > Pinopsida > Cupressales > Cupressaceae > Cryptomeria > Cryptomeria japonica. The sequence goes on along the minus strand of NC_081412.1, from coordinate 530,085,943 downwards.
GAAGAAGAAGGTTGAGACAGCACCTCTGGTGATGAAAAGTACAATAGTGACATGAAGTGTCCAAACCAAAAAGGAACCGGAACCTAAAGTATATGCAAAGAAGGAGACTGCATCAAAGAAAAGAGGTTGGAAACTGATTCTCCAAGCTGAATATGAAGGTAATGATACTGAGGAGGAACACAGGAAAATGAAACCAACTGGTAAAACAGCCAAACCAGTGAAGGAAGTGCCAAAGGCAACTGCGCCTATTGATGTATTAACTTACAAGCCTAAGACTACCTTTAAGAGAACGATGCAGACATTAGGAAGAAACAAATTTGATAATGTCAAAGATCATTTTGATTCGTTCAATGAAGATGAAAAGGAACAAATTATTCAACAGGTAATCAATTATTTGTGCCATTACAATAGATTACCTCATGATCTTGTAAAGGATATCTCTAATTCCTTATATACTATTCTTTTGAATAAATGGGAGGAAGTTGTAAAGAAAGAAAAATAAATTATAGATGATATATTTGTGCAAAATTTTCCTAATTTGTCAAAGGATGAGCTAAATGTATTACTTGATAAGTACAAAGTTCCATTTTGCTTTCAAGGCAAGAAGATTGAAGCTACTTAGTGGAAAGGTGCAAATTGTTGAGACTGAGACTCATCAGATTGCTTGTAACATTCAACGAATGCAAGAGCTTCTACATTCTTCTAAGGATGGGCAAGATATTGTTGATGTACTTGAACTGGATGAGGAAGAAATTGTGCAAGCTGATGTTGTATATCCTATCAAGGAGAAGGATGACACTATTATCCAACGAGACATACTTGTTGATGATATTCATGATACAATTGATCTATTTGGAAAGACTATTGCACCAGATATGCAACCACCAACAATTTATGACTCACGGGTTACTTCAGTTGAGAAACCAACAACTCAACCAGGAGTGGTAATTCCACCATCAAAGGAACAACATGAGAAACCCCAACTGCCACCGGTTTCACAGGACACTCAGAAGGAATCCGATGAAAAAGTTGATACACAGATTTCAAAATAGGAAACAGAGAAAGAACAAGAGAAAGAGAAGATTAAGGTAACATCTTCTCAACCGGTAACATCATTAGTCTTACATCAGACTGATGAAGATGATGATGACTCATTAGGCATCTCAGGGCCTATGATTGTTGATAATATGAGTGCATCTGAAATGATGAAGATTGCAATTGTCATGCAATCTAGGGCACACAAGAAGAGACTTAAAGAACAAAGAATGGAAGCTGAAACCATTCAGAATGTTGTGGATATTCTGACAAGTCTACTATCGAAAACTGATACAGGGCATTTGACAACACCTATTAACAAACTTGGTCAATTGGCTTATGATGCATCTGACCAAATTAAGTCCCTTGAAGAAGCAATACAAACTTATGCTGAGAAGAGTTACAGGAAGAAGCGTGGAGAGTAGCTTATGAAAGAGATTGATACAGGAAAACTTACTTTATCTCTTAATAAAGATTTATTAAGAAAATCTATTGAGATAGGAGGGAAATATCTTGCTTCTACTTCTAATGTTTCATTCTTTTATTTTGATATCAATAACAGGCGAACTGAAACATAGCAAGAGCTAGAGAAGATATGCAATGCATATGTACCACTTCAAGGTTCTATTTTTGTTTTTAGCAAACCTGTGGATGATTTGCAAAATAGGTTAGATACCTATGATCTTGAAAAAGCAAAAAGACTTTGATCACTGAAGGATTTGAAGAGTTTACGCACATCCCAAGTGGACATACTGCAAAGAGCCTACAAGAATGCAGAAGCTATTTTAGCTACTCTAGAAACTTGTACACTTGATTCAATGGAAGAGTTTCATACTCAGATTATGTCTACACTTGAGTTCACTGAGAACGTGCTGGAGACATGGGAACATGCTTTATCTCAGCTGAAGAGAAAATTTAATGACATTTTTATGAGACTTGCAAATGCATGAATCTTGATTAAGTTTTTCAAAGTTTTTGTATATGTAAAACATTGTCATGGCTTTCTCCTTCTTTGATTGTCTCTAATCCTTTTATTGATGACTATTCTTCTTTATTAATATAGGTGCAATCTTAGCAAAATCAAAGATAAATTAGGGATAGTAAGTATATAAGCATCTTAGGTTGTCTTCATTATCTCCATTTTGATTTTGATTGTCTACTAGGTTTGTTATGCATACAATTACTCATGGTATGTCTTTTATCATAGGTTGTGATTAAAAATATTGGGTTGCAAAATTGGCTTTCACTGCTTTCATCATGCTCACTGGCTTTGTTGACAGTCCTCTCATCTACATGGGGATACTCTTGTCATGATAATGTGCTCCTGTCTTTACTAGCTTGCTGTCACAATAATTCTCCTCTAATAATGTCAATGTCAGTATCTTTTCTTTGGCTTCATTGTTAGATGATTGTCCTTGATGTACTAAGCCACTTGGAGTGCCTTTTCTAGGCTTCCCTTGACATATATGATTTTTTCTCTATCTGAATTGCAACCCTTATCTTATTGATCATGATTGAATTTGATAAGCATGAAGGCCCTTATAAACGAGAATTCTCTTTCTATGGTCATTGTCTTCTACGTTGTATATGATTGAGAATGACTTGACTATGACCAAACTCCTTCCGATGAAGATGTAGATTTTATTTACTGCACTTATCACTATTTTTTGTTGTGATGCTAAAAATGTGTCAATGGGAACAAGCATACACATAGATGAGACAATAAAACATAAGTAGGAAGCAAATACAAAATCTAAATTAAAGATGCAAACCCATAGCCTCCTTTCAAATGTCTCATCTATTAGACAGTTCAAATAACCGAAAGACAACTGAGAGGGGGTAGTAAATTAGTTGTCACTGATTACCAAAACATTTAGCAATTAAAACTTTAATACCAGAACCCAAAACATTAATACCAGAATGCTTAAACCAAATACCAGAATAACAGTTAAGCCAATTAAGCATAAACAATAATCACAGAATAAAAACTCATCCACATGACACCAAGATTTATACGTGGAAAACCCAGTAAAGGGAAAAACCATGGTGGGAAGCCTACCCACAATCAAATAATACTTCTACAGTAAGTATGTGAATTACAATTGAGGGGCCTGCACTTGTAGGTAGGCCAACAACCTAGAGCACACTTCTCATCACAAAAGGAGTCTCACTGACTACATAGAAATCCATACTACAATCTGGAAGAATGAATGAACTGCAAAGATAGCATCTCCTATGTCTGAGTATAGTTTCGGTTAAGCTCAATACTAGAGGACTAAATCCTCTTACATAAACCCAACTTGATCTCCAATGATCGACCAAATCCTCTGCGTGAATGATATTACATTATTCGCACATTACATATCCATATCACATTCCCTTGATGATCTACAATGAGATCTTACATCATATATATACAAACCCTCAACCATAAACAATCAGGTCGACCACCAGACAATAAACCAATTACACAATTATAAAATATGTCGGCCTTAGACCAAACAAATAATATTCAAACCATAAGACATCTTGAAAACACATCGAGAGGTCCAATCCATTCGTTATATTAAGTCAGTCCATAACCTAGATAACATTGGGACCCAATATAGGTCCACACACTAAATCAATGATCTTCATCCACCAAGTCTCGAACATGATCACCATCAGCATCATGAATCTCCACCAGAAGCTACACCAACACCACTTATGCATATCATCAAATATCTTCATCAAAGCTCTGCCGGTGAAACCCTCGCCGGAACTGCAAACCAAGCTTCCAAGAAAATAGGATAGCATCTGATCACCAAACCAAAACCAACTTACTGAATATGAACATGAGTATCATGAATAAGCCAATTCCATAACCAAAGCATACCGGATCATGGCGGGCCCAATCCAACCAGAAACCACTCATCCTACCGAGACTAGAAGGGTGTTGGTAAAGCATCCAAAACAACTAGTGTTGACATCAATGACAAAACATCAATACAACACATAATCAATTCCTCCAAATGGCCAACACCATCTTCCTCTATTCTTGAGGACCTTGAAGGTTGTAGAATTGTTGGCTCTCACTAGAGAAATGACCTCCAATATTGACAACTCAAGAGTTGAGTAGCTACTTGATCATGATTTATTGTGCAAATAATATGAGATGCATGATGATTGATGTATGATTTATCTAGAATGATCTATTCAAGCTACATGATTGATAAAATGCAACTAGATTAATATGAAAATAAACTATGATTAATCTAATTAACAATTATTGCTAGATGATTAAGATGTAAAATGCCTATAGTAAGTATGCAAAAACTATGAATGCAAGGGATTTTTATTGCTCCAAAATGAGGGGTATTTATAATAATTCCAAGACCAAAGTTGAGGTGGCAGGAATCAACGGTTTAGATTTGATCTGAAGATATCAAGGGCCAAGATTGAGGAAGTTGGAGAAGAGGTTGGAGGAAGGGACACATGTCATCTCTATGGTGACAAGTGTCAAGGAACCTTTCTCATAAGAGGGCAAGTGTCCAAGGGAGAAGACACGTGGCAAAAGTTCCATGTGTCAAGGAGGGGATATCCAACCCACAAGAGGTTAGAATAAAAGAGGTTAGGATGTGCAAGATAGGATAGGGTTAGTTAAACCCAGGATTAGATAGAATGGGTTAGGTTAGGGGGTTAGAAGTTAGGAGTCATGTGCTCATATTTGAGTTTAGAAATTCAAATAATTAGGAAAAGATAATTAATCTCAACAAACTAAGAATTTGTTAATCTTAATTAGAAATTAGAAGAATTGATTAAAATGGGGGGGGGATTAATTAACTTGAAATTAATTAATCAAAGGAGGATTATTGAATGAACTATAGAAATAAATCATTTAGACTTATTTACTAGTAGATGAATAGGGAATTTAATCAAATTATTTGTGAATTGAATTAATTGAGAAGGGGAATTAATTAAATAACTACGTATTCAATTAATTATCTTCAGACCATTTTTAGGTGTATACAGTTGTTCTAATAGGGTATTGTCATCACTACATAATTCGTCATGAAATAGCTCAAAGACTGTTTTGTCGGTATTTACTCCTCCAACAAATGACTGCCTTTTCATACTATTCTTGAACTATGAGGAAAACATGACTCTGATTTTTGTCTTTTAAGGCACTCATACCTTCTTGATGACAACTATGTATCTTTTCTTGCCCATTTTGTATGATGATTTAGATAAATGAGCATTTCTTACTCTTGAGAGTGTTGGCCATTTGGTGGAACTGATTATGTGTTGCATTGATGTCAACACTAGTTGTTTGGATGCTTTACTGGCACCCCTCCAGTCCCGATAGGATGAGTGATTTTTGGTTGGTTTGGATATGGCATGATCTAGTAGGCTCCAGTATAGTTTGGATCCGACATGATCTAGTAGGCTCGCACCTAATGTGATTTTATAACTATCAATGTTCATGTTTCTTGATGCATGTTGGTCTCAACCCTTGTGGTAGCCACATTTCATCCCACACGTTGAATCTGATTAATCAAAAGAACATGATTTTCACCTATTACTACACATGAAGCAAACATGTTAAAAATATTTGTTTACTTTTTCATGTTTATTCTTTTTATTCATTTGCATTGAATAAGCAAGTTAGTCCCATGGCTTGTGTGAGACAATGTACATTTTTACATTCAATAAAGACTACTTCTTTGTATAGAAAAGATTTAGATAAATCCTTTCTATGTTACTTGCACTTGTATGAATGCAATAATCTATTAATGTAATCTTTTTATTTTTGTGTATGCACCTAAATGTAATATAGGAAAGATTAAGAAATGTACCTCTTTTTCGTTCAATTCAAAACAATAAGCTCTACCTAATTGAGTTGTAAGTGAAAGTCTACTAACATTTTGGTGACATCTGATATATGTCTGTCTGCTAGACATTAAGACCAACTGCCTAAACTTTGTCCATTGGGTACACAGTCACTTGGTGATTGTCAATCTTTGAAACACCTATGCCTACAACTGTAACTCATCTTTCACTGCTAATTCATTGAGTATAGGTGTGTGATTTGTGACAATGAACTAACAACTTCACTGTCATAAATGATACATGTGTAATTGATGGATTAGCAAGGAAAACACAAAACACCTTCTTATTACAACATACTGCTATGGTTTATTATAGTTATATGGAGGAGATATATGTTATGTGTGGCAGTGGATACATTGATTCATTGTTTCATGTGATGAATACCTTCCTTCTATAACTATAATGTATTATATCAGTATCAGCCTAACTACTACAACTCTTGTGCGTAAAGCACTTAGGGAAATAAAACTGCAACTAAACTAATGTGCATAACAACCCTTCGAGGAAATTGAAAATGCTTCTAACCTATGTGTGACAAGACTTATTGAAATCAAAAACTCCCAAACTAAGCAGTACTCAAATGATCATACCTCAAAATAGAGTTTGAGATGTATCCCATTAACCAGGATAGGAAGTATCTCTCTATCCAACTTTGACAACTGAAATGTTGATGCAGGAGCACCAGTCTAGTTCTTTCCGGTTGAGCATCTTTTAGTGGCATTGCTTGAGATCGTGGCATTTCTTCATGTGTGAGCATTTAGCATTGTTGTTTTGAGTTTATTCCCTTTTGTTCATGGTCTTTAACGTGTTCGAGTTTCATAGCATTTGGCTTTATTTCTGGTGACATGTGGATTATGGTATTGGCCCGGTTGATATGTTCTTACCGGTTGGTCTGGCAGTGTGTTGAGCGAAGATGATTTTGGGATGCGGATGATCTCTATGACTTGTGGATCGTTAGAGGTTTTGCTTTGGTCCTTGGCCATTATTCCCAGAGGTTTGCACATCATTTTATGATTTGGAGATTGTTCTTAGTGATTTGGGCCGGCATGTTACTGTCGCATTTTTCATGAACCGGTTGGTCTTTGGGCCGACTTGATTGAGTTGTAATTATTTGCGGATGGTATAAATGGAAGATTGTGAATCATTTGAGGAAACAAAAGTTAGAAGATAGAAGACAGAGTGATGAGATTGAGCAAAGGTGTAGATCCGGCGCTATTCTGAACCGGTAGACTGAGGTCGGAAGGCTAAGGTCTGGATTAGGGTAAAACTGGCAGACAATTCTCGGAAGCTCATTTGATATGAAGATGGTATGTGGATCTTGTCATTGTGTTGTAAGCATTATTTGTATCCTAGACTGCGATCCAACATGTGGCATGTGTAACTCTTCAGATTGTAATAAGATTTATTCAAATTGTTTACCGGTTTTGTATTCTGGACTGGTAGATCATCGTGGAGAGGCAGCCAGAAGTTGTCATCAGATTGCCTAACCCCCCGAGGTAGTTGCAAGTACCTACTGACAGATCATCGAACCAGATCAAGTGATGGGACTCACTTTTCAATTAACCCTGAGAGTCTAATGTAGGAGCATCGGTCTAGTTCTTACCACTTGAGCACTTTTCAATGGCATTGCTTGAGATCGTGGCATTTCTTCATGTGTGAGTGTTTATCATTGTGGTTTTGGGTTTATTCCCTTGTATTCGTGGTCTTTACTGTGTTCGAGTTTCATAGCATTTGGCTTTGTTCCTAGTGAGATGTGGATTCCATTATTAGCTCGGTTGATATGTTCTTATCGGTTGGTCTGGCAATGTGTTGAGTGAAGATGATTTCGGCTTGTAGTTGATCTCTGTGATTTGCAGATCATTAGAGGTGTTTCTTTTGGCCTTGGTTGGTATTCCCATAGGTTTAAACATTGTTTTATGATTTGGAGATTGTTCTTAATGATTTGAGCTGACATGTTACCGTTGCACGTTTCATGAACCGGTTGGTCTTTGGGCCGACTTGATTAAGCTGTAATTATTTGCGGATTGTATAAATGGAATCTTGTGAATCATTTGAAGAGACAAAAGTTAGAAGATAGAAGCCAAAGTGATGAGATTGAGTGAAGATGTAGATCTGGCAAGATTTTGAACCAGTAGGATTGAGGCCAGAAGGCTAAGGTCTGGATTAGGGTAGAATCGACAGACTGTTCCCGGAAGCCGATTTGATATGAAGATGATTTTCAGAGCTTGTCACTGTCTTGTAAGCATTATTTGTATCCTTGACTACGATCCAGCATGTGGCATGTGTAAGTCTTCATATTATAATAGATTTATTCAAACTATTTACTGGTTTTGTATTTTGTGTTGTTACCAGTTGTTCTTTATGTTCTTTCTGGCATTGTATTACCAGCTACTGGTATATCTTGCATGGTGTTTGTGTTAGGCTGCAAGGATGGGTTGTCCTTCATTGGATCTCCCTGTCTTGACTGCATCAAATGCATTACGTTGGTTTCACTCCATAATGATAAAAGGTTCACTCCACATACTATTAAATTTGGTATGTTTTCCAAGTCTTCTCTTCAGCTCATCCCATTTGAGCATCAAATCACCTTCCTTGAACACTCTTGGTGTAGCTCTTTTATCCAACATTATTTTCACCTCGAGTTGGTGAGACTCCATGTTCTTCATTGTCTCATTTCTGGTTTCTTCCAGCTCCATGAGTTGTGCATATCTGACTTCCATTGGATCATCTGCTTCTTTTCCATACACCAACATATAAGGGGATTTTCCAATTGATCTCTTTGGTGTTATTCTATCTCCCCATAGTCCATATTTTAGCTTGGTGTGCCAAGTTCTTTGGTTATCATCTATACTCATCTTGATGATCTTTATCGGATTTTTGTTGGTTGACTCAGCCAAACCATTACCCGAGGGTAATAATTTGAAGCAGTACTTAGATGTTTACCATTCTTAACAACCCAATCACTCTATTTTAATCCAACAAAAGCCAAAGAATTATCAGAAATAATGGAATCAAGTACACCAAACCTAGTTATTAATTCATCATAGAAGTTCAGAACAACACCTTCATTTGCTTCGTTTAATGCTACTGCTTCAGTCCATCGGGTGAAATAGTCTGTAGCAATCAGAACCCACATGTGCCCTGCACTAGAAGGTGGATTTATGGCACCTATAAAATCAATGCCCCATCTCATAAAGGGTTGTTCCACTTGTATAGGATGCAAACCAAGAGATGGAAGCTTCTACTTGCTTGCAAACAATGCACACAACACATTTTTTGGACCAAGCATAGGCATCTCTGAAAAGGCTTGGCCAATAATAACCATGTCTCATGATTTTCCAAGATGTATTTCTAGGTGCAAAATACCCACCAATTGGTCCATCATGAAACTCATGCAATACTTTAACAGTTTGATCATTATCTATGCATCTTAATAAAATTCCATTGTGATCCTTCCTGAATAGAATACCATCAACTAAAACATAAGGAATGGAGTATAGTCTAAAATACCTTCTCTTTGCCTTGTCCATCCTCTGAGGATACTCGCCATTTAGCAAAATATGAATTATCTCCTGCATCCAACTATTTTCTTCAATAGGTACAGTTGTTTGTACCTCATCTTGAATAACTAGAAATTCTTCCTTCTTAGAACCTTCTCCCTCACTTGAATGACCAGCCATATGTTCACAAAGATCTTTACCCCTTATCAACTTAGTTACTTTGACTTCAATGTCATACTCCATGACTTTAGTAATCCAGCCTGCTCTCTTTTCACCTAGATCTTTGCTCAATAGGAAATCTATAACAACATGATGTGCAACCAACAAAGTAACCTTGTTGTTAGATAACATATGCCTATTTTTTTCAAAACTCCTAATAATGGCAAGCACATGCTTCTCTACAAAAGTATATTTTAACTCATAATCTTTTAGTCCCTGACTGAAAAATGCAATGGGTTGTTCCATTCCATCACTATTTTGTTGCACCAACATGGCTGCAATACTGTCAATATTACCATATGCATATAACACAAACTCTTTAGAGAAATCAAGATTCAAGAGAGTAGGGGTTGAGGCTAAAGCCTCTTTTATTTCTTCAAATATCCTTTTACCTTCTTTTGTCCAATTGAAAGACATGCTCTTTCTCAACATAGTTGTTAGGTGTTTCAGTAATTCAACACAATTAGGGATAAAATGCCTAACAAAATTAATCTGACCTAGGAAGCTTTGCAATCCCTTCTTATGTGCTGGTAAGGGAAGATCTAAGATAACACTTACCCTCTCAAGGTCAATAGCAATACCATAACTTGAAACAATATATCCTAGGAGTTTCCCTTCATGCACAACAAAAACACACTTTTTAAGATTTAGAGACACACCAAATTCCCTACACCTTTCAAAAATTAGCCTCAAATGACCAAGATGATCTTTTTCTTCCTATGAGAAAATTGTGATATCATCTAAGTAAACCAACACTATTTTATACATCAACCCCTGAAAAGCCATATGAATATCCATGGCTCGTTAGAAAGTTGCCCCTGCATTGGATAATCCAAAGGGCATCTTCTTATAGGCCATGGCTCCCCATTTAGTTGTAAATGTTGTCTTATATTGGTCCTCTTCTCTAACTAAAATCTAGTTATAACTAGAAAAACCATCAAGTAAAGAAAACATTTTAGATCCTGAAACAACTTGCATAATTTGCTCCATGGAAGGTAGAGGATAGTTCAGTGAGGCTTGGTTAAGGTCTCTAAAGTCCACATAGAGCCTAATTTCACCATTTTTCTTCCTTATAGGAACTAAGTTTGAAACCCATGAGGTATGCTTAATAGGAAATATTATAGCACTCTCAATCAGCTTATCTAGTTCCTTTTTCATGAGGGGCTCTAAATTGGGGTTTAATGGTCTTTGTTTTTGCCTTACTATTTTAGAATTGGGCTCAAGCTCTATTGTATGCTAAGAAATATTGGGGTCAACCCCCTTCAAATCAGAATATTACCATGCAAAAAGATCATTAAACTCTTGACAAAGGGAAGTAAAAGCTTCTTCTTTTTCCTTAGTACGCAACTTGCCAAGTTTAAGATGCTTACCATTTGAAAATTCCACCTCTTCATAATGGTCCTGATCAATCTGAATGTTGGACCTTTTTTCTCTAACTTGATCATCAGAATTGAAGATGGACTCCAAGGTGACCAATCCCTTGGGCAACTTATTAATTTTTAGCTGTATTAGTTGATCTTCATACTGCTGCTGAAATTTGTCTTGATTTCTGGATGAGAACTCAACTTCCTCTCTTATAATTTATAATCTATTGGTCATTCTCAAAAACTTGCCAAGAAACATTATTATCTAGGATAGAAGGTCTAACAAAAACCTTCACATACTAATGTTTTCTATCATTACTCAGGTTATTTGGAATATCATATTGTGCTCCTATGGCAGCAAGCCTATCAACATTTTTATTCTTACTCATAGGAATGGACAGCAAATTAAACGCATAGAATTCCTCTATCATCTACCATACTATATGTTTATATCATTTCAAAGCATCATTTTTGTGGTATGGAGGCCTCTCACCTGATTTACAATGAGTTCACTATCTCCAAAAACTTGGAGACAACTGATTTTCCTTTTTCTTGCCCATAACAAACCATGAACAAGTGACTCATACTCCATTGTATTGTTAGTAAAACTGAATGAAAATATGAAGGAAGAATAATATTTATCTCCTTGAGGAGTTACAAGCATGCAACCTCCTCTTGAACCATTTGAACTCCTAGAACCATCAAAAAAAAACTTCTAAACTTCATTTTCTTGTTGAATAGGTTGTTGTAGTTCACCTTTCACCAAGTTGGGCAGCAAGGCATTAGGTTCATGCATCATATAAACACCAAAGCCAAACTCCTTCATCCATTTGTCTGTAATGTTCTAACTATTCTTATTTGTCCACTTATCCAAAATCAAATCAAGGATGCCATCAACCTATGTATCCAACTTTTTGGCCATGGATATTCCTCTTGATCAAGGATAGACAAGTTAGCATTTGTGGCAAGAGGTACATAAGGCTCAATATGATCATTTGAAATATCCTTTGACTTAATAGTAACCTTAGTGTCATACCTTGTCTTGAAAAACATATGGGACCAGTTTGAAGATAAATACTCACCAATATTAGCAGTGAAATCTCGGGACAAAGAGAGAGAAAAGTAGGGAGGCAAGTCAATGATATAGATGTCTTGGGGATTAGCAAAATTTGGAAAAGCATGTAATGTCAGACTCATGTTTTTTATGACACCAACTGTGTTAATAATAGTACCATCCAATTGGACTACACCTTGTTCAATGGGTTCATACTCAATACCCAACTTGTCAGCTATTTGTTTGGGCATTACAGAGTTTCTAGCTCTTGAGTCTATCATGCAATTGTGGACTAGGTGCTTACTAATGATTAGAAACACATAAAAAGGAGGCGGTTTGACTTCCTTTGTTGGCTTTTCAGTATTTGTCTTGGGATCATTGGTAAGCATCACTCTAGATTGTTCATTGGTGGGCTCATATGACAAACTGGCATCTGCCAAGGTTGATTGCAGGAGATTCTTTTGATCAAGGATAGCCAATGACTCCCACATAGACATGGTAACATTAGCCTTTTTCATATGAACAATAATATTAAAGGCGGGTAAACTCACCTTATTCTGAGTTTTTTGAACATCGGCCTTTTTCCCTTTTCCAAGCACTAGCTATGTTGAATCTTTTGGTTGTTATGTTCTTGTTGCATCTTGATTTGCTAATGAAAATGGAATATTATGTCCATTAGATGGACCAACAGCCCCCCTTGGTTGATGTTTGGGACTTGTTTCTCTTTTGAAACACCAACATCATCTTGTTGTCCATCATCTACAACTCTCTTTTTGGACCTTGTATTTGCTACAATACTACTCTGAAACTAATTTGGTGATTGTGGGTTGTTCATCCCACAAAACTCTTCCCTCTAAAAATTTATAAGTGACACTTCTCCCTGTATATCCAAGTGTAGAGATGCATTATGTTTCACTATATCAACCACTAGATTTTGTTGAACAACAAATGCACTTTGTACCATAAGTGCTTGGTTGGTAAGATCATTAGTACAAGTGGCCTGATTATGAGGTAAGTTACATGGGAAACACCACTCAAGGTCATGCACTAAACTATTTTGTGTGGGTACCAATTCCTTTGAGGTACTTGAAGTATTTGGATTGTAGGGTTGGAATGGCCTTTGATTCATCACTGGCCTTTTACCTTAAAAAATGGACTGGTATTGAGGTCTATTTGACTGAAAAGGGGCTTGATAAGGGGTTGGATTTGGCCTGTAATTCTAGTTTTGCTACCTTTTTAGCTTCACAGTCTCATTTCCGAAGTTCAGTAACAATTTTTTTATCTCCTAAAATGCAAAAGATAAATTTGAAGTTCTTTTCTTCATTAAAGAGTGACACATTTGCTTTTGGTTGAGTAGGAACTGTTGCTATGGTAGGAAGAGGAGGTACAACAGCCAATGGAGGTATTTGTAATGGAATACTAGAATTAATATTAGGAAAGATGGGCATAGGCGGCCTAGGTGTTATCTTTGTATCCTGAATAAGGTTATTTTCTGCCCTTATAGTAGTATCAAAAGTTTTTAGTAATGCAACCCCGCCCCCCCATTGATTGAATCATGATTGATATATCACTATTTAATGCCCTTAAATATTATAAAAACGCATGCTCAGTAGAAGGTCTTAACGGGGTAGGAATTCAATTGCATGTCCGCTGAAAACGAAAATTGAAATCTGTCATTTGTTCTTGAGGAGCCCTCTTGATCATAATCAGCTGCTCTCCCAGGGACAAGTTGTCTGATTTATCATCAAATTGATTGCAAAGAAGATCTCTAAGCACGTCCCATTTATCCACTGAGTTCACTGGAAAGCCTCTAAACCATTGTAAAGCTTTGGTTTTGAGTGAAGTTGTGAATAATCTCAATGCTATATTTTCCTCTGTAACACGATGAACTGCACATAGGTTGGTGACATCTAAGATATGCTCAATTGGTGTTGTATGCTCTTCTCTTGAGTAATATGGAAGACCCTTATGAGCAATGACAGGAATGACATCATGCTAATTCAAGTTTAGTGGGCTTCCACCATTAAATGGAGCAAAAGCTTGTTCTCTCTCTCCTTGAATCATTGTAACCTGAACTTTAGGTGGAGAAAAAGAGGGACAACAGTACGAAATCTTGCAAAAGGAGGGGTAGAATTGGCTCTTCTTGAATAAACATCAGTCTTCTCATCTTTTTTAGTTTCTCTACCTTTTCTCCTAGGCAGAGACAAATACAAATATTCAAATGATGAGGAGTTGCTTCTTGTCTGCACTCTTCTCATAAGCTGTAATGCACTAAATCTAATTACTAGAGATTCAGAGTCGCTAGGTATTCTATGGACATGTCTCCTAAAAACTGAAATTACTAGTACACATACCAAGATAGCGGTAACAATAGCCTTCTATGAACTAAAATAGTTCAACAGTCCCATCGGGCGTGCCAAAAACTGTTATCAACTAAACCTGCACCCTATTGCTAAGTTGTCAACTCAGCAGGCTTGTGACACATGGGAACACTCCTAGGCCAATGGGTTGCCTAAACTTGGAGTGAGCCTCCAAAGAAAGTTGGTTTTTAAGGGCTTCACCTAAAAATAACTACTCTAATGATATTTTGAGAAAATAGGAAGAAGGATTACATTAATCAAACATACGAACTAATAGGTGATGCACCAAATTATCCTATAAGGCCTGTAAACTAGTTGCATACACACAAAAATCAACAAGAAAATCTTACTATACACAACTCAAACCTATATTTTCCTTGCATAAATATTTCACAAGAAGGTTATGATTCCTAAATCCTAGAAGGAAAGAAACTTTCACAACTAGAACTCTGCAACTTAAACACAACTTATAACCTCCAACATAAATATCTCTGTAAAAGGTGCTTGAAATGAGACAAAACTACTAGGAAACAAAAAATTTCACAAGTAATAACATCAATCACCAACACACAATGAAACAAAGGAATGATAGGGTAAATATATTTTCTTCTATTGATAGCTGAGGTAAATACCGATATACATAGTCTAAAAATATGAGTTACAAATCTATCTCTGCAATAAAGAATTCTCAAAATGGATTAGAATATTGCTCATGAAATGACAAGAAATCTCCTCAGAAAAGAAGTTAGAAGCATACTTATGCTTCTCACTTGATAATTTACAAGAAAATAGGAGTCCTAACCTCCTTGGTCGAATTCAACCAAAAACCCTAAAATCTAGCTACTAGATTTCTTTCAAAAGAGCTCCAAATGGATGAAAAAGTCAAATTTGACTTTGTCAAACATGATGACTTGCAAAAAAAATATCCAAGATGCTCTCCAATGCTATTAAAAGCACAAAACCAACTCCTATATCTCCTACAAGTGTATTTCCACCTCTCCAACTCCCCTTCATCCTTGGCACATACTTTAAAATCTTCATTCTTATCTTTGTTCATGACTTAACACTTGGTATCATTTTCATAGCCACATCACTTTGACTTGGATTTTCTCCATATGTACTCTTTTGTTTCATAAATAGTGTTTATTAAGTGGTTTATAAATCAGCACTTAATAAATATTCATTACATTATCGATATTTGCTAAGTGATTTATAAAAGACCACTTAATGAATATTATTCTTTCAAATGTAATGCAAGATTAATAAATATTCTCAGGGGTATTAGAAAGGAGAATATTTCAAAAAAGAAAGGCACAAAACAAACTAAATTCCATTGACATATTAGAGTAAACAAACCCTAAACGGAGCATTCACATTTCATTTGTTGTTTCTTCAAACATGTTGTCGCCTCTCTAAAAATATAGGGTTTTCTGGAATTTTCTTTTGCAGATATTTGAAGTTTTCGAGCAGATGAGGGTCGAATCAGGTGAACATCTATGACCTTGGCTATGAGGAATCTTCATTCACTTCTCTTTTAATGGTGCCTACTGATTTAAATGCCTTTTGTGAATACAAATTATGGCATTTTGTGATGAATAAAGATCTATTTTTCTGTATATTAAATGGCTTTGCTTTTTAAGATTATGATAAAGGTTACTAGAAGTTTTTGTAGAACTATCTCCTCATTACCTGCATGAATCTCTTTATGATCTTTATTTTTTTTAAGATGGGCTTATCTTTCCCTCATTATTAGCTCATTGACTGTATCTGAATGACTGTTCTGGAAAGGTCTTTGGCTTGACGACACCATGAATGTGATGATATAGACATTCTATAGCGTGTGGTTGTTAAAACCCTTGTCACTATCCCTTGTTTGGATCTATACTTAAAAGATTGTACATAATGACTGTATTTTTCTGATTTTTGTGCTTTTTGTAGATGGCTTATATTATGCTTGTGTTTCCATTACTGGACAATCATAATGACTAACATAATGTATTCTAGCCCCTCCATTTGACTATTACTACAAGGTTTACCTCTGTAGTTTATCACATACAACTAATATCATTGTTTCACTGCTTCACTAATATCACTGCTTTGTTTCGGGTATGCTCCTATAGATGATCCTCTTATCTACTGATCATATTTTAGTTTGTTGAATTCTCTATGTTAGGTTTTTTTAAAGCCAGTTATACCTCTTGACTTGAGAATTGTAAAACATCTATATGGATAAATTATTGTCTACACACTGCATTAGGTTCGAAAAATCCTATAACTGTCTTTCTTTCATTGTTACAGGCTTATTGTGATTTCCGATATGACTGTTTTATTAGAATTTTTAGAGCTCACCGTATTTAGACCTTGTGTCATTCATTTGTGACTCCATGAGTTAAAGATGCACTATGAACCCTATTCTCCATTATACAAACAGTGAATGCTTTGCGATTGAACTGTTGAGTCTAGTGAGTGCTCCATAAATTGTGACTATATACTGATATAATATTGTTTCTATATCCATATGACTACATTTTGTGATTTGGATTGCTTTCATTTGATGTACTAAATCTTCTCAATGACTATAATGTGAATCCCATAAACTATCTCAACATCTATGCTTATGAATTTTGATACATTTCTTGTGATTGTTTTGATCATTACAAGTTGTTATCTGGATTGTGAACCATTATTCAATCCTATATGAGTGCTCACTTGGTATCATCTTTGACTACTATAAATATTTATTGCAGAGATTTCCATCTAATAAGTTCTTGTTCTTTTCCTTATGTAAAGGCTTGCTCCTTCTTTGACTTCTATAAAGATGAGACTTTATCTCATGTTACTGTCTATCAAAGGTGGATTGTCTCTAGCAATCATTGTCTTGGTTGTGTTCTTCGAGACTTTCATTGCCATGAGCCTATCACTACCTTTTAAGGGTTCCTCATTTAGAATATTGTGCTATGATGGAGTATCTTGTACCGTGATATATCTTTTGATACATATTACTTTTATCTCTATCATGATTGTATTTTCACTACTTGACAAATTATTGTTGTAGTTTCTCCTTAGATTGAGATATGTAGTCTTTTTTGAAACTTTGTATTACATATCTCCTAGGGCTACTTTCTATACTTAGCCTTCAATTTATTCTTCTTGGATCTGCCCTATACTTAGCCAGGGCTACTCTTGATACTGTTGTGTTGTCTCTTGACTATGAATTAGGCCTTTTGTCTTCACATCGCTATCTTTTTTCAGTCATTGTCCTAGAGTTCTAGTTGTTTCTCTATAAGGATTCCATGACTTTGCTTGGCCTTTAGGACTATTCCTTACCTTCATAGTGATGTCAATGTCACTGCCTTTCTCTATTCATTTATGACTATTATAGATCTTTTGAATAGTCTTCTTTAATGTTACTGTGACTTATCAGATTTTAACCATTTACTGCATGCTAAGCTCACTATTCGGAGATTTCTCCCTATATGCAACCTTCTCATTTCTCTTGTAGTTATATCACAGTACCATGACTATCTCAATGGTATCTTTTCATTGTATTACTTTTAGACTTTGTTTTATTATCAAATTCTTATAAAAGTTGCTATTCATACTACTCATAACAAGGCATGCTTTTGTTCCATACACTCTGGATGGACCTCTCATTCAAAAACCATCCATGGACTCTTTATGGATAGTAGATTAGTGAGATAGTTTATCTTGCTTCCTTCCTACTCAAGATAATGGATTCTTCAGAGATTTGTTACTCATGACCCGACCACTATAACTTTCATTTCCATTTTTTTATATTATCTTGGACATTTCTTTCTATTTTGTGTTCAAAGGAACCTTTTAACTGTCATAGGTTTCTCCTTCTTTGACTGTCTCTAATGCTTTTACTAATGACTATTCTTCTTTATCAATATAGGTGTAATGCTAGCAAAATCAAAGATAAATTAGGGATAGTAAGTGTAAAGCGGAAAAATCGAACCCTAGTTGTTCTCCCCTCCCCAACTCCAAGGAGAGAGAAGGGAGATTCACTAGGGTTGATGGTTTTCACTTAGGAGAGACTTTACATTCAAAAGAGGGGTTGAAACCCACAAGATCCAATCCCACGCAATGCAAGATTGGATTCTATATGAGTTTCAAGGGTTCGTGATAGCAAGGCTACCCTCTTTTGTAAAGAATGTAGATAGAATGATTGAACTAGGAATGCATAGAAAGTGAGAAAGATTTGCTTATAAACTGAGATAGGGATATGATATGAAGCTGCGGACCTGGAATTAGCAGTAAAATGTTGAGACGGCGCTGTCCTGCAAATTTGAGCAAAAGTTGACAGGACGATGGCGCCCGGCGTGCACACGATCCTCCGAAAAATCCGCGAAACGAAGGGGGATCTGTTCGTCTCTACACAAGGATTCCGGATCTTCAATTTCCGTCGCGTACCTGCAACCTACACACAGAAAAGCAAAGACGATTGGGGGGTTAGGGATTAGGGGTTTTCCTTTAGGTCAAACCCCGGTTTTGGAATTAACCAAGAGATGAGAAATGTTGTAAATGTAAATGTCTGTAATGTAAAACAAGTACTAATACCTTGTTGTAAGGATGTTTGTATCCTTATGTGCGAAGGTATAGATGTTGTTGTTTGTTGTATGTTGTATGTTGTATGTAGCATGCAGTATGTGATCTCCTCTTCAATGGTTGAATCCTTGTCTTAAATGCAACACTTAGCCTTGAATGGAGACTTAGAATGATCAATTGCTTGAAGGAATGCTTGAATGCTTGAGTATAGTTTCCACGCTTTTTCCATCATATCGAATGAAAGAGGAAAATGTAGTTTATATACTTGTTAATTAGGGCTAATAGACTGATTTTCCCAACCTTAGGCCGACCAGGAAATGTTAATTTTCCAATTTGCAAACAAAAAGGCCCGAAGTCCCATAGGAGACCGGGCCCAAAATAGGGCCAGGGACCAGGGCGCTGGGCGCCATGGTCCTGGGGGACCAGGGTGCTGGGCGCCCTGGTCCTGAAGGACCAGGGCGCTGGGCGCTCTGGTCCCACCTCCTGGGACAGCAGGGTGCAAGGAGGATCAGGCCAGGGTGCTGGAAAAATGCAGTTTTTGGTGTCATGGACAAGTTTCGGGGTCTCCATTCAGGTTTAGTGTTGCATCGCCATCGTGAAGACCCAAATGCAGTCGAAATTGCAAGTGTCACAATTTTAGGACGCTACATTTAGCCCCCACTTTAGCAGGAGTATAAGTGTACGCTCATACTTCCGGTAAAGTACAAGGAAACAACATTGAAAAACTTTCACCACGTCAAGGAGGCAAGATACACCAAGCCCCCAGTGGACTAAGGATCTTACGACTTCAATTGACAAGGTAAAAGGGAAGATCACGAGGGAGAACCATGACTGTCAGTAGCAAGGTTCCCTCACTATGAGTCATGCAAGAAAGATATCAAAAATTTTCAAGGCAAAGCTAAATTTGTCAAGAAATTTTCAAGTATCTTGAAAAGATATGAACGGGATGTATGCCCCCCTACGTTAAAGCGATCACACACGCCTCACCGGGGGTGATTGCTTTAAGGTAGTGATACATATAAGAAATGAGAAAGGAGCACGTTATCGCAAGGATTTAGCCCCCAAGTGTGAGATAAGCCCAAGGATAATAGACACAAAACATAAAGCATGAGGTGACTTCGCTTTCCTCAGGGTCAGTATGTTGTATGATAATTCATGTATATCATATGTATGTATGCATAATTGTTCTTCATTCCCCAATCAAGGAAGGTCACCTAGAAGAAGGGAACACATGTGTCTTTTGAGTCAACATGAGAGAGATCGAGAGATCTCAATGTTTTGCATCGTCCTCAAGTAGACAACACTAAGGACAACAAATAGAAGAATGAGAGTAACACATAGAAGAAGTAATGAAAGAAATAGAGGAGGAGAGAATCTGCTATGCTAATGAAACTAGTCTAGCACGTCATCTACCCCCCGATCTTGCTGATCAAAGTTTCGGGAAGGCAGGGAACACGCTAGAGGAGGAACATCCAACACAGCAGATGGAGCTATCACAAGATCCAAACAAGGGCTATGTTCATATCCCAAGCCACGGTGTTCTTGTCTAGGAGCTAGGATAAGTGCTTTAGAAAATTCGTTAGATAAATGGTTATCAATATCAACAAGTTCATATTCACTATCAGAATGAACAGGAGAAGTAGCATTTTCATCATGAATAACATTTTCATCTATATCATCATCAAGATTTATAAAAATAGGATCTTTAACTCGCACAGGATCAAGACCATCATGCATCTCATGTTTAGGAGATTTCGGCTCAATCGTCGGCTGAGGAGAAAATGGAATAATGCTTGTTGAAGGTGTTTTTGGGGATTGCAAAGTTTGAGCTCTAAGACGACGCTTTCGCCGGTGTTCACGTGCAGAACGATTTCATCTAGTCTTAGTAGGAAGTTGAGAAGATTGAGGAGGAGGAATGTTCTCATCCTTATCACTTGGGTGTTTAGGTTGTGGTCTCTTAGGCTGAACAATAGGAGAAGAGGAAGGTCTCTTCTCTCCATAAGAGGAAGGAGGAGGAACTGCTCCATATAAAGGAGGAATATTTGGTTTTGGAAGGAGACCAATTCCATCATGACGAGGAGGGATAGGTCTACTTTTAGGAAGTTTATTAATCATAGGCATAGTCACATCCATAGGGATGGGTTGGGAATCTTCTTGAGGAAAGACATTAGTTTTATCTTTCAAAGGAAGAACTTCCTTCTCAAGAATGATAGGAATGTCAAGTTTGGGTGTTCTAGGTTCACTTAGAGATAGGATCATATCTGTTTTCCACTTTTGATAAGATTTGAAAAGATGATCACTTCGCGGAGGAAGAGATTGGAATTGTTTAGGCCAAAAGTAATCAAGAGGAACGTTAGAAGTTCTTTTAGCTGGTTTAAAGAGACTATGATTGATAGTAACAACTTCACCATTATGGGGAAATTTCAAACACTTGTGAATAGGAGAAGCAATAGCTTTCATGGAAGATAGCCAAGGATAGCCAAGCTTCACACGAAATTGTTCGGAAGATGGAATAATAGCAAAGTTCACATCAAGGGATTTGTTACGGACCTCAATAGGTAATGTAATAGAACCAATTGCAGGAGAAGAAAATGCATCAAATAGTTTCACAACCACATCTGTTTTGTCATAGATAACTTGATTCAATTGCAAAGTAAAAAGAAATTCTTCAGTAATGACATTAACCATACAAGAAGGATCAATAAGCACTCCACAGCAAGGTGTGTTCTTGACTTTTGCATCTATATATAAAGGACCATCAGGTGCCCTGACAGTTTCAATGGAATCAAATGTGATGGAAGGTTCTTTAGGGATTTTCTGCTGCTCTACAAAGTTAATCACATTCGGAGTCATGGACACAAGATCATCAGGTGAGACAGAGGAATCAGTAGTATCAATCGCATTAGAGGTATGAGAAGGTAATGGATCAGTGAAAATCTGAAGATTTTGGTTAGGAGGAGCTACAGATGTATTGCCTTTATCATTCACACCAGAAATAGAGATAGTATTATTATCAATCAAATCTTGAATTTTACCCTTTAAAGCAAAACATTTTTCAGTATCATGCCCAGGTTGACGATGAAATTGACAAAAAGATTTGTTATCAAAATAGGGTGAATTAATCTTTGCAGGATCAATTTGCCTTATAGGAGGAAGAGTAAGCACATTTTGTTCCAATAACTTATTCATAATACTATGCAATGATTCATTCAAAGGAGTAAACTTTCTTTCTCTCTTGAAAAACTTAGAAATAGGAGACACACCTGATGCTGCATTCACATTGTTGTTGATCATGTTTTCATTGAATTAATGTACTCTCTGTTCGGTTTAAACTTCCCAAATGGTTGTTGACTACTATCACCCTTATCACTCGGAGTCATAGGATGTGATTGTTCCATTTGACTCACAGTCAGTTGATAATTGTGAAGAGTTGCGCACAACTGTTGGAAATAAGTAAACTCAGAAAACAGGAGTTTTTCTCTAATGTCTTTTTGTAAATTAGAAATAAAAATTCTTTGAATATCATTGTTAGGCACTGGAAAGGAAATTTGAGCATACAAATGCTTATATCTACCAATGAAATTAGTCACTTTTTCTTTAACACCTTGTTTACAATGCATTAAATCAATCAAAGTAACTTTAGGACTTATATTGTTTTGAAATTATTGAATGAAAGCATTTGCAAGTTGTTCGAAAGAAGTAATAGAATAGGAAGGCAACGAGCAATACCATTGTAGGGCTTTGTCTCTTAATGTTCTAGTAAACAATTTTGCAAGCAACCTTTGGTCATAAGCAAAATCAGTACATATTGTTTGAAAGGTCTTAACATGTGTTAGAGGATCACCCTTACCATTATAAAGCTCCAGATGCGGAATTTCAACATGTTTAGGGGGAATAGCTCGAACAATGTCAAGAGAAAGTGGGCTCGCAACATCAAATGTGGGCACACTAAACTTAGATTGATTCATAGAGGCAATTTGTTGCTATAAAGAAGAGACAGTTTGTGCAAGATTTTTAATGGTCGCTTCAGTCGAAGAGTTCATATTAGACGTGTTAGATTGTGATGGAGGTGTTATGTTATTGAAAGAAGGTAGAGAATAAGGTGGTGGGACACTATGATAGTTAGTCATAGGAGATGATTGGACAGGAGGAACACTACAAGGAGGAATGGAATGATTAAACGAGTTGCCCCCTTGCGTCATGTTCATTTGTGGTGATATAATAGGAACACTCATTGAAGGAATGAATGAAGAAGTTGGATTGAATGAAGGAAGAGGGTTAATTGAAGAAGAGGGATTGCCCCCCTGACTGGTGATCATAGGAGGAATGTCTTGTATTGAAGTAGTCATTATGTTTGATGTAAAAGTAGGTATACTAGCAATAGGAGTCGTCAAAGGAATAGAATGATTGTCTTGAGTGGGAGGTTGTGTATAACCTAAGGTTTCGGCACAACTTT
This sequence comes from Cryptomeria japonica, assembly GCF_030272615.1. Lineage (NCBI taxonomy): Eukaryota > Viridiplantae > Streptophyta > Pinopsida > Cupressales > Cupressaceae > Cryptomeria > Cryptomeria japonica. The sequence goes on along the minus strand of NC_081412.1, from coordinate 530,062,517 downwards.
TCATAGGCATCACATTTGAATCCACAATGTGTGCAATACCACGCAAAATATCAATTCCATTCTTATCACTTTGAAGCATACGTTTTAGACCCTCAATTAAAGGAAGAGCTTGACTATCAGGGTATTCTTGAGACATCCATTGTCGAAAATCGTCAAATTGGTTATCCAATTTTGAAAGTTGTTCTACAGAAACCTCATGGAGAGCTTCTTCATCATTAAGAGGATTAGAGGAATTACCCATGTCCTCGTTAAAAAGACCATTCAAATTAGGTTCCATCTCCTCAGTAATTAAACCTTGGAAAGACTTAATTCTCAGGCTTCGTCTAACGGGAATAGTGTAAGTAGCGCTTATTGTTGTAAAACTCATGCACTAAAGAAAGAGAGAAGATTTTGAATTTTAGAGGTAGCAAATTTCAGTAAAACCAGCCAATCTTCTAGATTTAAGCTGTTAAATACAATCAGGACAATCTCCCGAAATTTCGGAAAAAATGTCCGGGACCGTGGCGCTCGGGGTGCACACGGTCCTCGCAACTTTTTTCGAAATTTGCAGGGATGAAAGTTATGATGATTTTACAGCTAACCTGAAAAAATTGAGTGATTTTACGATCTGTAGATAGGCCAAATTAAAGTTGCAATCTCAAAATTGAACCCTACCAAGATTGTCGAAAAATGCAAAATTTGAATTTTGAAAAAGAGAGGGAAACTGAAATTTTGAATTTTATGATTTTAGAGGGAATACCAAAAGCAATGCAAGTTTTGAAATTTGAAAGTTCACTCAATTTCACGCAAAATTCAATTCTGAAAGCGGAAATCAAAGTTGTTGTAATTAAGCACCTAATTTCAAAAGTCACAAATTGCAAAAATTTGAATAAATCACTGAAATTTCGAATGAATGCTAACACACTTTTCAGATTTAGGACTGTAAGAAACACAATTTTGACACAAATTTCAATTTCAACAATTTTTGAATGATTAGAAGCCTCAATCCAAGCAATCACTAGACCAACTTTGATTGTAATTTTGAAGGTGTTAAAATTGATAAAATCAGCCAAAATTATGGATTTTAGCAGGAAAATACAGTAAGATCTCGCTCCCAAAATTTCGGAAAAAATGTCGGGGACGATGGCGCTCGGAGTGCACACGGTCCTCGCAACTTTTTTCCAAATTTTCAGGGATGAAAGATATTATGATTTTATTGCGGAATTCAAAGTTACAGCCGATTTGGAGATGTTTTGATTAGTGAAATTATCAGTCAAAGGTTGAATCAAGAGGGTTTCAAAAATTAGGGTTTTGACACTTAACCACTTAATTTTCAAAATCAAAGCACAAATATGAATTGATAATTTGTAATAGAAGGGCAGATCTGAAACAAGCATTAACAATTAAACATTTCACAAGTTTAATTACTTAAAAAGAAAATTTAGGGTTTTTATGCAATTAACCTCTAAAATTTTGCCAAAGATCAAACATGGAAATGTAATCAAGGAATCCAATTTTCAGATCTAACTATGAATAATCAGAAAGGATGTTCACGTCGGGTTCACCAAAATGTAAAGCGAAAAAATCGAACCCTAGTTGTTCTCCCCTCCCCAACACCAAGGAGAGAGAAGGGAGATTCACTAGGGTTGATGGTTTTCACTTAGGAGAGACTTTACATTCAAAAGAGGGGTTGAAACCCACAAGATCCAATCCCACGCAATGCAAGATTGGATTCTATATGAGTTTCAAGGGTTCGTGATAGCAAGGCTACCCTCTTTTGTAAAGAATGTAGATAGAATGATTGAACTAGGAATGCATAGAAAGTGAGAAAGATTCGCTTATAAACTGAGATAGGGATATGATATGAAGCTGCGGACCTGGAATTAGCAGTAAAATGTCAAGATGGCGCTGTCCTGCAAATTTGAGCAAAAGTTGACGGGACGATGGCGCCCGGCGTGCACACAGTCCTCCAAAAAATCTGCGAAACGAAGGGGGATCTGTTCGTCTCTACACAAGGATTCCAGATCTTCAATTTCAGCCGCGTACCTGCAACCTACACATAGAAAAGCGAAGACGATTGGGGGGTTAGGGATTAGGCGTTTGCCTTTAGGTCAAACCCCGGTTTTGGAATTAACCAAGAGATGAGAAATGCTGTAAATGTAAATGTCTGTAATGTAAAACAAGTACTAATACCTTGTTGTAAGGATGTTTGTATCCTTATGTGCGAAGGTATAGATGTTGTTGTTTGTTGTATGTTGTATGTTGTATGTAGCATGTAGTATGTGATCTCCTCTTCAATGGTTGAATCCTTGTCTTGAATGCAACACTTAGCCTTGAATGGAGACTTAGAATGATCAATTGCTTGAAGGAATGCTTGAATGCTTGAGTATAGTTTCCACGCTTTTTCCATCATATTGAATGAAAGAGGAAAATGTAGTTTATATACTTGTCAATTAGGGCTGATAGACTGATTTTCCCAACCTTAGGCCGACCAGGAAATGTTAATTTTCCAATTTGCAAACAAAAAGGCCCGAAGTCCCATAGGAGACCGGGCCCAAAATAGGGCCAGGGACCAGGGCGCTCGGTGCCATGGTCCTGGGGGACCAGGGCGCTGGGCGCTCTGGTCCCACCTCCTGGGACAGCAGGGTGCAAGGAGGATCAGGCCAGGGTGCTGGAAAAATGCAGTTTTTGGTGTCATGGACAAGTTTCGGGGTCTCCATTCAGGTTTAGTGTTGCATCGCCATCGTGAAGACCCAAATGCGGTCGAAATTGCAAGTGTCGCAATTTTAGGACGCTACAGTAAGTATATAAGCATCTTAGGTTGTCTTCATTATCTCTATTTTTCTTTTGATTTTCTCCTAGGGCTGCTATGCATACAATTACTCATGATATGCCTTCTATCATAGGTTGTTATTAAGACTATTGGACTGCAAAAATGGCTTTCATTGCTTTCATCATGCTCACTAGCTTTGTTGACAGTCCAGTCATCTACACGGGGCTACTCTTGTCATGATAATGTGCTTCTGTCTTTACTAACTTGTTGTCACAATAATTCTCCTCTAATAATATCAATGTCACTATCTTTTCTTTGGCTTCATTGATAGATGACCGTCCTTGAGGTACTGAGCCACCTAGAATGCCTTTTCTAGGCTGCCCTTGACATATATGATTGTTGCTCTATCTGAATTGCAACCCTTATCTTTTTGATAATGATTGAATTTGATAAGCATGAAGGCCCTTATAAATGATAATTCTCTTTCTATGGTCATTATCTTCTACAGTGGTATATGATTAAGAATGACTTGACTATGACCAAACTCTTTCTGATGAAGATGTAGATTTTATTTACTGTACTTATCACTATTTTTTGTTCTAACAGAGCATTGTCATCACTACATAATTCATCATGAAATAACTCAAAGACGGTTTTGTAAGTATTTACTCCAACAAATGATTGCCTTTTCATACTAGTCTTGAACTTTGAGGAAAATATGACTCTAATTTCTATCTTTTAAAGCACTCATACCTTCTTAATGATAATGTGTATCTTTTCTTGCCCATTTTGTATGATGATTCCCGTAAATGAGAGTTTCGTAGTCCTATCAGTAGGCTGGTAATAATAGTTAGGATTCACATATTGCTATTAGCTTGCTTCCATGAGCAATAGGCACTCATTTATTGTGGTTACCATGGAAAAGGGGTAAAGGATTGCTGCATGATTTCCACCTAGAAGCTCACACTTAATGTGATGTCATAACTATCATTGTTCCTATTTCTTGATGCATGTTGGGCTCAACCCTTGTGGGAGCCACATTTCACCCCACATATTGAATCTAATTAATCAAAGAGCATGATTTTCACCTATTGCTACACATGAAACAAACATGTTAGAAAAATATTAGCATATCTTTGATGTGTTTGATGACTTTGATGGTTTTCTTAAACTGATACAGTATGTGTTGCTTGTTTACTATGAATAAAGATCAACTTATACATGCATAAGTGTTTGTTCATGTAAGGTTAGATACCTTTCATTTCTTACAGAATTGCTCTAACATCATTGTTATTGTCAGGCTCAGGAACTAGGAGCAAAATAGAGCTAGGAAAGACACAAGCAACTTGAGGTAGCAGCAACGCAAGACAATACACCCTGAACCGGTCATTCCCTGGCAATGACTCACATCCCTCATTATATGTACATTTATATTCATTTACTTATTCATGTATATGTTTTTTATTCATTTGTATCGAATAAGCAAGTTAGTCTCATGACTTGTGTGAGACAATGCACATTTTTACATTCAATAAAGACTACTACTTTGTATAGAAAAGATTTGCATAAATTCTTTCTATGTTATGTGTACTTGTATGAATGCAATAATATGTTAATGTAATCTTTTTTATTTCTATTTAATCAGCTGTATGTAATATAGGAAAGATTAAGAAATGTACCTCTTCTTCTTTCAATTCAAAACAATAAGCTCTACCTAATTGAGTTGTAAGTGAAAATCTGGTAACAACTACAACTTCAACAATTCTGATGTAGACTCTCTATAGAGGGATCGAAAGATTCTCTGCCAAACATAGTGCTTCTTTCTTCCTCTATTTTCTTCTCTTTTTCTTGCTTTTTCTCTGCACCCTTTTGCACCTCTTCTTGTGTATTCTTCATAATCTTTTATACAATTATTTTAACATTCTTATCAGTCTCCATGTGATCACCCAAACTAGTTTTTAGATCTCCATCACCACCTAACTATTCATATGTTCTCTTCTCCGAATCAACTATACTGCTCCCAACACCAAGTGTACTCCATTTTCAACCAATTTCTATGTTTGTCTACTCTACATGAGAAGACAAAATATTATTTATGTCTTATGTAGCCTCAACATATGCATCTATATTCTACTTAACTATCCTCTAATAGCCATCTGGATCACTTCCCATTATGATATTTACTATTTCTTTTGTTCTAAACCTTGTATTGAGAGCCTACACAATCTTTTCTCTAGCTTGCTTGGATAAAATATTGCACACCATATCTAAATCTCTTTCTTTTACATTAGACTTTTCACCGGTAAGCTCAAACATGGTATCATTCTTCACCAACTTCAAAAAGGAAGTATGCCAGAGATGCATAACCTTGTCAAAGCCCTAATGACATCCTTCGTGACCTTGTGTGGGAATTCTAGAAACATAACATCTCCATGAATTCGATTTGATGATCTAAATCCATGCATGCTCATAGATGAAATTGGGGAATTCCTTCCACATATTCAACCCTAACTTTGAAAAATTATTATATTGTTGTTTCAATGTTATTAGGTCATCTTCCACCAGTTGCTTCCACGAATCATTGAACTTTACATGACTAACCTCCATTAGGGGCGCATGAATATAATCCCTAATGTCCTCCATGTACATATAATGTCCAATGACACCTTCGACAAAGCTCCTTCCTCATCTATCTCTATCACCATGAAAAGATATGATTTGAATTGTAGTCATGGCTTCAAATACATGTCAACAAAAATTAGTGTAGCCATATTGATCAAACTAACTCATGTAAAAACACAAACTTCACAAAATACCTCAAAACACTTTGTCACTAGAATTAACACCATAAATCTCCTTCACACTCTATGGTACTCGAATTCACAAGATCATAAGTGATCAAATTGAATTAAAAATCACAATTTATCCATTAACTCCACCAAATTAGGGTTTTTTGCCTTAAATGCATTTGACTGTCACATACAAAAAGTTGGTGCTCTGTTATACTAGTGATCACAAATACCTCCATAGATCACTACAAACATCCAAAATATTCTATAAATACCTTCCTAACATCTTCCATGTTGAAACTAATCCAACATCCACACAATAAGGGGGTCCTTAAGGTTTTCAATGAGTTCTCCCCCTAAGATAATGCATTTTATCTAATTTTTGGAGGAAGCATCTACACCACCAGTAGGTACAGATCCATCCACTATCTTGCCATCTACACTCTCATCAGATCTATTAACCCATGTCTTCTACATCTTCTCATTTATGTCATTAATGTCAATCTTCTTTTCTAAAGTAGAGATCCCATTCATTCTTCTGTAAAACCTAGCAATGTGTCCTATTTTTTTACAATATAGCGAGTAGGACCTTGTAGCATACATCTTCCATTCCTTTTGAAGTTAGATCTACACTCAACAACCCTGTGCCCATATTTTTTGCATGCATAACAATATCCATTGAAAGATGTAGACTTCTACCATAGTTTGTACTCACATATTCATGCATCATTCTACTTCTACATTCATTTGCCTTATGCCCAAACTTATTGCAAGCATAGCATTGACTATTAAATGGTTGAGATCTGATCTAACTTCTACAGTCACTAGCTCTATGTCCAAATTTATTACATTTAAAACATTTACCATTGAAAGATGGAGAGTACCTAGTTTGAGTAGGAGGAGGCTTCCTATTTTTTTATTTTCCAAACCTGATTGAAACCCTTTTGATCTTCATTTTTCTTTTTAGATCCATCCTTTACCTTTTCCTTTCTTTTGTCATATTTGTTGAATGTTTTAGAACATTCTCATTTGTCAAATCCAAGTTTGTCTTTCTCTTTAGATGGTTTATAATCACTTAACATCTCATTAAGCATATCACCACCACCTTTAAGCTTCAAGTTCTTATCAATTTGTTCCTTTGCCTCTTTCAAATTTTTCCTCAACATTATAACCATTTCTTCTTCAAGTTCCGTAAATTATTTAGATTTGTTATGTTTCTTTGTTTTAAGATCCTCAATAGTCTTTTTCCATTCATCAGTTTGTCTTTTCAGATAGACAACATGTTCTTCTACTTTCTTGGAACTTTTTTTATAAACCTCCATATCACACATAGCAATTCTTAATTCTCCTTCAAGATCTACAACTACATCAATATCCTATTCATGTTTCTCCATAGCATCCAAATATTCAAATTCAAACATTGTGTTCAAATCCCATATCTACCTTAGTTGTTAGACTACTTTTTCAAGAACCTTGCTCTAATACCAATTGTTGAATGCTTTTGGATGCTAAGAGGGGAGGGGGGATGAATTAACATATATTAATACTTAACCAATTTTATGTTGGAAACAACAATGAAGGAAAACTGAGAGGGGGGGGGGGGGGGGTGAATCAATTTTTACCGGATCTACAAACTTAACCACAAAAATGGATCTGATAAACTGCAACAACAACAAGGATAAGCAGATAAATAGCACAACACACAACACTAGGAATTTGATGTGGAAAATGCAGTTAAGGGAAAAACCACGGCGGGAACCTACCCACAATAAGACTATACTCTGCGGTAGTATGCAAAAATATTAAAATGGGGAATGCACATGCATTCAAGCACACTGCCTAGAGCTCACAACTCAAAAGATAATGACCCGGAAGGCTACAACCCTGGAGGAAGTCTCACTGACTTACAACAAGATTCGGACTACAATCTAGAAGGAATGAACTGAAAGAATAACATCTCCAAATGCCTGATGATAGTTTTGATTTGTTAGTCAACTCAGATAACCAGAGGACAACTGAGAGGGCATAACTTTAAGCATTCAAAACCTTATTACTAGAACACATAAACTCGATACCAAAATGCATAAACCAAATACCAAAATAACTGTTATAGCAATTAAACATAAACATAAATCATAGAATAGTTACCATCCATCCATAACACATGACACCAAGATTTGTACATGGAAAACCCGGTAAAGGGAAAAACCACGGTGGTAAGCCTACCCACAGTCAGATAATACTTCTACAATAAGTATGTGATTGCAATATGAGGGGACAACACATGAAAGAAGGCCAACAGCCTAGAGCGCACTGCTCATCACAAAAGGAGCCTCACTGACTACAAAATAAATTCAGACTACAATTCGGAAAGAAGAATGAATTGCAAGTATAGCATCTCCTATGCCCAAGTACAATTTTGGTTAAGCTCAGTACTGAAGGCCTTAAACCTCTTACATAAACCCAATTTGATCACCTATGATCGACCAAAACCTTTTCATATGATTACAAAATTATTCGCACACAGATAATCCTATATCCCATTACCATTTCCATTCCATAATCTACAAAGAGATCTTACATCATATTTATACCAACCCAAGACCTAAACAATTAAGTCTGCCACCTAAAAAATAATACAATAAGTTCATAACATAAACCCGCAATCCACTGATCAACTAAGTCATCTTAGGCCAAAAAAAAATATAAACCAATCATTAAATCTTGTTGCTAACACATCAAGAACATCCTTCAACACGTTACATAAACCGGTCCATAACCTAGATAACATCAAACCCAAAATAGCTCGCCATAAACCAAATCCAACACCACCGATCAACAGGGACACGAACAAGATAACCAACAGCATCCCGAAATCCATCTAGAAGTCACATGAACACCACTTATTACGTGCATCAAAAGATCTTCAACAAAGCTCTGTCGGTAAAACCCTTACCGGTGACCAAAAGGCTTACTAGAAAAAATGATAGCTCCCGAGTCATCAAATCCCGAACCAACTCATCATGATACATATCTAAATAGAATGAATGACAAATCCAAATTAGTTCCACAAACCAAAGCATACCGGAGCATACCAGATCAATATCATAATCCAACCACTCTACCAAAACCAACCGGAAACTGGTAAACAACCAAAACATCTGGTGTTTCCATCAATGCAACACATAATAAATTCCTCCAAATTACCAACATGGCTAAGCTCATCTATCTTCTCTACAACACTAATCTCTGCTCAATCACAATGTGGAAAGATGAATTATTACTCGCAACTATACCATTCTTTGATAATGCTGACACAACCATGATACCTAAATTACATGACAATATCACCTATTTATACAATTCATCAACCTTGACAACAAGGTCCGCTAAACCTTCAACTTACAATTACAAAATTACATCACACGATACAAAGATCGATCACTGGACCAATATAATTTTATACATGACATAACATGGTCCTAAATCAAATTCACAAATGCTCATCACCACTGATAATCACATCAAGATCAACCGCAACACACTACACCACCAGGGAAACCGCATAACACGAAGAACATCACCAGTTCAACAAAATCACCAAGATCTCTCACAATGATCAATGTGGGTCATCAAAACATAGGACACAATTAGGAAACACCAATAAACATGTTAGAATCATCAACAATAGCTGCACCAACACCACTTATCAAATCTTCATCTATCAACATCTAAAACTCAAGAATACACAAACAACAACAACTACAACGAAGAAAAGATAACATGTGGAGTACCAAATCAAGAACCATCTAAATTGAAGATACACAAAACCATCCCAAACAGTCTCCCAAAGACTTAGCTCAAGATCTGATCACACTGGAATATACTGGAGGAAATACTAAACTCTATAAAGCATTGATCAATTAAACAAACTGCAAAACCGAATCATCTGATATGATCAATTAAGCTCTCCGAATCACCAAAGCCAATAAATAAGAATATAATGATACTATAAATAATCCATACACCAAACCATGATCCCAATACACCAATCTGCAATCACTGGAGTGGGAATATGCTGACATCAATGACAACAACATATCCTAGCAGCAACAATGTCCAACAATCTCCCCCTTTGGCATCGATGGCAACATATCAATGTGAAAACCAAAATATTGCAAAGAAACAAAACATCTCCAACAAACTCCCCCTAAGAGAAAGTAAATAAAATAGTTTTTCACATGCTTCTATCCCCCTTTGATAACAATGTAAAAGATCTCAAAATAGAAAACCAAACTCACTCCCTCAGAATATAAAACATGAATCTTTCCCCCTAAAACACATAACCAAACTACTCCACCAGAAGAGTAGCACCAGCTCATCAATCTAGATAAAGAGATAAGACTGTGAAGTCCACTAGATTGATGCAACTCAATGCATCTTGTTCTCATCAAGAGGGGTAGATACCCCTAACTTGTCTCTCAAATAGACAAATGTATCTGCAAGCAAAGGTTTAGCGAAACTATCAACAATTTGTTGCTTTGTAGATACATACTCCAACTTAACTTCCTCTTCACTGACTTTTTCTCTTAAGTAATGATATTTGATTGATACATGTTTAGTCTTTGACAGTTGCACTGGATTATTTGACATATTAATAGCACTGGAATTATCACAATATATTTGTTAGAGTATTCGAGTATTTACTTGATTAATTAAACATTATTTGTTTAATTATTTAAGTTCCCTTTATCTCTTTTACACTTAAGCTAACTTAAGGTGCATATAATTAATTGTTTTAATTAATTATTATGTGCAAACCTAGGTTTTCCCTTTTTAGGGTTTCTTGACCTATTAAAGGTTGAGTTCTTTCTTTTCTTTGTAAGAATCACATTACATATTTTTGTGAATATTGAGCTCTCTCTTTTTGAGCATATTCTCTGTGTTTTGTATGTTCTTCAGATTTTTGTTTCATTTCTTCTCCTTGGAACAGGTTATTCGGCTTGCAGAAGATCTTCAGGCTCCTATGGTGTTGTATTTTCTCAACTCCTATATGGTATCAGAGCTTGGATCTGCAGCTGCCTGTTCTTGTTTTGAGAATTTTTGCTTTCGAAGCAGATCTGGGGTTTCAAGAATTTTTTATGTACCTAGGGTTTGAGCTTTTTTTCTGAGCACTTTGGGCCTAAACAGACCTCACCATCGTGCTCAGAAGGCCCGAAAACCCCTATGGTCATATAAAATTTGACCTATTTTGGTTCCTGAACCTCTGGGAGCATTTTTTTTCTCAGATCCAGGTCATACGGCCTTGGCACGCAGATTGAGAAAAAAATTTCTAAAAAAATAAAAAAAATTGTCTTTTTACGGCATGCAGGCCGAAATTTGTTTTTAAAAAAAAATTATTGAAAAAAAAAGGGAGGTTTGTTTCTTTTTAAGAAAAAAAATAAAAATTTTGGGGCACATTTTTTGTGGGTACCGCAGGGTACCGGACTAACAGGCCTGTCAGACCTGTCAGTTCGGCCCCTGTGGCCCCCGCCATCGGCCCAATCTTCGGCCCCCGCCAGCCATGCAGCTCCCGGTCTCGATCCTCGCCGACCATGCAGATCTCGGTCCCCCGCACGCCGCCCAGCCTGGCCCTGCCGCTCCACCTAGCTTTGCTGCCACCGCCCAGCCTGGCCCCACTGCACTGCCAGGCGCCCAGCTCCCTGGCCTTCCCGCCGCCCGGCTATCGCTTCCCTACCAGCCACCGCCTCCCTACACTGCCGACTACCCGGCCCGCCGCCGTCTGCAGCCCCCAGCCTCCTCCCTAGCCCCCGCCGCCGCTTCCAGCCACCCGCTACTCTGGCTCCTCGACCCTTTTTTCCGACCAGCCACCACTGGGCCGCCACCCGGCCGTCGCCCAGCCACCAGTGCGCCACCGGAGCTCTGCTCCCTGGCCACCGGACCACCCATTGGCCACCAGACCCCCTTTTTTGGCTTTTTCAAGGGGGGGTTTGGTTTTTTGGCCCTATCTTGGGCATACGAAGCCGGATTTTGGCGAACGAAAAGGCCTAAGAAAGCTGGTTCCGAGGCCGACCTCGTGGTGTTGGTAATTTTTTCCAATTTTGCTGTTTGACTGGTTTTTTGCAGTCAAAGTGAGGTCTCTTTTTTGTACTCTGGGAGACGTAGAATGAGCATCCGACCTCCATTTTTCAAAAACTTTATATTTTCGGACAACATGTTCTGTGTACTTTCCATAAATATGAGTTTTTTTTTCCAGATTCTACTCCATGGATATTTTATTCAGTTTTTTGTTTTTCAGCACTCTAGTGGATATCGTGGTTGTTTCAGGTCCTGAGCTCTCTTTTCTGAGTAGGGTGTCTCTATTTTTATTCTCGTTTCTATTTCCAGTCTTCTTATCATTGTAGCTTGTAATTATGCAAACGCACTGAGATAAAGTGTCATCATGCATTGTTTACTTGGAATCTTGCATATCTTGTGTCTTGTTGTACATGCACTGTTGATCAAGTGCCATGAGGGGGTTGATGTTTGCCTTTGTTTACCATCTTCCTTTGTCAAGTGAGTGTTCCTTCCATGACATTCACCGCATGATGATGTGTCTCAACACCTTTGATGTTCTTGGTTCTTCGTCATGCAGTTGGTTTTTTGGCTGTCCTTTTCAGTGTTCCTGTCCCTCTCCCACTTCCGCATTATGGGGAAGTTTATCCTGTTGGTTCTAATGCTTCCGTGGTTCAATTGATCAGCTCTTCAGGCTTTGATTTCTCATGCCATCTGTATCTTCGATTTCAGTTGTTTTGCCTTGTTTGCCTCCTAATTCGAGTAGTGTCATTTGAGGGCACTCATGTAGATTATAGTCTTCTCTACCTGGTCATGTTCTAGTTCAGTGGATGTTCTTCAGATCAGCAGTTATTCTTCGACAGAGTTTGCATGTTCTTCATGCTTCAGTGGTGTTCTTCCATCTCTTTTTGGAGTAGAGTTTTGTTCCCATGTGGTTTTCTCTATTTCTCCGGTTCATAGAGATTTCATTGTATTTGGGTACCTGATCAGGCCTTGTTGCCGGGACCCATCTTTATTGATTTTCCCTTTTTAGGGTTTCTTGACCTATTAAAGGTTGAGTTTTTTCTTTTCTTTGTAAGAATCACATTACATATTTTTTTGAATATTGAGCTCTCTCTTTTTGAGCATATTCTTTATGTTTTGTATGTTCTTCAAATTTTTGCTTCATTGTTTCTCCTTGTAACAGGTTATTCGGCTTGCAGAAGATCTTCAGGCTCCTGTGGTGTTGTATTTTCTCAACTCCTATAATATTACAGTAGGTTGATCATAGATAGCTATGATATCCTTCAACGTTTGCTTCATCCAAACCACCTAAGTGCAGTTACTAGCAGCAACAATGTACTCATCTTTAGCAGTAGATGAGGACACTGAATCATGTTTCTTGCTAGCCCATGAAACCAAATTCTTCCCTAAAAAGAATGCTCCACCAATGGTTCTCTTCCAGTCATCAGCATCACCAGCCCAATCAGAATCAGTTTAAGCACATAACATGAAATCATCATTCTTTGGTTACCACAAACCATAACCCATAGTTCCCTTCAAGTATTTGAATATTCTCTTAATAGTGGTGACATGACTCTCTTTTGGATTAGCTTGATATCTAGCAGCCATGCACACAACATGCATAATGTCAGGCCTAGTCTGAGTAAGATATAGCAGTCCACCAACCATAGATCTGTATAAACTCTAATTAGCTTTTGGAGATTCATCATTTTTAGACAATTTGCATCCAGCCACCATAGGAGTTCCAACCAATTTGGAGTCATCCAACCCAAACTTCTTCAGCAATTCCTTCACATATTTAGTTTGAGATATAAAGATACCTTTTCTAGTCTCTGAAATCTACAAACCTAAGAAAATTTTCATCTCTCCTATCATAGACATCTCAAATTCCTTCTGCATATCACCGACAAACTTCATGCTCAAGTTATCATCTCCTCCAAAGATAATATCATCAACAAAGACTTCAACAATTAAGATGTTATCATTCTCAATCTTAAAATATAGATTACTATCAGCAGTACCTTTATTAAATCCCAATTTCAGCAATCTAGCATACCAGGATCTAGGGGCTTGTTTCAATCCATAAAGAGATTTCTTTAATTTACATACCATGTCTCCATCATGTGATAATGAAAATCCATCAGGTTGCTCAATGTAAACTTCTTCCTCAAGATCATCATTCAAAAAGGCAGATTTGACATCCATCTGATATACCTTGAAATCTTTATAAGCAGCATATGCAAGCAATAGTCTAACAACTTCAAGTCTAGCTACCAGAGCAAAAGTCTCCTCATATTCAATTCCTTCTTTCTGTGAATATCCTTTGCATACTAGTCTTGCTTTATTTCTAACTACTTCACCAGCTTCATTCAATTTATTCATGAATACCCATTTAGTAACAATAATATTCTTATCTTTAGGTCTAGGAACAAGCTCCCATGTATAATTATTTTCAATCTAATCTAATTCTTCTTCCATATCTCTCATCCAATTCTCATCTTTACAAGCTTGAACAACATCTTTAGGTTCAATTTTGGAAATCAAACATACCTCTTCAGCAACTAGCCTTTTTCTAGTCATCACACCTTTCTTTGTATCTCCAATAATCTATTTTTCTGAATGATTCAATCTTACATACTTTGGAGTCTTCTGATTGTTCTAATTCTAAGGTACCTGCACCTCTCCACTGGTAGTAGTAACATCCAGATTAATAGTTTCTACCAGACCATTCTGCTTCAATCCTTCAATCTGAATAGGCGTTATAACAACATGGTGACCATCATCATATCCACATGCTCTGATCTCTTTTCTATAATCCTCATCAACCTTCACATTTGCACTTTCCACTACTTCCTTAGTCTCTTATTGTAGCACCAGTAGGTTTTTCTCTTAATTGAATATCCCAAGAAGATTCCCTCATCACTTCTTGCATCAAACTTTCCTATATCCTCATCTCTCTTGATATAACACTTGCTACCAAATATTTTGATATATCTTATAGTAGGAACATGACCAAACCATAGTTCATAAGGAGTCTTACTAGTATCACATTTTATATGAACTCGGTTGAATGTGTAAACAATAGTGCTAATAGCTTCTCTCTAGTAGATCTTCGCAACATTCCTTTCAATCAACATAGTCCTTGCAGCATCCAAGACATTTATGTTCTTCCTTTCAACAACTCCATTCTGTTGTGGGGGTCTAGGAGTAGATAATTGTCCTCTAATCCCATGGTTCTCATAGAATGAATCAAACTCACCGGAATAGAATTCTCCTCCCCTGTCAGATCTCGGACATTTCACCTTCAATCCTAACTCAGTAGTCTCAACCTTTGTTTTGAATATCTTGAACTTGTTTAATGCTTTAGATTTCTCCTTCAAAAATAAAACCCACATCATCATAAAATAATCATCAATTAGCAACATAAAATATCTGTCACCTTGCACACTTCTAATATTTGTAGGTCCACATAAGTCAGTATGTACAATATCTAGTAGTCCATTAGATTTATATTTCTTGCTCTTGAAAGAAATATTTGTTTGCTTACCCAATTGACATTCTTTACATACCGGATTAGCAGGCTTAACAATCTTAGGCAAATCTCTAATAGCTTGTGTAGAATTGATCTTAATCATTGAATCAAAATTAACATGGCACATTCTCCTATACCACAACCAAATTTCATCAATCTGAGCACTCAAGCAACTTTTCTCACCATCATTCAAATGAAATATATTACCTTTAGTCTTAGTTCCAGATGCAATCTCTATACCGGAGGCATTTAGGATCTTGCATTTACCATTCTTGAATTGTAAATCATAACCTTTGTCAACCATTTGTCCAACTCTCAAAATATTATGCTTCAAACCTTAAACATACAAGACATCATCAGTATTATGCTTAACATCAAAGGAAATAGAACCTCTACCATAGATCACACAGGCTTTGTCATCTCCAAATCTTACTATTCCACCATCATACCTTTCCATACTCACAATTTTTTTTATTACATGTCATATGATGTGAAAAACCGTTGTCAATTACTCATTCATCTTTCTCTTCAACTTTAGCAGCTAAAGCTTTCTTCTCAATAGTACAGGTTGTGGAATTAACAGGTACCGGTCCATCTTCTTTGATAGAAATAAAAACAACTTCATCTCCTTCTGATTCTTCATCTATAACTCCTTCATCAACAATATAGTAATAGTTCTTATGATGCTTATACTTCTGGTTAGACTTGTAAGGCTTATCATAATTCTCATGCTTCTCATATCTATCATTTCTATCACACTTATCAAATTTATCATGCCTATCATATTTAGCCATTCTCTTCGAGCATCTAGAAGCAAAATGTCCTACCTTATTGCAAGAGAAACATTTCAAAGGCAATTTTCCATCATACTTACCAACTCCTTTAGGCAGTCTTTGAGCAATCAATGTTTCAAGATCTTCCAATTCTCTTTCTTTCTCTTCCATCTCTCTTCTCTCTCTTTCATATCTGGATATTTTGCATTCTTTGGGATCATATTTCTTCTTTCCAGATACATGTGCTCTAAATATTGTTTCAAGTTTTCCATGTGATTCACCAAATTCACTCAGCTCAAATGCAGCAATCTTTCACACCAGCATATCTCTTGCTTCGGATCTCATCAATAACAGCTACCTTATGTTTGTAAGCAGGAAGAAAAGATCTCAGCACCTTATCAACAATTTCATCTTCTTCAAGGGTTCTACCAGCACATCTGATATCTAGGACAAGACCATTCACCTTATCCATAAAGGTATTTATATTCTCATCTTCTCTTATTCTCAACATCTCATATTTTTCTTTCAAACTCTGCAACTTAGCAACTTTGACTTCTTTATCTCCTTCATACAAGGTTTCAAGCTTCTCCTAGATCTCCTATGCAGTTTGAAGTCCCATTACATTTGTCATCTTTGAATCAGTCAGGGCACTCAACAATGATTCTTTCGCTCTAATATTATTTTCAGCTTCCTTGATCTCATCAGCAGTAACCAGTCCATTCTGAGGAACAGCGTAGACATTCTTTGTAATTTTCCAATAATCTTCTCCAAGACATCTCAAGTTTACTTCCATCCGGTTCTTCCATATAGCATAGTTACTACCATTAAATCTTGGATGCTCCTTCTTAAAGATAACACTTCCACTTATAGTTGCCATCTCAGATCTTCTCAAGTGATTAAGCTTCTTTCAGAGGATCTAGATCTGATACCAATTGTTGGCAACAACAATGAAGGAAAACTAAGAGGGGGGGTGAATCAGTTTTCACTGGATCTAAAAACTTAACCACAAAAAAATATCTGATAAACTATAGCAACAACAAGGATAAGAAGATAAATAGCACAACACACAACACCAGTATTTTGACATGGAAAACTCGATTAAGGAAAAAAACATGGTGGAAACCTAACCACAAAAAGATTATACTCTACAGTAGTATGTGAAAATATTACAATGGGGAATGCAGATGCATTCAGGCACACTACCTAGAGATCACTTCTCAAAAGATAATGACTTGGAAGGCTACAACCCTTAGGGAAGTCTCACTGACTTACAACAAAATTTGGACTACAATCCGGAAGGAATGAACTAAAAGAATAGCATCTCCAAATGCCTGATGAGAGTTTCAGTTAAGCTCATTTGTCTGCTCTACAACACCAATCTCTTCTCAATCGCAATGTCGAAAGATGAATCCTTATTTGAACATATACCATTCTCTAATAATGTAGACACAACCATGATACCTAAATTACATGACAAGATCACCTATTTATACAATTCATCAACCTTGACAACAAGGTTGGCTAAACCTTCAACTTACAATTACAAAATTACATCACACAATACAAAGATTGACCACAAAACCAATATAATGATATACATGACATAACATGGTCCTAAATCAAATTCCAAGATGCTCACCACCATCTGTAATCATGCTAAGATAAACTGCAACATGCTACACCACCAAGAAAACCGCATAACACGAAGAGCATCGTCGGTTCAGCAAAATCACCAACAACTCGCATGAAGATCAATGAAAATCATCAAAATAAATAGGACACAATTAGGAAACACCAGAAAGCATGTTAGAATCATCAGCGACAGCTACACCAACACCACTTATCAAATCTTCATCGATCAACATCCAAAACTCAAGAATACACAAACAACAACAACTGTAATGAAGAAAAGATAACTTGTGGAGTACCAAATCATGAACCATTTGAAATGAAGATACACAAGACCATCCCAAATAGTCTCCCAAAGACTCATCTCAATATTTGATCACACCGAAATATACCGAAGGAAATACTGAACTCTACAAAGCACTGATCAGATAGACAAACTTCAAAACTGAATCATCTGATATGATCAATGAAGCTTTCTGGATCACCAAATACAATATAGAAGAATATAATGATACTATAAATACTCCATACACCAAAACATGATCCCAATACACCGATCTACAATCACCAAAGCAGGAATATGTTGACATCAATGATAACAACATATCCTACACTAATACATTTGGGGTCAAATTCCGACGGAGGTTTCCGACGGACAAGGAACATTGTGTGAAAATTTGATTTTTTATTTTTAAAATGCCCATGTTCGTCAGAATTCCGACGACCAAGGGCATTTTATTTAAAAAAAAAACACAACGCATTTTCATTTTGAAAGCAAACCGAAGCAAGCGGCGACCGTCTTGCCTCCCTGCCCCCCCCCCCGCCAGAGTGATCTCTGCACAAGCAAGGTAAGGTTTTTGGCTCACTTTTGTCTAGGTGAATTTTCTATCAAGGGTTTAGAATGTTTTTGGCCACAGTAGAGCGATCAATTCTCAATTTTGTTTGGTAAATCATCTTCGATTTGCACGCAAAGGGTGCGTTGAATACTTGTATAAGTTGTAATGGAGGTTATAGAAACTTGTATGAAGCATCTGTTTCTTCCTGAGTTTCTTCCTCTCTGTCTATAGATTATTTTTGTGCTTGTATTGAAGTTTCTGCAGTGAAGCTATCTATATTAAGAACTCCTCTACATATTTCAATCCGTCACAAGTTTCCTCGTGTCCTGTCATTCGGACTTGAGTAACATTTAAAATGGATGTCTTTCGGCTTTGATACTCAGTGGTCCACTTTCCTAGAACATAAAGAACACAAAGGAGTAGAGGTAGTTAAACTGACAGCAATCTATCATTAAATGTTGATTTCATCAAGCAGGGTGTTCGAAGGATAAAGGCCATTAAAGGCATTTTGTCCTTTTAGCTTTGATCGTATCATGAACTTCTACGATCTCCTCATTCTCCTACATTGGGGTATAATACTCTAGTTTCAGCTTAATTTTGATTAAAGTTGCGTCTTGAAGTGTTTATATGCACATCTTTCACAGAGTAAACATGCAACATACACTACATGTAAAGGTCACTCAAAAAGGATGGAGTACCATATCTCATCAAATGCAACTCAATGGGAAAGAGGACTAGATTCGAAAGAGGGTGGTAAAGAGTTTTATTGCAATGGCCTAAAGTATTGTCCAAGATGAATCAATTACACCCCTCACAGAAGATGAGGTTACTCAACCATACAAGTCTTAGCGCTCCAAGAGCGAGCATGTCTTCCACACTCATACCAAGTCCATACGAGCACTCCAAATATAATAGTGCACCGTTATCTTGGTTCATTTTAATTTATCATGTCTTTCTTTAGTTATCACTTAGTTAAGAAATTTCTGCACAAGATATCCTTAGGCCCCTTTGTGCCCTAGCAAATGTAGGAAGCTATTACATACTTCTCTCTAACACCTATGTCCTTACTTCATACTCACAACATCAAGTGTGGCACAAAAAACAAGGCAAGAATTAAAATACATCAAGTGTGGCACAAATTTGGATCAATAATTTTTTCAAGTCTTAAAAGGCATATTATGAAAAATCATGGAGTCTTCAAATCTTCCATTCTAAAACATTCAAATTCAATTGCAAAATTCAATTTTTCTTAGATTTTTTCCAAATGTAAAAACCAAAAATTTTATGCAAACTTTATTAATTGAGGTCAAATTTTCTCAAATTTTGAAATTCGAAATATAAAGTGTCCCTTTGGTTAAAATGTGAACATCTAATTCAAGCAATAAACTTTGAATTTCAATCATTTTTTAAAAAATTGTCATGGTGAGGGCACAAAATGTCATTTTTTTTAATTTTGAATAAATTAAGTCCTACTCTATTTGCTTCAAATTTCATTCTAAGAAAGAATTCCAATGTTTCCTTAAGGGTGAGCATGGCATCCATTATGCAAAAGGACTCAAATACAAAGATAAAGAATACAATTACCTTCATTTTCAAATTTGAAAAAATGGCTTTCTTGTAATTTCCTCAAAATGGATGAAGTTGAATCCACACACATATCAAGCAATCCTTTGTCATCCTCAATCCAATTCACTCCCAAGCTTTTACAATTGAATTGAGTCAAATCCCTCAAAATTTTAAATTTTCAAAAGAACTCTTTTGAAGAGCATTTTTCTTTAAAACCTCTATAGCCAAGTGGAGAAATAACCATGTACCTATAACTACTCAATGCATATGTCAAGAATACCTATTCAATACATATATAGTTGAAGCACATCATAAACACCCAACAAGACCAACATCATAAAAATATAATTCAATGCATCAAGATATCATATAATCAACGAACACATTTAGTAAAACATAAATAATTTTATGCACATTTATGAACTAAAGCATTCAAATAAACGAGGCATGTAAACATAACATAGCCACCTCAAATCATATTGAACACCAACAATCGACATGTTGAGGAACCTCATCTTGAAACATGGGGATGGTCCAAACACACCATTCAAAGCAAGGACAACAACCACAACTAAAACTCACAAAAAACAATGAAGCTAAAACATCCTTCAACACCCAAGACAAAAAACACAAGAACAACATATGCATCCCCTAATACATAGTTGAAGTCTAGTGATGTTGAGATCTACATCTCAACAATAGAAATGGGGTGTTAAAATTATATTTATAATGGTTGATATATATGCTAACATGTGGTACACTTCCCCCAAGGTAGTTATATTCTTATGCTTTGTAAGTCATCCCACTAGCAAATTAGATTAAAATAGTGTATCCCACGTGTGGGGGAAGTGGTAATGGTAGTGTTAGTTATTTGAGTGTTATATATTGTGGGGCTCAGGAAAGAGAAGGGAAGTGAAAAGTATTTGTGTTTAGGATCTCATGATTTTTATTAAAGGTAAATAGGTTTTAGGTTATAGACTCCTAAAACCCAATTTAATCAAAATATCAATAAAATAGCCACTAACCAATAACAAAAGATCAAACTAGATGATTTGAAAGGGCCTAGAGTCTTGTCAATGTCATTTCCAACCTAAACAATTTCATTTCCTTTTTTTCAATACGCACACACTTAGCTTGACAATGGGATTTTGAAACAACTCTTTGAACAACCATCCAAGACACCATTTTCAAGTTCCTTTGATCAAGGAGACTGGACGAAATCCTCAACCAAAGTCACTTCATGTAATGAGGAAGAATGCCTACCCAAAGATGTTGTATGTTGTATCAATTCCATAGACTAGGTGAGTGCATGACTCCTTGCACACTCTTCTACCATGGTAATAGCTCTTCGATTAAGTCCACTACCCATCCTCAACCATCAAGACAACATCCTCATTAGTGGTGCAGGGGCACCTCATGACCAAGGCAATCATGAAAAATACCATGAAGTTTTAAAGGAATAATGATGTGATTCATCCATATTTGCAATAAGATAGGTTATTTTGTTGATTTTTGTAATAAACCCCACCTTGTTACCCAATGTCATGGATTTGGCAGGATGATAAGCCACCATAGGCATATGGGCCTAGGGGTATTGAATTGAGTATTTTAGGTGTTTTTAGGTGTCTTAGGATTTTTTAGACATGTTTTAATGACACTAATACCATTGGATTCAATAGGTGTCAAATTTGGTTAAAATATGTCAAAATTGTAAAAATTGTCAAAGTTGCTAATAACCATTTTTGGTTAAAAAGTGCAACTTCTTTCCAAATGGTTCCCATAGTTCAAAAAAGTAGTTTATAACTGATGGGAAGGATATAAATCATGATTCCAACCACCGTTTGGGGGTTGTTGACTTGTTTGTAATGATTTGGCATCAAAAAAGCAATAAAATTTTGTGATTTTCCTGCAATTTTGCTGCTATAATCATTGTACCATATTGTATGGACTTGATAGAACAATAAAAATGGTGGTATGTGTTAGAGGAGTGAATCACCTTTCAAATGAGACTATTCTGAGGTCTTTATCCATTCTTGAAGTGGAGATATCTGCAATTTACTGGAAGTTGCTGGGTTAGGACAACGTTCCCTAGGTTTTGGCATTAAAATGGTGAAAACTTGCTAATCCTTCTTAGTCACTCAATGGCCCTAGAGGATAAGCAAGGTTTAAAAATTTAATTTAATATTTTTAAATAATTTTTCAGGTTTGGAGTGGAAATGAGCAAGGGTTTGATGCACTAAGGTGGGCAACTCCATGTGGCCACCTAGTGAAGGCATACAAGAAGGTTCCATAGTTGGAGTTTGGGGTGTCACCAAGGTCTTAAACCTGGTATTTTGTAGTTTTTACATGTAATTGATAGTTACATACCATTAATTTTCTTGGGAAGCACTTTTGAAGGGTACTTGCTTTGTAAAATAGACCTAATTGGGGCTATTAGGCCTACTAGTCAAGCGTAGGGTTAGGTCCTTTGCATAATTGATCAGCCTAAACCCTTGGGATATGTGTTATAAATCCATGGTAGGGGTCTAAATCCATTTTAATCCTTAGGTTTCCTTTGGCATGATTGGGAGAAAAACAACAATTCTGGTCTGGCAGGGCTACAAGGGCTTGTAAGCCTCTAAAACAGCAACTTTGCAAAATTACCTTAAGGGAATCAATCCAAGCCTGGGATAAGGTCTCTCTAACCTTGAAACCTTCAAATCATACCATTTTTAGTCACATTTTTATTGGGAAGAGTTCCAACCATAGTTGGACCAATTTGGCCTAGTGAGTCTCTTGCAGCCATTGGGAGCGTTGGGGGGATAGAACCCTGCATAGAAGCAAACAAGTTGGAAGTGATATGGAACCTATATATTCAAGTCTTGAACACCCCATGAAGTCATTTTGAAGTGCTAGGGTCCTTGGTTGGAGGTTTGAGTAGAAGAACCTATTCCACACCTTACCTGGGGCTTTGCATCAATTAGAGTCTTGGAAATGTCAATGTCCACCAAGATATAGGCAAAAGTAGAGTGGTTGGTATCAAAGGTTGTGGAATCTACCTTCAGAAAATAACCAATAACATTTTTGATATCTTTATAATAGAAAGTATCTCATAAACGAAAGAGAAGGTTAGGCACCCTCGCCAAAGTGACATTATATTGAGAGATTTTCATCAAAAGAATGGAAAACTCAAGAAGCTATGGTGACATATTGTGGCATTAGTAGGGATTATCTCTATTGACCACACCTTTCAAAGATAGTATCCCCTAGTTCTCCTCATAGAATGGACCATTGGATGGCTCATAGTGGTATCCTATCCTACATTTATCTTGATGGCATTGCCGATAGTTGGTCTGTGGTTCTTGGTACGGGTTTCCTCTGACCCTATTCTCTTATTTATATCTGTGTTCCAACATGTGGAGATTGATTTTTGTCATGCTATGATGATTTTCACGTTTTCATGTGTTTTGACATTATGCAAATAGGATTGTGAAGTTTCCTTCAATTATTGATGATATCTCATCTTTGTTGCATGGGCCAACAATTTTATTTTATCTTGTTTGAATTAGTTTAATCACTATTGTGAGTTTTCTCTATTGTGTAGTTATTGTGGCTATGTTTGATTTGCTATTGGAATTGAACACATTTATTTGACTTATTATTGGTACTATTTTTTCTTTCTTTCAATATTTATGATCTTTGCTAGTTTAGTGAAACTCTTGCTATTTCTAAATGTTGCCTTCTTTGTTGTGATGTGATTCCTCACCAAGATCGACGTAGATAACCTTGGATGAGTGTATATAAGGAATCAAACATTGGGAAAATTTGAGGATAGGGGTAAGTGTTTGTTGTATGGGTAGCTATGATCCACTTGTACATTCTTAGTGATTATTGACAGCTATGTCTTGGAGGCTAATCCCATTAAACAAACAAGGGGGAAGTCATACATAATCGTATGGATCCTCCCTAGTTGTGTGTGGATTCAAGACCATCATTTCATATGGTTCTTGGTTACTTTGTGAGACCATGGCATCCTCTTAGACCAATATGTGAGCCTTGTATTATTATCCCTGCAATGTGGATGAATAAGTGTATTTTAAAATAAATGCTTTGCTTAGAATACTCAAAAATGTCTCTCAAAAAGTCTGCAACAGGCAAACTTTTAGTAAGAATTTGCAGACACAATGCTCAAAAATTCACACACTACATTAAATATGTTCTCTATTAAGTTCAATGTTTTAAGATGAAAAAGAAGAGTTAAATGGTTTTGGTTCGATTTACAATTTTTGTGAAGCTTTTGCACTGAAGTTTCCATAGCCTAATTTTTTTGCCTGTGAAGAAAGACCATGTCAGATAATATCAATGAAGAACAAAATAAGGAGACAATTGCTAGATTATGGTCTAACTTGAAAAGAAAAGGTGATGGGAAATGTTATTGTCCTTGCAAAATTTGTAAGGGCTTAAAGACTAGAAGACTTCTAATCAAAATAGCTAAGAAACATTGTAGGCAGCATGGTCACATTGAAGGGGGACATGATTATCATCCACTGGTAAGTTGTTCATTATATCATTTTAACAATTTATATACATAAGAAATCACTTGATAATGAGATCATGATCACGGTTTATTTATGTATATCAATTTTATATAGGTGGAGCACCCTGGAGCACATGGTATGGATCAACAAAACCTTGAGAATATTGTTTTCGAAGTGGAGGAACATGGAGGTGTGAATATCGAAGCTGAAGATAATGATCCCACGGAAGATGACGATCATGCACCAGAAAACACAATTGAAGATGATGGTACAAATACATTGATCCATGACACATTTAGTACTGGCACAGCTGATCATGATGATCAAGATGACCTTGATGTTCATGATTTACCTCTTCTTGAGAAGGCATATGAGCCCCTTTACAAAGGCTCCCAAACAACTCTTCTCTCTACTGTATTGTTGTTGGTGAACTTGAAGGTTATGAATGGTTTATCCAACATAACAATCTCACGTATGTTAAGGTGTGTCATACATGTCATTACAGTTAATAAATGGTGAATCATGTACCATTAATATTCTTTATATTAACACCTCAAACTTTTTTTTTTGTTGTAGATTGATAGGTGATTTTTTCTTACCACCATCAAATATTCTACCTCGCTCATACCGAGAATTATCTGCCATTATGAAAGATGTTGGAATGGAGTATCAAACAATAGATGCTTGTCCCAATGATCATATTATATATCATAAACAACATGAATTTGGAACAGAATGCCCTAAATGTCATATCAGTAGATATCGAACAGATCAAATAACAAAAAAGGTGCCTCGCAAGGTTCTTTGTTATATTCCCATTATTCCACGTATGCAACGATTATTCGGGTGCACTAGCTTGGCACAATTTATGGATTACCATGCACGCAATAGAAGTCAAGATGACATTATTTGAATGCCTGCAGATGGTTCAACATTTATGGACATAGAGGAAAAGTGGCCACACTTTAAAGAAGAACATCGTAATCTCAGGCTTTCATTGGCAGCGGACGGTGTCAATCCATTTGGAGAGTTGAGATCTGTTTACTCGGTGTGGCCTATTTTTGTTATCAACAATAATATTCCTCCATGGATGTCAATAAACAAGGAGCACATAATGTTGGCAATGATTGTTCTAGGTATTTTATCATTTAATAGTCATCTACATTTAATTATAAATATTGCAGTAAAATGGTCATAATAATTATGTAATGTTTTTGTTCATTCCACTAGGCAAGTACCAAGTTAAAGATATGAATGTATATATTGAGCCTCTTATTGACGAGTTGCTGGAGTTATGGAATGGTGTGACCATGTATGACATCTCTAGACCAATAGGACAAAGATAATTTCAATTCCATGCAATGCTTGTATGGACAATACATGATGCCCCAGGCCTAACACATTTTTGTGGTATGTTATAGTGTTCAAGTTGCGCATGATAATTATAATTATAAAAATTAACAAATTTAATAGAATTATACATTATCTTGTAGATCTTCAAACAAAGGGAAAATTTGCATGTCCAGTTTGTGGTCCAAAGATGAAATCCCGTCATTCAAAAAGTTTAGGAAAGCGGTGTTTGATGAGTATAGGCACTTCCTTCACAAAAATCATAAGTACCGGAATACTGAAAAACATCTTTTCAGTGGGAAAGAAGAGACTACATCAAAGCCATGAAGAATGACTCCTCACTTATGGAAGTTGGAATATAATAGAATTAATCGTCAAGGTAATGTCATTCCATCTAATGGTTTATGTTTGGAATTTGAATTTTTCTATCGTGTTTTGTTTACTGATGATGTAATTGATGATATTGAAGGTCATCAAGGCATGGATGGCCACCTTCCAAAGGGACTAAAAAGTTGTCCCAGACAATTCAGTAGGTTGCCTTACTACGAGCAGCTACAAATTGTGCATTTGTTTGATACAATGCATATTGGAAAGAATATAACAGAGACATTATGGAAAATATTGGATGGAAGGCATGACAAAGAAAAAATTGTCAAAATTTGTAGTGACATTGTGGAATCGAATCATGCAATGAAAAATGTCATTCAATCAAATAGCAATGGAGATCAGATTAATATAAGTGCCCTTCCTTGGTTATTAACGGAGCAGCAAAGCAATTCTATAAAAGAAGTCATACGAAAAATTCGATTTCCCACAGGATTTGCTGCGAACATAAACAATCTCATATCAAAGAAGAGTGAATTTGGGCCAGGGATGAAAATGAAAGGAAATTCGCAGCCAACATTATGACAATTTCCACATAACCCAAATTCAGATTTTAACCAAATCAGCACATAAGATCCACATGCAAAGAATAGACAACATACTCACAAAATGTGACACAAGATATACCCTGGGAAAACCCTCATGAGGGAAAAACCCAGCCTCCAAAAGCATCATCCACCATGTATTATCAGCAATGCGTCCATTACAATACAACTATGGAAAGCCTTCAAAACCCAGCCATAACCAAGCACTCCATGTGATCAAGCATGAATCCACACATCCCAAGCCATGCTTCCTCCTTCACAAATGCTAACCTGGCTTCATATCCCAAACAACTACCCTTGTGGTACTTTTATAGAAACAAGTAACCACAAAACCACTAAGTGGTATTACATCAAAACCATGTGCCCAAAACCATGTGACAATAAAATAATATTTTCCTTACCAACCTTTTAATGTTTTCCTTAACTACCCATGACCCACATTAAATATTGGGTACTTTATCACAATTACATTCCCCAATATAAAATAACAATACCAATGTGTCAATACAACTCATCAAGTGGTTACAAGAATATCCAAAAGGATCTCTACATGTTGCACGTCCATCTAGGTGCTCCTAGGTGCAACAATACAATGATATTACAATTTAATTCTTTGTCCACCTCACACAATAATAAAACAATACAATAATAAACCATTATTATGCAAGGTGTACAACACCATTTCCCAACAGAAAACGCATGATTGGCATACCTTCATTAAGGTAATTTGCATTCTTGTGTATTTACTATATATTTGTATACTGCGCATGTACTTTTCATTGTATTATGTTAGAAAACAATGAAAAGGTCATTTTATAATTGTTGCAGTACGTTCTACCTCTATCTCTCCCATACCACTTCGACAATAATATCAAGCAAGTCATATATGATCTTGGAAAATACATGAGGTAAGTAGTGATGTTTGTTCAATTTGTTGTATAGATATTATATTTGCCATTTGTTTTACTTGTTATGCAATATATTGTATATTATTTTGTAAAGTCTCGTTTATATATTTTTGCGTCTTCAATCTCTTTTAGGTGGTTGTCATCTAAAGAAATCTACAAGGAAGATATAAAATATTGGAAGAGAAAAATCCCTCATCTAATGTGTGAAATGCAAAAGTGTCTACCTTCAACTTTTTTCAATGCACAAGAACACTACCTCATACACCAAGTTGAGGAGATCGAATTGTGTGGACCTGTACACACTAGGTCAATGTGGATGGTTGAGAGGCACTTGAAATTTTTGAAGGCTTTGGTTCGACAAAGAGCACATCCTGAGGGTTCTATGGTGGAGAGATATATGGTATACCAAATTATGGTGTACATTACTGAATATCTTCCTAAGTTTGCAGCAAAAATCCACGTAGATTGCATTTGGGATCCCAACCCCATTAATAAATTCTAAGGGGAGCACTTGATGGGGAAAGGTAGATTGAAGAAAGTGAGAGGTAATTATAAGATGTTATTGTAGTAAATTAATTCTTCGTCTTCTAAATAAATCAGTTGTAAGTGGTCTATTAATTATTTGTACAGTTGGTCGGGAGTGGGATGCGCTACATTTGTATATTGCAAACAATCTTGATTGGATGATGGTGTGGATTGAACGATGTCAACATTCTAGTTGCACATTAACATGGGATGGTGTCACTTCATTGGTTAAAGAAGCTCATCGTAATGGAGATTCCAATGTTACACAAAGGGAATTGATTTAGCATATGGTTTAAGAGATCAACAGGTATGTATAATTTTATTAATCACCCGTATGTTTATCAACTCATGATGCAATAATTTTAATATGTTAGACATATTGCAGGTCAAACACCACAAGGCTATGTGCTGCAATGGTCATAAATTTCGCATCAAACAATTGGATGACATGAAGAAAACTTGTGATTCTGGGATAACTGCAGTCTTTGAGGTGACCAATATTTCATCTAGAAACGACATACATCCTTAAGTGTCTCAAAATCGATACTATGGCATTTTGGATGATATACTTGAGTGTGACTTTAATTCCTTCAAATTAGTTTTGTTCGTCGTCAAATGGTATAGGCTACGACTGAATAAAAATGATCTTGATAGAACTGTTATCGAACATGATAATGGATTTACAATGGTTAATACAAGGTCGTTTGAACGAGTTGGGGATGAGCCCTATGTTCTTCCAAGTCAATGTGAGCAGGTATTTTACTCAGAGGTTCCACATAAACCATGTTGGTCACTTGTTGTTAGACGTGATCCAAGAGGAAGGCTGATAATGTATAATGTGATGGAAGAAGAAGATACCGAAGAAGTAGAAGATGATATAGATGATGATCACGATCGACAGTTACTCGATGATGTTCCTGACGGAAATGTACACGAAGAAGAAGCTGATGATGATGATGGTGCTGTTGCTGATGGTGATGGTGATGGTGATGGTGATGGTGATGGTGATGGTGTCGGTGATGGTGATGACGATGACGATGATGAACACAATGATGATGATGACGACGACTACGACGACGACGACGACGATGATGATGATGATGATGATGATGATGATGATGATGATGATGATGATGATGATGATGATGGTCATGATGATGAGTTGGATGAAGAAGAAGATCAATGACATGAATGAAATGTATGAGATGCGATTATTATATTATCTATTTAATATTGATATCTTGATTGAAATTGATTTGACTTATATGGTTACATAAATAATTCATATGTTTTCAATTCTGATGCCATTACTTAATTAATTCATGATGCACCTCTAGCTATGTGATAGATGGTGATTTAAAATACATATGTGATGGATTACATGCTTATGATGATACATGTGACATTTTTTGAACTTTGTGTTTATTTATGGAATGTGGACTACTTATTAGCTATGTGATGGATTACATGTTTATGATGAAACATATGTGATTCTTATGATGCTCAATTACATATATGATGATACATATGTGATGCTTATGATGCTTATGATACTACAGTATTTATTGTTTATCAAATTACAAATGTAATGCTTATGATGCTCAATTGTTGGTGCAGGAACCTGAACCCCTTTGACAAGGATCTTGCATAATCTCATGGATCGACAGGTATAAGTCAATACACCTTATAGAAATAATATATTTTTAAAAAATTACAAGAAAAACAAACTTCCTCAGTTTTTCAAACCTCAACATTAGTAGCAAATCTAATACAGTTATCAACACTTGAGGCCCCAGTTGGACTTACTCAAATTTTAATCTCAACATCAACTTTATGGCCGACTTCTTCATCAATTTTACCCTCATTTGCAAAAATCTCTCTCTCATTACCAACTAACTCTCTCATTTGATGGTGCACAGGTATCACCAAATAGGTATTTGTCAAATGTGTCTTCCTCGATTGAGGGAAATGCAGGAATAGAAGAGGAAAGTGAGACATGTAGTAGATCTCAAATAGGGAGATCAACTAGAGGTCAAAAGATTAGAAGAAAATTCAATAAATGCATGGAATTTTTTCTTGCTCAAGGGGGGTCACGTTCTTATGATGATGAGACCAAAGGCAACATTGAGGTGCCTTTGAGGTACAAACATCTACTGAAAC
The DNA here is from genome assembly GCF_030272615.1 of Cryptomeria japonica. Lineage (NCBI taxonomy): Eukaryota > Viridiplantae > Streptophyta > Pinopsida > Cupressales > Cupressaceae > Cryptomeria > Cryptomeria japonica. The sequence continues at coordinate 530,032,194 of NC_081412.1, read as the reverse complement.
AATGTGTACCCAAGGAAATTCCTCCAATAAACACTGATTTTTGTGTTAATGAGAGGATATATTGCATAGCACCTTCATCGTTACATGGTTTGGGCCTATTTTCCATGGACAACATAAAGGTCCGTTACAACAAAGTTGCTGAATTGACGGAGTTTGTTGGACCTTGTTACAATTATAATGATTGGATGCAGATTGTTCGATATAAAAAAAGTATGCGTAGGTATGCACTGTCAGCCAATTATATACAACAAAAAGATAATGATCAAAGTAAATGAGTGGTTGTATACATTGATGGAAGGCCAAAAGCAACAGGGGATATTGTAGGTTTTATAAATAGTACATGACCTGGGTCAATTAATAAGCAACCCAATTGCATATTTGAGGCACGTGAGGGAAATTGTGTGTTTGTATGTGCGATAAAATCAATAAGTGCAGGGGAAGAGCTGCTAATCGATTACAATTTGAATTGTATAGATACAAACAAAGTTACTATCATGGGGGTGGTACGTACTATATGTATACCATTTAAGCCAACTTCCAATTAATGAATCTCCAATAAACCATTATATTATTAAGTTTTTTTGCTAAGTCTATTGGTTTCATTTCGCTAACATTTTTATATTTTTTCTTTGTCACAGGGCCACATGGATCCACCACATAGCATAGATAGGGGTGTAGGTCCCGACACTTCTACGGAGCAGGTAAACCTCATTGTAATTGTACAAATTAGATAGAAGCAAACTGTTACATTATGATCTTTTCTTGAGTGTTTTGAAGTAATTTTGATAGTATTAATTATATTCTTGTCACAGACGGATGTTCGGGATAAGGGAAAGGAACCTGTAGTACCTCAGCACCTTCATAGGGATGTGGGGCACTCGACAATGTTATGCGCTGATGACATCGCACTTAGCGCAAACTCTATGCAATTTGTACAAAAGAATATTAGAAAAATTAGGCAAGAGATTGTTGATTTGGCAACTATAAGCCCTCAGACTAATGAGATAACAAAGAGGGTGCAACTATTGTTGACGACAATGGAAAACTTGCAAGTAAGCAGTAATGAAAGCTTTAATCATAACAAAAGTTCAATAATGGTTTATATTTTTTTCTCTTTTATGTCATTAACTAAAATATGTATGTGTTGTTTTTACAGAAATTTATAGGGCCTCATCATCCTGGTGGCGATGATCAGGGTATTGCGAGTAGTTCAGGTGATGACCATGTTCTATATATTAAAACCACTCCTTTGGACTTGTGAACTTGCTTTTTTAATGTTTTACATATTTAATGTATTACTCTTCAGGTGCTGACATGGGTCCGAGGTCGAGCCCAATTGTATTGCCGACTACAATGTCGGCAACACGTAGCATGCAGACATCGTCTGTTGCACCGGCTCGTGTTGACCCGCCCACTGGTGGTAGATACCTCTTTTTCTCTCTCTTTCGTTGTGTGTTTATTACCCTTGAAGTGTTCTTTCTTGGAGGCATTTCATAGTGGATTCATTTACTGTGGTAGGAGATGCACATGAGGATGCGCCAGAGGTGAGTACTGCTGATAACATACCATCATTTCCTGGATCTTCCTGTATTGCTAGTACGGGAACATTGCAGGCCACATTGGTGGTGAGCGATGAAGAATTGATTCCCTTGAAGATACAGAAGGTTCCAGGTACTTTAAAAATATTATTATATATAGTCTAATTGTAATTTACTTACTGATCACTCATTTTGGACTAATGATCCCATGTTTTTTTTGCAGGAAATGATATTTTTTATAAAAATCTTAATGACATTACATTGCAGATATTTGGGCCCGCCATACGTAAAAGGTGGAACATCATACGTGAACTAACCCTTATCCACTATTTTGATTTCATATCATTACTAGAATAGTTTTCCTTTTATCCATTTCTTGAACTATATCAAAGGTAGCTTCAGTTTCTTTCTAAATCTAACAGGTTTGTTTTTGCTTTAAAGGTGGAATGACCAAGAAAGTTAAAAGATGAACTCACAAACCGTATGGTAGGGTTGTTTGGAAATGACACATTTGACAAGACTAAGCTCTTGGAAAAAGCTAGCACATATCTAAAGTATGTGAGGGACCAATATAGAGACATTTAGAGAAGAACGTAAAGTATGAGCGTCCCCCCATGATTCCAAAGAGGGAGTGGAAGGACCTGATTTTGGATGCAAAGGAGAGAATTGAAAGGAAAAAAGGAAATACACCACCAGATGCCAGAAGAAGGTATGTGATACTATTAAGAATGTGAATATGTACTAATTATTCATTATATTTATATAATCTAACATATTTCAAACTTTTCATAGATTGAGTGACACGTCAAAGGCAACCAAGGCAAGACAAGAAAAGCATGGGCAACACAAACTCAGCTCTGGTGGTTATATGAAACTTGCCACATGAATTGTGAGAATCAATGAATTAAGTATCACATCAAAATATTTATAAATTGTAAACAATTTTTTTTTTATCAAACAATACAAGAAAAATTCACAATACTAAGCAAAAATGCAGGGCTCTGAATTCAATAGAGCGCCCACGGAAGATGACAAGAGAATTGGCTACCAGCAAGGCTATATAGCTGTGGCTGAACGGCTACGAGAATTGAGTGGGAAAACACGAGATTCTGATGCATCTGTCACAACGGTAATTAAGCTAAATGAAAATTATTTCAAATTGAATACTTAACCAATAATCTATTTGATGTCAAATTTCAACATAAAGTGACTATATTTTTTTTAAATAAGCAAGCAATGATAACACTGCACGTGACATTGGAATGCAACATGATAATCGTGGAATAGAACCTGTACATGAAGGTTCGGATGTGCATCCTAGTAGTGGAGGTATTCATTTTCTATTCAAATTTTTTTATTTAATTATTAATACAATTAAACATCTTAAATTGAAAATTAGTGTAGTAATTAATGTAACCTTTATTGTTAATATTTTAGAGCATGTAGTCAGTGGTGACCAAGTGGAGCATGATCCGGGTAGACAACATCAGGAACATGATGTTCCCCAATCAGGTAAAGAGGACCACTGTTATTCCTTTAAACAAATTTAATTGCAATTGGTGTATTGATTAATGTAACGTTTTGTATTTCAACTCCAGAGGATCTAGAGGGTGCTCAGCATGTTGAGGTTGAGGCTAGACAAAATGATGTGGAAGATGATGTGGCCCCATCAGGTAAAGAGTGTAACGGTTGTGTTCTTTAAATTAATGAAATACTTGTAACAATAATAAAAAAATGTTTTGAATTTAACCCAATTCTTTGTTATTGCAGAGGACCCCCCTTTGGTTCAGCATCCTCGTCCTTTGTATAGGACTAGGCATACATCAAGAGCACAAGAAGAGGGTAGAACATCCAAAGATGGGGGAAATGATGAAGAAACCGATGTTCCACTTAGTCTTTTCATAGCTTCAAAGAAAAAACAAAGAAAGAAATTATTGTAATCTACCTTATTTGATAATGACTGATTTTTATGTGTTAATGAAAGTAATTATGTGCTAATGAATGTTCATGAATGATATGTGTTGATGATTATTGATGAATGTTGCGTTTTAATGAAAGTTAATGAATTTTATGTGTTAATGAACGTTATGTGATAATGAATGAATGCTATATTTTAATAATGGATGAAAGAATGAATGAATGTTAGATGTTAACGGGGAATTTAGAGTGATGTTAGGGGGGGGGGGGGGGGGGGGGGCCAAATGAGCTTCCACCTTCACGTGGTTGGCCTTGTTAAGTAGAGAATATTAAACTATTCTCAAAACAAAGCAAAGCTCAATCAGATGTGAAATGCTTGAAAGGTGAGAGTCCACAAACAGATGTGAAATGTTTAAGTAGGCCTCCCAATGAAGTGGATCTCATAGACACGAAGAATCCTATATAGAGAATCATTGAGAGCCCTTGAAGAAGCAAATTTGAACTTCGATGAAGCAATACATGATGGAGGAATATCTTGCAAGAGGAAATCAAAGTCATTATGGTGTCATCTAGATCTGAAATGTGGTCTACTTTTCAAAAAAGTAAAGATGCTTGATATGAATGTGTCCTAGTGGGGTGAATCTAGAAGACATATAATCCTATTGCAAAGAATCATGGAAAGTTCTAGAAGAAGCAACTTTTAATTTTGAAGTAGCAACGTGTACAAGAGATGTTCTCATTTGTAGATGGAGTATCAAGAGGAGGATCACTAGTCCATGGACCATGTCATTGTTGTTAAATACCTACGCTTTTGTTCATAATCACTTGGTGTAGGAATGAATTCGATGAGATGGGGTAGGAAATCCTACATAATGTAATTTTTCACTATCCCTTGTTTCGAGTACAAATAGTTCTCTGAATTTATCTTGACAATAGAATGTCGGAATTTAATACCATAATCCATGATGAAAATTGCCAAAAATGGAAATTTATCTTAGTTTGCAATTACAAAATGCTTTTGTATAGGCCTCTCGAAGATTAAGTACATCAAATTGAGTGTATGTATTAGCAATCTCCCAAATTGATCAATGGTCTCCAAACCTTGTGAATTTTTATTTTTATTTTAACTCAAATATGTATGGTATAGGCATATCATTGGTTGTGTGATTTTTTTTTTCTTTAAATGCTTCTACAACCAAAAGAGACAACTTTTAGATGAAAATGGGGTCTTATGGGCCTTTTTGACACAATGGTAGGTTCTTTAGACCTGAAAATTACATCTGCATCAAGGAAAGTAGTTCAATCAGCATCAGCACTCATAAGAGCAGACCAACTCCTAATATATATATCAGCAATCAGGCAAACAGATCAGATATGAAATTATTGTTTACTGCAGGCAATAGTAATCTTACTCCATTTGTGGTATGCAGCATAATAGTACTCTTATGATTAATTATTCTCATATAGACATAGATAATAATATGCAATGCAATATTATACTTGATACATAACCTCCCCTACATTGGATATGAGAAATAATATTGAATATCTGATTCTTAAATTGTTGCAATCAGTCATGCGGGGGTTAATAGGGGAATACAAGGAGGGGAAACTGTGACGAGTTCCTCTTCTAAGTACACTACCCCATGGTGGATGACTGATGTGTCTACCACATGTGGGCCAAGGGGGGAAAAGGTGTATCCTGCCCTTGGGATTAGAAGGGAGGGATGCTCAGGACACCCTATTGTGGTTTCCCCATCAACCTCTACTATTGTGATTAAAGGGGTCTCAATCATAGAAGGGTGGATAAGGTAGCATGGATAGGGAGGGCAGGTACAAGTTTACCCACTAAGAACACCACCTCATATGGATGGCGGATTGCCACATGAGGCCAAGAGGGATGGTGTATCCGCTCTTGGGCTTAGCATGTGGACAGCTTCGGGTGCCCTATCATGTTTCTCATCCAAGCCCTATTATGGTTTAACTCCAATTATGCATTATAGATATTGTGTAGTTCACATAAAATTGAAATAGTTATGAATATATGCTATCTAAACCTAGTTGAAATGGTTGCTCTATGAATTATACTTTCAATACTTGTCTAACATGATTGCAGGTTTTATCTTGATGAAAATGTTTTATTGATAAAAATCTGAACAAGGTGAAGCACACCAACTAGAGGAATATGTGGACTGAAGAAACAAACCTATGGATAAATCCAAACATGACAAAATCCTTACTGCAGCTTTTGTTCTCTGTAAGCATTCAGAAAAACGTTGAATTTGTGATCTATAATTTACGTGTTTCTTAGTTTGGTTGACATCTTCAAAATAGACTCAAAAACTTATTTTTAGTACTGTGTCTTATTATACTTACCTTTTAATGTTCTTTAAAAAAAGAATGGTTGTAGACAGCGAAGTTCCTTGCAAATAGAAGAAGCTCGATTTTGCTTTTGTGACTTTGTCTGTTATGTCTGATTGTCAACAAAATACAGAGACATATGGAAGACGATTATGGTTCGTGGTTGTTTTTTTAGTTGAAACCATTATTATGAATTTTATGAATTTTTTTTTAACATTGACATGGTCAAAGCCTTAACTATGCATACTGTTCTCTTCAGATTATTATCTTACCCCACCTTTTCCATTTTAATTCATTTTAGTTTGATTCAATCTTTTAGTCAAGTTTAATGATAGTTTCTATTATGCCTTTTTAATAACAAAGATTAGATGTAGACATTTGCTTGTCCTTCTATGTTAGTGTGTTCTTACGAGGTCAATTCTTTCTTATCTCAAGAAACCTCATTGACCTACAAATTCTTATACTATGCTACTTACTACCACTGATATCTTAACAAAAGCACACAAACATGTAAGGTAAAACTCTCTCCAGAGAAGCCTGAGAAACACTGTAACTAAAATGCCTTGACCTCTTGCCAAGCATTCGATATTTAAAAGTCTTAAATCCTGTCCAAATCATAGGATAGACATTCAAATCCTGAGATCATTAATTCCCCTAATAAATGGATCCATGGTAGAAGCCTATAGAAAATGTGTTCCACAACAGAAAGGCAGATTCAAATTCAATTTTGACATTGCTCCAAAGGACAACCCAGGTATTGCAGGAAGTGGAGGACTCATTATGGATAGTGAATGTAAAGCCCTTCGCATTATTAAGCTTTAGCCCTCCACTTTGGCATTAGGGGACTAGAGATAGAAGAACGCTCACTCCTTGTGATCAAAGGAATGCAAAAGAAGGGAGTGACCAGCAGGAGGTTATATAATATTAGAACAGTATCAGTGCTAAGCACAGACATAACTTTTGCACATTGTTATGAATAGGCAAAGTTGGCAAACAAACCAGCGGAACTCCTCGTCTCCAGAGGAACCCTTCAAAGCAATCAAATAATTTACTAACGTCATTACAGAACTATCCAAAAGAAAACACTGGATTTCACTTATAAGACGAATAATTTCAATAATTTGAGCGAATAGCCTTCTAACATCCCATGTTTAAACCTTTCCCGCTAGCATGCAAATATGTAAACTAAGCTCTAAGGACCAGGAAAATAAACAACTATAAGCAATCTGTTCTGTACAATAGAAAACTAGGATCATATAGAACCTATGTTTTTGTTCTAATTAATCAGCTCTGAACAAATAAAAGAATGTGATAACATAGAACCTATTGTTTTATGCTCAGAAATGATAGTGGAATTCAACTTGCAATACCGTTATTTCCAGAGTTTACAAAAATTCTTCCCGACTTGTTTAGATTCTTATGTTCATGAAATATGCAGGGTTGGGTGTTATTAATAGTACAAACACATTTTCCTTCACTAAAGCCTCCGGCATGTGACATGGGAAGTGCATACAAAGCTGGGATTTGCAAGCAGGTGGAAGGTGGACAAACTATAATACTCTACACTGGTCTGTATGTCATGGCTCTTGGTGTTGGAGGCATTAAGGGCTCTTTGCCTATTCACGGGGTAGAACAATTCGATGAGAATGATGGAAAAGAGAGAAAGTTAATATCAAATTTCTTCAACTGGTTTTTGTACAGCATAAGCATTGCACTTGTATTAGCTTTCTTTCTATCATATACACTATATGCAAAATTAACTCGTTGTCTCAGATCAAATAACAGTTTGTTTGCATGATGACATTTCGTAATGTACAATAATGGATTTATGCTTTCATCAGGCTTTAATTATTAGCCACTTTTCTACAAAACCTTCTTTCTACAATCATTGACATATTTTAATGTTTATTGTAAAATTTACATAGTGTGGCAAAGTTTTATTTACAGTTGTTATACTTATTCTATACACATCCTTTTATAATTAATTTTTAAGTTGTATATATATTTGCATCCCACCCCGCCCCCTTCGTCATCCCCATGTCGTCCCCAAACTTAAGCCCTTGGTATGTTAAGATATGAAAGCTCACAATAGTTTCATTTGATATGTTAATCGAGGAAAAACCTACAATATATAGCTTCCAAGATTCCAAATCCATGAGGATCATGAAGAGGTAGAAAACCAAAAAAAGAAATTGCTTATCCAAGTTTCCAAATTTGTGACAAGGAAAAAGTAGAATCTCAATCAAAGAAGGAGAATGTGCAACTCATTATCTTATTCTACCTAAGTAAAAATATTACCTAATTAAGCTTTTTAATAGTGGAATATCACACTTAGGATAAAACATATCCAAGGTAAATAAAATATTACATTGATAGGCTTCTTTGGTTGCTCTAAAAGTGGTTCCTTATGAATTATGTTCTTGGATACTAAAGTTTCCAAATTCTGGGCACTCTTGATAGCTTCTCATAGAGATTGTGATTCAAAGGCTTTAACCAAACCTTTCAATGGTTTTTGTTGATGTGTTTTTTATGCACTATGCAACACAAAATAAAATACTAAGTATTTTATCCTCTTGAACAAAATCCTCCCAAGTGCTAAACTACGTGATCAAATGGGATGACTCCAAGATTCCAATAGTCAGGTCTTGACTTTATATTGTAGATAGACTCAATGATTGTGATGTGATATCTGTTGGAATCACAAGGGGGACTTACGTTGCTTGGGTCAAGACCTATCCATTCTCGTGTTTCATGACTGATTTACACTCCATGATTTAGGTCGTCCTTGAGCAACATCTTGACTTAGCCAAATTTTGTTTTGTGTACCCTAATTCTTTAATTTTGACCCCTTACTAGCATTGCCTTAGGTTTTATTGGAATTCTTTCTTCTCTAGCATGGGCACATTTCTAGGGTTCATTCGCACAAATTGCTCTTGATGAGCAAGCTAGTATCATGACCATGACTTAAACCAAATTTTAACTTAGTCAAATTATCTCCTCCAAACTTCTATGAGTTCATCGCCTTCATTCTTCATCATTTTGATGTCTTTTGTACATTGGAAGGTAATTCTTGACCACCATACCTCAATCTTGACCTATGCTACCATAAAACCCTACAACCTAGTCATGTTTACAATTGAGATCTTGGTGACTTGATCACTTAATACAGCTTAATCATGCAGGTCTCATCTAACTCTGACTCCAACACTTAAGCAAATCAACCCTAGCAACCAAGTACTTTGGGAAATATCTTGCAACTTGACAACATGGGTAATGATGGAGGAATGGAAGGTGAGACCTATAGAGGTGAGAGAGAGAGAGAGAGAGGGTGAGAGGAAGAGATAATGACCAAGAGAGGGTAGAGAAAGAGAAGTAGAGAGGGAGAGAAGAAGAGAGGGATGGAGAAAGAGACCTAGAGAGGGGAGAGAGAAGAGAGATAGTAGAGAGGGATAGAGAAGAGAGATACCAATGTCAATCTTTTTCAATAAAAAAAATTTCTGAAAAATTGGCCTACCGTCGGAATTCCGACATTAGGGGTGAAAATTCCGACAGAGGAGTGTCGTCAGATGCACAGAATCCTCGTCGGAACTCTCCTGGAGGCCATCGTAATTCCGACACAAAAGGGTTAAAATTATGATGGCCTCCAAGAGAGTTCTGACGAGGATGTTGTGCATCCGACGGCACTCCTCTATTGAAATTTTTATCCTTTGATGTCGGAATTCCGACGATAAGCCGAGATCGCGACAGTATTCTTTCTGGGTATGAGCATCCATGACGGTCGTTGGAAAGGTTGGAGCTGATGTCGTAATTGCGACGACCACAAGGATAGTTAGAACTTTCGACAAAAAGTTTTCGATGGCTTTTTTTGTCGGTAGTGCGATGAAATTGCATCAGAATGTCGACGATTTGCCATTGAAATTTTGACCCAAATGTACTAGTGCTAGAAGCAACAATGTCCAATATTTTAACCATTTAGTTACCATTCATTCCAATTACCATGTGTGTAGAAGTAAAATACTAGAAAAAAAAAGAGAAATCATAAATGAACACCAATATTTTACGTGGAAAACCCAATGAGGGAAGAACCATAGTAAAAACTATCTCACTATATGAAAACAAATTATAAATTTTTAGGCTCAAGGTCAAGGAAACTCATTGCTCCTAATTTTTACTTGCAAGACTAAGGCGCACAACCTTAGGGAAAGATACAATGGAATTGAAAAAACCGAATATCACTTGTTCACGTCAAGATACATTATATCCGAATACAATGACTCAATATTGTTGAACTATGGAGAAACACATCCTTTGAAATGTTTATTACAGTTACACTATTGTTACACATCTAAAATTGACTTCATTACTGCTCAACTACACTTGCGAACCTTTACACTCACAAGATACATCATACACAACTTCATATATTAGATAAACAACACCTCACTTCTTTCAAATAGATTTCATCTTTATATATCATTGGCAACCAAAGAAGCATCAATAGGTCTATCTAATTAGATATAACACATAGGATATAAATACTTGACCCAAAAACAATCTCCAAGAAAATACAGAAGGAAGAATGAAACATGTGAAGGATCACACCATGTTTTGATACCTTTCTATCCATTAAATATCAACTCCTACAACTCTACACGCTACCGCATGGACCAAAACTACATAGGTCAACTCCAAATGATAGAAATGTTAAAGCATACCAGCCAAACTTACTCAAAACATGATGTGGACCACCAATAATCTTGTAGATGCACAACATAGCATCACCTAACACCAACATAGCCAAATCACTAACCCGCGCCACCAAAACAACTAAAGGTGGAGGAATGCAATACATTCCTGCAAACTGTCACACTGTCATTGTACAAGTTGATACTCAGATCATCATAACTTCAATTGTAGATCAAATGAGAACATATAAATTGGGATCAATCAAACATTGCATTTGCCAACATCATATTACAACCGCAAGCAATGATGAAGTAATGTGCCATAATACGAACCATACAACTATACCCAGTCAGAGAGTATTCACTAGGATAGTCACCTTAGCCAAATTCAACTATGGACCACATAATACACCTCCAAACTTCTAGAAAAGTCATAAGAAACCAGATATATTATATAAAGAAACTATGATCAATCTCCACGTATATCAAATTGAAGGCCTCAAAACACCATCACCATGCATCCCTTTTCATAACCTTAGAAACAATGATGGTAGGTGTAGATAAAATTTCCAAGTATGTAATTGATTGGAAAATATATAGAGATTCATGTCATGACTATTATGCAAATGGTCTAACATATGATGAAGTGGAAAATAAAAAAATAAGCAAAGCACAAATATATGCTCTTTTCACTAATGCCCAAACCAATGAGACTTTACCTCTTAATTCAAAGAGGCTTCCTATACATTGGTGAAATCATGTACCCATGAAAACCAATTTTTGAGATAGGAGGTGGATGGTCTTCAACCAACATCCTTGCAATAATTTTGAGGTACATTTATATTTTTTGAGAAAACTATACTGCGAGTTCATCTGTAATCATATGTCCAATTATTTTGACATGAGGAAGTTCTAGGATAGAGGTGGAGGCTCTACTCAGGATAGAACAAGGGATCGGTGGGTACAAAACTGACCCAATCATAATACCACTAGATATGAAACCTGTTTCTCACATCACAATCCCTATATCCCTAAAGGAGTCTACGAAGATGAAGACTCTCCAGGTAGTTGCCAAACTAACTAGCACCATCATTCAACATGGGAGTCAGTTATCCCAGCCTCTTGGCCTAGATGATGGTGCCAAAGTAGACAATGTTGTAGCAGTAGACAATGGTACAGCAACTAGACCATCTATGTCTAGTGTGGCTAGCTCTCACTAGTGCCCCACCTGTTACCATGTATCTTTAGTATGGATACCATTGCACATCGTGATGGTATGAACTCCCATTAGTGTACACGTTGTGGGGCTAGTTATCAAGTTGGCACATCAGATAATGCAGTGCTCACAAATGATTTGATGGGTCAGGTCTTCACCACTCAGACACAAGTATGTTTAATTGAACTTATAACATTTAATTAATTAAATACTTTAAATTTGTAAATGTAAATAGTTTTTTAATTATATATCAAATTAAATTGATACAAACATTATGCATTTAAGGATGTAGCAATAAATTTTGGGACATCGATGGCCATTCTTGCTACAACTGGTGCACTTGCATCTTCATCAGAGGTAAACATTTTATAGCATGTCAAAATAGAATAAGACCTTGAATTCATTTAAATAATATTTTTTAAGATATAGTAACTTAGTAATATATATTTATGTGGGATTTGACAAGTGTTGACAGTGGACCAGATTTCATAGGTCGATGATGCCGCCCTTAAAGCCATTAAATTTGTCCTAGAAAGCTATACACTATTCAATTTGGCACACCTCTTGTTTAAAATTTATATTGAATATGCATATGATTTGAATTGTGATTAGTTGAAATATGTGTTAACTTTATACGTTGGTATTTATTATGTTAGTCTTTTAGTCTATGTCATGTGTAGCTGAGTTGCCTCCTTTGCCAAGGTCATTATCGAGGACACCTAATCAAAAAAAGGTAATTGAACACAATTTTAATCAAGATATAATAATTTCAAGAGTTGATATGAGTTATTATATCATGATTTAGATTTAGTTTTTTCAAATGTATTATGATTATATACATACATCTAGTCTAACATTTTTTGTCTTCTACATACACTAACAACTGGGATCATTTATAGCATTGATAAATATGCTTGATGATACATTGGAAGAGGAGAGGTAAGAGGTATAATATTTTTAAAATTTTCTCGATCTCATGTTTATATGCACATGTTTATATTCATTGTATTATATTCTTATCATTTTTCATACAGGAGACATCCATACATATTTCATCAATGATGACCCCTCCTAGGACAATAAGAGAGTCATCAGAGCCTCTAGTACACATTTATTTTATATTGTAAATATATGTTTTGATGGAATAGATATATTTTTAGTTTATGTTTCTTTGTCAACTTTATATATATTAACTGGTATCATTGTATTTTACGTGGTATAGCCCCTTCACGATTTGGCCATAACATAGATCCTCTACCTCACCAATTTGGTAGGAATCCATATCATCAAAGGGGGCCATCACTTTCGAAACAACTTCTAGTGAAAAAAAAATGACATGAGGTAATAAACAATTTAATCATAGAGAAATTATAGTTCAATATAATTATTTTGATGTTAATTTGATAATTGTAAACTATTATTGATATAAGTAATCTAAATTTTTGTTTCAATTGTTGTTGTGCAGCCATCTATAAAGCCACATAATACAACAAAGAGGCTTGATTTTGATCCATCACAACTATAGGATTTGATAGATTCATATATAGTTAGTTGTGGTCATTTAATGATTGATACATGTAGATATTCAACATTTTTATTGTATATCAATCTTGAGATGGCATATGCCACATTTTTGTAAAACTTTTATTCTACATTTGGATATATATAAAATGTGATATTCGATCAAATTTGTTCATTGTATGCATATCTTCCTACTATGAAATTTAAAATTTGAATGCGTATTCAGTTTTAATGGTTAAGTCATGAACAATTTATCATGTTATGGACTAATGATATCGCAAATCAATACAACTTATGAATTACAATTGGTATTCATTTAAATTGTAAGTGTTAAATTTGGTTGCCTTGGACAACTCCACCATATTTTATGATCATTTTTGTATTGTCATTAATCATCATATGGATGCTTAGAAATTATAGATGACAAGTAATCAACATTAAATTCAATTTCACGCTCTACAAGTAATCAACTTAATGTCGATGTAATATATATAGTTAACTATGACTAAACAGATTACTTACTAGGTCAATGACCATGGTCAAATTTGTAGGAGAAATAAGACACATAAGAGAGAGAACAACTATGATTATATGAAGGCTTAATATATACTTGTTAGTCTTTGTCTCTTCATTCATCCTCATTTTCATTTCTATTCATTTACCATTTAGATTAATTAGGACTAAGATAGATTCATTATGAACGAATTAGGTTTATTATGAATGACATCGGTTCACTAGGGATGTCCTAGATTCATTACAAAGCCATTAAGTTTAGAAGATCTATCAAAAAGTGTCAAAAAGTTGAAAAAGTTGAAAAAGTTGAAAAAGTTGAAAAAGTAGCAAAAAAGTGTCAAAAAGTTGCAAAAGTTGCAAAATCTGTCAAAAAGTTGCAAAAGTTGCAAGATAGGGTTGATTTCATTATTTTCGTCATGGACACAAACCATCATCATGAATATGTCCAAGTAGGAAATTTTATGCTAGGCATGAACCTATTTTTCTTCCCAGGTCACTCGAACGTTCAAGGCCATACTGTAGAAGCACCATCTCTTGAGTGCCCTAAGCTCAAAAAAATGTCAAACCTTGATGAGATATTTCTTAGAATGCGGGACACATACGAATAATTAATTTGAGCCCACAAGGTCACATGAAGCCCCTCTATAATAACCTATCTCATATTTTGAAGACTCAAAGCCATTCTCTTAGGGCAGCAATTTTTTGGTTGATGCAAATATTGTCGATTGCACGCAATGAAACGTTGCAAGATAGGGTAAATTTTGTTTTGTTTGTCATATCCACAAACCATCAGTAGAAATATGTTTGTGTAGGCTAGTTTATGTTAGGAATGGTCCTTTTTTGCTTCCCAAGTCAATCAAACATTCAAGTCCATACCATCGCTACACAATCTCTTGAGTACCCTAAGTACAAAAATTGTCAAACTTTGACGGGTTGTTTCTCCAAATATAGGCAACATACAAATTATTCATTTGGACCCATAGGTTCATGTGAGGCCCCTGTACAATAACCTATCTCATATTTTCAAGACTCAAAGATATTTTCTTAAGGTAGCAATTTTTCGGTTGATGCAAATATTGTTAGTTACATAATGAAAAGTTACAAGATAGGGTAATTTTTATCTTGTTTGTCATATCCACAAAATATAAACATGAGCATGTCCAAGTAGGTATTTTTATGCTATGCATGGTCCTATTTTTCTTCCCAAGTCGCTCAAACATTCAGGCCATACCATCGCAACACCTTCTCTTGAGTGCCCTAAGTTCAAAGAATTGTCAAACTTCAATGGTTTGTTTCTCGAAATATGAGGCACATATGAATGGTTTGTTTGAACTCACAAGGTCATGTGAGGCCCCTCTACAATAACCTATCTTATATTTTGAAGAATCAAAGTCATTTTCTTAGGGAAGCAATTTTTTGATTGATGCAAATATCATCAGTTGCACACAATGAAAAGCTGCAAGATAGCGTAAATTTTGTTTTGTTCATCGTGGCCATAAACCATTAGCACAAGAATTTCTGGGTAGGAATTTTTATGCTAGGCATGGTCCCGTTTTGCTTCCTAAGTTGCTCAAACATTCAGGGCCATATTGTAGTGGTGCCATCTCTTGAGTGTATAAGATTTATTATTCTATGCATCTTTCATCTTCATCATCATAATTAGCATACATAAGTAGGTCATACGCATAAGATTTGTTAGTCTATGCATCTTTGTCATCGTCATCATCATAAATTGCATACATAAGTAGGTCATATGCATATTTTTCATCTTCATCATCATAATTTACACATTCACAAAAGAATAACACATTCACAAAATAATTACACAATAATACAAATTTTCAAATAGAATTATAGATACAAAATTTATCATAAAAATTCATTTATGAATTTATAATCAATTGGTGATTTATATACAAAATTCGGTCTCTAAATAGGTACAAATTAGGTCGTGGTCATTTATATACAAAATTTGTCCTCTAAATAGGTACAATCAGCTCATGCCCATTTATATACAAAATTTGGCCTCTAAATAGGTACAAATCAGCTCATGGTCATTTACATACAAAATTTGGCCCCCAAATAGGAACAATTCAACTCATGGCCATTTATATTGACAAAAAAGTTTTTAAAAACTACAACGATTGGCAGAATGAATAGATGATATGTCAATCAACCAATGATATATACAAAGTTTTCAAAATCAGTCTACCCTTCCATAGAATCAATCATCATCATAATTGGCCCAAATTTAAACTATCGAACCTTGTGGATTAGCTCTAACTCTTATTGTGTCAAGTATTGCCTCATGGTTAGATTCACAAACTTTCCATAAATTATTATTAAGTGGTCTACCACGATATTTAATCAATTGAATATTTGTTGCAACAACAAGGTTAGAGTAATTATGTGTGTCAAAGTCCTCAAGCAACCAAACATCTAATTTCTTGATAAGGTACCTTATAAGCCATGTTCCCACGAAAAAAAAAACCTTATTGGGTACTCAGTAACCTCTTCACCAATAATTGTGGTTGTCACATTTTTTTTCCTCATTACAACGACATAAAAAGTAATTTGTGCTTTCTTCATCGTCTTCATCGACAATAATTGCGTACACATTACCTGCATTTTATTGAATGATAAATTAATACCAAAAATAATGTAAAATGTAATAAAATGAGTTAAAATTTTGATTTCAACTAAGTAAAAAATCACAATACCTATTTACACCAGGTCGGATACATGGTCAAAGTCTATCAAAACTTCGATCTGGTTCAACTATAGCACTTTGAAAAGTTGGTCTATGTCAGTGGGAACTAAAGGTCTACAAGACCATTCATCAACCCACTATTTTCATTCACACTCTTCCCACAAAAAATACATACATGATGAGAAAAAATATACAATCTCTCTCATATAAATGAGAGGTGAGCTTGCATTTGAAATTCTAAATGAGTGCAAGTCACCTGGTCCTATAATGGTAAAACAATCTACATAGTTTGCAACATCATATTCATGTATCAACCAAAAAAATTAGAAACAGTAGACTCACCTTCATTACCTAGTCCCATCATTGAGTTACACCATTCCACAATCATTGTTGCATCTATCAACTTAGCATTACCTTTGTACTTAATTTCTTCTCTTGCAAGAGCCCTTTTTAACACATGCTCCTACACCATCGTGTTCTCCCTTTCCATGTCCAGCCTTAGTGAAATTTTAAAAATGTTGTACACCACTTGTCACATGCATCCTACTCAACTAATAGAACATTATTGCATTCTTGAACTGTGATGTGCAATAATCTAACCATATGATGTGTCGATTGCATGTGATATTTTTCTCTTAATTTCTCATAGTAAAGTTGAAACCATCCTTGCACAAACTCTGATGAATGACTAGGATCATCACTTATGTAGAAATGATACTCTCTTAGTATCTTTTTATCCTCCTTTGTGATATCATGTGCATGCATGAATTATATGTGTACAAAAATAGTTACTTGTTTAGAATGCTAAATTGAGATTGCACTTCATTTTGAGGTTGTAGTGTATAAATCTCAGCAAAATATACAACAAAGATAATGGTACTAAGAGAATATGTATCCTTACATAACTTTAATTGTTCATCCAACCACCAAGCTCTATGTGTATGCATTATGTAGTCATAAACTAGTTTCTGTTGAAAAATACTCATAAACAAAGCTACAAGTATATCTTTACTTACTAACTCACATCTCTTCAACTCTTTTCCATCTTTAACCCCGTATGTGATAGACTCAAGTATTTTCCAAAAGATGCAAGTTTCTTCCCAATTTCATTTGTGCTCTCTAAATGTACACATCTTTGCAAATGTTGCAAACCACCACATGTAGCACATGACCCTTTCAAACACACCATAGTATAAAAAGTGCAATCATCGTATCTTCTACATAATACACTTGAAATAAAATCTCTTGATGACTTTGGAGGTACTTGTATACCACATTCCTACAAAACATTGTTAGTGTGCAAAGTACAACATATAAGACAATAAATATCATAATGCATGGAAAATTCAATATGCATTCTACAACAACATGTGGTGCATGTATGACTTATCTAAAAATAAAAAGGTTTTATCATTTCAAAAACCTTTGACTAATTCTTATTTGAGGATCGATTTGAATGAATTTCTCATAAAATTGTGTTTGAATCATATCCAAAAAAAAATCAGATGTGGCTCACATTTTTTAGATCCAATTCACCTTCTAAAATCTCTTTAATTGGATGAAACTCTTATGTTGTCATGCCAAAAAAATTCACTTAATACTCTTAATGCATCAACAACAACCATGTCTTTTCATGGAAATCTACCCGATAATGCCCAAAGACAATTATTGTTAGGATCCTCAATTTTCTCATGCCTCCCTAAGGCATGGTGTAGTGTCGTTCTACTTATTTTTAATGGCTTACTTTTTTTTCTTATTAAAAAATATTTTTTTAGTTTGCTTTCTCATGATTATGGTTGACGTAAGAACACATCAAGTAATGTTGGCATATTTAGAGTGTGATGTCAAACCAATTGTTTGATACACATTAAATAGATTTATTACTATATTTTTTTCACTATTAATTTCAGATGATCTTGAACCAATAATATTTATTGTCTCTAAAATTCAATTTTTTTATCATTTCAACAATTAATTGGCATCTTCCATATTTAAACTCTTAAAATAATTTTTCCATATTCTATTAGTCATTCTTCTACAAGTGTGTTCAAGAATTTTATCAGGCATAGGCTTCAAAATATTTTCATCAACGTCAATTAGATACTTCAATTTTCTACAAATAATTTGAGGAGGTATTAATATTGATGTGCGTTCTTGGTTTACATTAAGTACATTTGCTTGATTGTTCTTGGTTTACATTAGGTTCATTCGGTACATGTAATTGACTTCGTGTAGATGGCGTACCTTCTCCTCCTATTTTTATCACTTCATGTAGTCTTCTCATGCACCCACTTTCACTTTCCTTTTCTACCTCTTGTGATTATGTTGTTCCTCACTTGTTTCTTCTCATCCTTAATATCAATTGTCCTAAATAACATTAGATGTGTTCGTAAAAATTATACAAATTAAACAAATGAATAATGTCATGAAAACTATGAAAATCATTAAATTTGACAATCAAAAGTATTAAACAAACAAAATAACATTGAAAAATAAAATTAGTCATACATTTTAATCATTTGAAGTCATAAAAAACAAAACAAATTCTTACACTGTCTGACAATGTCATGGGTATACAGAAACAGTTGTTGTGGGACCTTCAGCGAAATTTTTTTGGGCTTTTTTGGTCATTGTGAATCCACTTTAACTCAACATAATGCATATGAGTTAGTTTTTCTTAACTCGTTCTCATTTTTCCCCATAAAATGCTCAAGTGTCCAACTAGGTTTGAAAACTCTATAATGTTAAAAACTCATACAAGTTTTTAATGATAAAAACTGTCTATGGATTTTTGATACTATAGACCCAAACAAGACATAGTCACATTTTTAGGGGCAGTAAAATGAACGGGTTGAGTAAACTTAACCCATTTGTGTTGTTGGTCCTAAACCTGGCCTCCACCTAAGTGTATGAAGGGAGGTGAGAAAGAGGAGGGAGAGAGAGAGAGGGGTGGGGGAAACGATAGGAGGGGGAGAGAGGGTGAGAGATAGGTTGGGGAGAGAGAGAGAAGGGGGAGAGATGTTGAGAGATATTTTGAGAGAGAGAGAGAGAGAGAGGCGGGGGGGGGGTAGCATGCCAAGCAAATTTGACCTTTATAGAAGCTTTTCTGAATAACTCTTTTAGTGAAAGGTTGTTAGGAATAAAGGTTTCATTAAGCACACACAATTGGATTTTCCCATTGCTTGTGTGAAAAAGAAAGAGAGGTAGGTTTCTCATTGGGAGGAGGTTTCTCAATAGTTCCACCTCTATCAAATTATTTTCTTAATTTTAAAACTTTGTCACATAACATCAATTGGAAAAAACTCCTCAAGAGAAGCTCTCATCTTCTTCAAAAATTACCTAATGTTTTTATATTAGAGCATATGGTTGACTACATCAGTATCAAATCCTATGATGCATCCAAGCTTTAACATCTCACATAAACTTGCCACAAGCTAGACACATCTTTTCCTTTTGGTTGTGTACATAACTGTAAAGGGTTTAGTGACTTCATAAGATAGACACTCCAAAAGAGCTCTGATAATTATATATAGACCTTTTCTGAACACACCCTCTCCTAATTGAAGCATGTGCAAATAGTTATTACTTGAAACAAACACCTCCCTTTTTTTTACTACTTCTGATAGTTTTCGAGCTCCAAGAGACACATACATTGCAAACAATTCCAATGGTACCTTGGGATCTAAAGGGTTGGGATACCATAAAAATTGACCTTTGTAGAAGTTTTTTTGAATAACTCTTTCAATGAAAGGTTGTTAGGAATAAAGGTTTCTTTAGGCACACATAATTAAATATTTCCATTACTTGTGTGATAAAGAAAACTTGAAACAAACACCTCCCTTTTCTTTATTGTTTTTGATATTTTTTAAGCTCCAAGAGAATCATACATTGAGAACAACTTGTATAATGGTATTGTATGATCCATGGGTTATGATGCCAAGCACATTTGATCATGAATAACTCTTGAATTCATTCATGTTCCTCTTATAGAAACAACAACTTTATCTTCTCTAATGGGACAAGAAACTACAAAAAGCCTTAATTGTGAAAGTTTTGGCAAAAATAGAGAGAGAGGAATTTTATACTATGTGGTGACATGGTGGTTTCCAAATTGAAAATGACAAACGTGTCATGGTTATGGGTTGTGGGTCTGGAGTACTTAGCTCATACTGATTTGCCTCCTCTCATTCCCCAACCATGACCAATAAATGGGGCAGAATGTTTAGAAAAGGGTTTATTATTCTTTAACTAGCAAAGTGAGTATTCACAAGAAGAAAATAAATGGGGAAATATTGGTAGAATATAATTATTTATAGATGTAGGGGAGAGAAGATATTTTATGATATGGGTGTGGGCACATTCACTATTGCTTTGGGGAAAAAAAGAGCATGGGGATGCAACAATTGGATGGATTGGCTATGAATATATGTATTGTGGAGGAGAAACAAACTCCTTCACCCATAAATTCAAACTGGCCATCATGGCCTATACTAATACCTACAATTATTTTGCTTGCAATCCTCAACACAAACTTCTTTAAGATGAAAATTTTGTATTGGTGAAATTAAAGAATGTAAACCTTGATTGTGAAAGATTTGGCAAAAGTAGAAAGAGAGGGGGAAAGGAAGCATTTTCCAATCATACCATATCATTGGAAGTAGGATATTATACTATGTAGTGATATGGTGATATCCATATTAAAAATGACAAGTGTGCCCTGGTTTTCAGTTGTGGGTCTGGTGTACTCAGCCTATAGTGATTTGGCTCCTTCCATTTACCAACCATGACCAATAAATGCATTCCTTGTTGTATTTTATCTAGGGCTTGTTTTGCATGTCTGAGGTTGAATTAATCCACAATGACAACACCCTCATGTTTTTATTGCAGGTGAAGGACTCTAATGGGACCCCACATTCTCAAATTTTGGTGAAGATATTATTCAAAAAGCTTAGGTGGGACAGAAGTGAGAAGCAGGATGTGAGAGTGAGTGCGTGCATAGGGTTGAAACTACACAACTATGGATAGGCCATCAAACCTTGTTGGGAAGAGAAAACCAAAATGTGTGCAGTCTTTCATATTTTCAATTGCTTGCCTAAAAATTTTTAATTTATTTTTCCATCTTTCCACAAAAAATGGTGAGACAAAGAGGTTGAGAAACAAAGAGAGAGATTGTTGGGACTAATAAGACCCACTTACCATTAGCCTTGGTTGCTTACAATTTATGACATATCTAGATAATACCTACGATGAAGGTGGTGCCTGATGTTGTTGCAACAACTAGAGGCTATGATAAAAAAAAATTACTTCATTAAGCAACCATTCTTCCTTTAAAACTCAACCTTGTCTTTAAAATTTATCCTTGAGAGGATAATTGCTTGCATGTCTAAGACTTTATTTATTGTGTAATAATCTTGGTTCCAATTTGTATATTAAGTAAAGACCTTTCTTGAATAGACACTCTCCTCCTTGAAGCCTATGCAAATAGTTGCCACTTGAAACAGTTGGCTATCCCTTGATTCCACTTGTTTTCTAATATGTAGAATACTTTCCCTCAATGACGCCAATAGATGAAGACTAAATGATTCACTACCCTCATTCTTCACGTGCTAAAATGATATTTTTTGGGACACAGAGACTTAATTCAATTGGGGTTTTGATTACAAAAATCTTCACAAACATCTTCACAAATGAAGAGTCTTTTAATTTTGAACATAAACAAAACCACTTATGGGTTAATGTGAGAAAGTTGGTCCTTCACCCATTCCACCTTCTTGGGGCATAAAGGGAGAGTTATAAGAGCATTCAAAATCTCTTCTTTGTATTCACTACCATATACTATTTTGAGATCTTCAACATTTGTCTTGTCAATACACTCTGGAACTATAAACCCAATTTTGACCCTAGTGGATCCAATGGAGAGAGAGAGAGAGGGGGGGGGGGAGGGAGAGAGAAAGGGGGAGATGGAGAGAGAGAGAAAGGGGGAGGAAAAGAGAGAGATGGAGATGGAGAGAGAAATTCCAATACACACACATACACATATTATACATATTTGTACATATATACATATATATACACATATACATATATATATATATATGCATACATACATACATACATACATACATACATATATATACATATACATATACGTATACATACATACATATATACATGCATATAGACACACACACACATATATACTTACATATATATATATATATATATATATATATATGTATGTATGTATGTGTGTGTGTGTTTTTATATGTGTGTGTGTATGCATATATATGTGTGTGTGTGTGTGTGTGTGTGTGTGTGTATGTATATATATGTGTATGTATGTATGTATGTATGTATGTATGTATGTATAGACACACACACACAAACACACACACACACACACACACACATTTACATGTATGACATTAAGTCAAGTTAATGTGTACAGGTTCCTTACACATAAAAACTCGATCGGGTTTTTCAAATTAAAACTGGGAAAAGGTTTTTACACATATGCATTAAGGCTTGGATGACAAGGTTGAGACTTGGAAGCCTTTATTTCCCTCCTTTTTATGTGTTTTCTTCTTCAAAATTGGTTTCTCAACTTCCTTGTAATGCCCCACCAAGGAACCCCACCCAACTAACTCAACTAAGAAGCTCGAATTTTTCTTTTTTTACAAAAACTCTTAATGCAATATTCTAACTAAAGATAACTTATCAAACTCAAATTCACATGTGGAAGAAATAATACTAAACTATCCTCTAAGGTTCCTTAACGATGTTACTTAACAACCCATAAAACATTAAGGAAACTAAATCCATTCATTGAGCATAAAGGAGAAAGCTAACATGTCTAAAGATTCATTCCCGTTTATTTTCACTGAATTGAGAAACTAATTACCTCCATTTAACCATTAACACTAGGTTCATTTTAGGACCCAAATCCAAATGTTCCTACAATTCATAAAATAGTAAATAACCACATATACTTAATTCAAACTATACAATGTCAACATCACAATTTCTAACATATATCCTACAAGATCATATCACTTAAATTACATCATCCACCTTGAAGGTGTGCCCAATATATAATTTACAGTTGATATACATATAACATCACAATGATATAATGAATGCATGAAACTATCTCTGATCCACAAAGCGAACCAAATCCAAGGGAAGAAACTTAAGAAAGAATTAATGCCAATCCATACATGAACAAGTCCCAAATACCCGATGGAAGAAGACAACTACCACCTGACCATGTGGACCCCGAAGGACCAACCCTATGCTAGGAGATAGGCATATGGACCACATTCACACAAGCAAGGGCTAAAACAATACAAGGTCACAACTCACTTCCACAGAATAAGGACAAACAACAAATTACATGAGGATGAAACACAAACAAGGATAACTCCAGAGGCTTACAAATATAACACAAGAGTAGGACACTAGTGCTTACAAGGGGAGAGTGACATCACATATATTGATATGGGTTGTCCTGGTAGGTCTCCATAGACCTCGGGCCCCATCCTAGGTTGCCCTAGAAGTCTCTCCCAACCCTTGGCCCCCATACAAGACTCATGTGGAGCCAATATATCTTTCATGAGGGCAAGGTAGTTGATCTTGCCATTCTAGGTCTTCCCATCTCATCTCAATCTTGAACAAGCACTCAAGCCATGAGTGGGGAATTAAATTATCTTTATTAATGTCATTAACTACCCAAACCCCCTAGTTCATTTATTAAGGTTATCACTTATTAAAACAACTCTCTGGATGGGTTGTCCTGGCAATCACTTTAGGATCTCGACCCCCATGGCGAGCCACTCTCCCTTATGACACTATGCATACCCAAACCCAATAAATAAAATGATGAAATATGGATCATCATCAAAAGAACATCATAATATGATTTCAATAAGTCTCATAGAAGAGATCTAAAACATCATTACATCCATAAGCACCAAATACAACATCTTCCATCAAAGAACACAATAGGTCTCAATCCCATAAGGAAAACAATGAGATGACACCAAGAGACTAATAATCCAACATAGACGTCCATAAATAAAGCCCATACAAAAATTTGAACATGATATCACTGACAATTAGGACCTAAGATCATAGCCCAACCTCTGGAGCCCCCGGAAGACAACCGAACCAAAACAACTGAAAGGTGCAAAACCCTTCAACGCCTATTTGTTCAAACTACTTTTAACATTATTGTTCAAGGGTTCGATTTTTAATTTATGACAATAAAGAAACAATTCCAATATCAATTATATTAACATTACAGACTTAAGAAATACATTTAAATAACAAACATAAGGAAATAATTTAAATAATAATAATCATTATTAAATTATATATAAGGTTTCGATTAAAAGAATATAAATATAACATAGGTCCCAAAAAGTCTTAAAAAAATATTTCAACCTGACCACATAAACATCAATATCCCAACAAAAGGCACATAGGGTCACATTGGTAAACAAAACTCAATCCTACCTCCCTTACCACAACCTTGATTGAAAAATGAAAAAAACTTCAAATCAACTAACCAAGTACAAATATAGAAATGTATAATAAACATTATTAATTATCAAACACATAGGTACAATTATTATTAAATCAATTTCATTGAATTAATTAACATCACTTTATAAAACCTTTGATATATATTTAATTGATTTCATTTCACTATGTTACCATACAAATATAATAAGGTACTTAACCCCAAAAATAGATAATTAAATAAATAATTAATGGGTAATAACAATCATAAAATGACCAAATCATTCAAATCCTATTTCACCTATGTTGCATTCTATAATTGCTTTATGGGTAAATACACAATTGGATATGGGTTATTTGCTTAACCCAGACAGTAAAGGTATATTACCCAAAATAATTTTATTAATGAAACAATAAAAAAATAACTAAACTCCATTTTTTTAATTTACAGCATTCAAACATTTCATATAAAAATATTTACACATGATTATCCCTAAAACCTAATAATGCAACCAAACAATATACCTTGATGAACTAATAATGGACAAATATTTTCAAAATCCAATCTCTCGTAATCAAACTTTTAGGAAAATAATAATAATATCAACATTTATATTTTGCAACCGACAAATCTTTTGGGTGGAAAATAAAACCAAAAGATTGAACCCTAAACTCTAGAACAGTTTCCAGAACTATAAGACATAATAATTAATGGGTAGTCATCGATATTTCAATATAAAAATACTAAATACTATTGTCGAAACGTTAAAATACAATACTTAATGTATAACATTATAATATAACATAAATTAACCCCAAACACCAATTTTGATTGGCCGAGAGCTACATTGTTGGTTGGTCGTGGAAAAATGAGGTTGGTGGCTAGTAGAAAGGGGAGTGTAGTGTGGGTATCACCCCCCCACTATGTTGGTGGAGATCTCCCCACAACATGGGTAGAGGTCTCCCCATGCTGGTGGGAGACAGCCTCCCCATGACATGGGTAGAGGTCTCCCCACCCCAGTGGGAGAGAGTCTCCCCACAGTGTGGGTAGAGGTATCCTTACACAGGTGGGAGAGAGCCTCCCCATGCTAAGTGGGTAGATGCTTCCTCCTGATCCACACAAGGAAGGAAAAATGACAGAAGACCAAGGTGTCACCCAGAGACTAAAATGGATAAAATGTATAGGGAAGACATGAATATATATAAAATCAAAATAGAAGTTTATATATTTATATATTTGATAATGAATCAGTGTTTAAACAAGTGATAATCTAGTTTAATTTAATAATACAGCTACTGTGTTTCACCGAGAAGATGCATTGTCAAATCTTGAGAAGTATATGAAAATTACCACAATAGACTTATCGACATAGACAGATACCCAACATTAAATAGTCATAGGCTTAAATTTCATTTCAGTATTCTAAACAACTGAAGCAGTCACCGATTAGGAGGGACCTCAAAGAGATCAATCTTGACCAGTCAGCAAGAGTAGACACAATGGAAACATGAGGAAATGATGAATGCAATGCAGAAAAGATTGAATTATAACATGAAAATTGATTACAACCAACCGGTAACAACCTAGTTATAGAAACCGGCTCACATGTCTACTAAAACATGCTCAAAATACATAATAGGTCACAACCGAGACCTCAAATCTTAAGATCTATCTTATATGCTTAGTCTAACTTCTTGGTCACATTCTAGTACTCTATTACAATGATTTATATGATCCATGGGGATCTGGCTAGCCCAAAAGAGATCAAAACCCGAAGAACGAGACCTAACATGCAAAACCAACAAGGCCAGCCTCTGCCAAGAGATTTCCCCGAAAAATCCAAAGGATGAAGAGTAGATCATGGGAAAAGGTCAGACACACACCAAGGAACATCGGAATCAACACTCAGGGCTTTGCAAGCTACGGAAGGGATCCAGTAGATCACAAATGTAAATAGGTCTAGGCAATCAGTAACAGGAAACTATCAATCAGTAACAAGAAACTATCTCAGAAACTAGTAGTGATAGCTTGCCAAAAAATGATCCAAATACTCCATGGTTTGGGAATAAGGAAGATGATTAGGTCGTCAATCCAAAATCCAACTCCATAGGTTTCGGTGAGCCAAATCCAAGACACACAGAAAGAAATTTTGAAGCTACAAACAAAAAGGAAAATATTTTTTGTTCATGCAAGATTGCTATGAATTGGGGATGCTCCTGCATCAGACATCTAGGGTTGTTGAAAAGGTGAGTTTCTCACTTTCCTGGGGTCAAAGGAAAACCAAGGCGATCTACCTCTTCCTGAGAAATCCAAGATGAATCTTCAACTGGTCTATCCTTCCACTTCACAAGATACTCCTTATACTAACTGCTCCAAGTACTATGCCCAATCCTACTGTCCAAAATGTCTTCAATATTATTTGGTTACTTCTGGGGCAACTATTTCTCTAAGTCTAAAATATTGTCCTCACTAAATTCTGGTTCATGATACTCATGAAGATCTGCAATGTTAAACATTGGTGAAATACTCAGACTATCTGATAACTCCACTTCATATGCATTCCCAGAACTGAACTTTCTCAAAATTCTGCAAGGTCCAAACTTTCTCATCTGTAATTTGTCATAAGTTCCAACCGGGAATCTTTCTTTTCTCAAAAATACCATCACTTCATCACCAACTTCAATTCCTTATGTCTCCTCTTCTCATCTACCTTCTCCTTATACTTGCTATTCATGTCCTCCAAATGTTTCTTAACTTGAATATGTAAGTCCTCCATGTGATCTGCAAATTCTTCTTCTTATGAACTTCTCTGGTCTTCACTACTAATATCTCTTAATTTTGATATACCTCTAGGATACACTCCGATAACAATCTCAAAAGGTGTTCTTCTGGTACTTCAGTAGGCAAACTCTACTTGTGCAAGAATCAAATCCTAACTTCCGGTTTTATCTCCAACTAAATATCTCAACAAATTTCCCAAGCTTCGGTTAACTACTTATGTTTGCCCATCAGTTTATGGGTGAAAAGTAGAACTGAAATTCAAATATGTCTTCATCTTCTTCCAAAGTGTTCTCCAAAATAGCCAACAAACTTAGTGTCTTTGTCTAAAACTATGCTCTTAGGTAATCCATGCAATCTCACTACTTCCTTAAAAAATAGGCCTGCTACATGTAGTACAGTTGATGTCTTCTTACAGGGTACGAAATGAGCCATCTTCAAAGTTCTATCCACTACCACAAATATAGAATCATTCCCTCTCAGTGTTTTAGGCAATCCAAGTATGAAATGCATGCTTATATCCTCCCAAAGTCTTACCGGTACTGTCAAAGGTTTATACAATCCCACATTTTGACTACTACCCTTTGTAACTTGACAAACTCTACAAATTTGCACATATTTCCTAACATCTTTATGAATCTAGGGCCAAAATTAATGCTCACTCACCAATGCTACTCTTTTGTCAATACCAAAATGTTCGGCTAATCCTCCATTATGTTTCTCCTTTATCAGATTCTCCCTCATAGAATTCTTAGGTATGCACAACTGAACTCCTCTGAATAACATCCCATCCCGAATGAAGTAATCCAACCACTTGCTTCTATCTATCATAACTGGTTCTCCACATGCTCTCCAAGGTTCTGCAAAATCCAGGTCATCATCATACAAGGTCTTCAATTCCTCAAATCCTAGTATTGTCACTCTCATCTCTATCAATAAATTCCTTCTCCTACTCAGTGAATTAGAAACTTTGTTAGATTTCCCACTTCTATGCTTCAACACAAAGGTGTAACTCTGCAAAAATTCTACCCATCTCATATGTCTCTGATTCAACTTACCCTGACTGTTAAAATACTGCAAAGCTTGATGATCTGTATACAACACAAACTCCTTAGGCAACAACTAATGTCTCCACTTCTTCAAGGCTTGAACTATGGCATAAAAATTATGATCATACACCGAATATCTCCTTTGGGCATCATTCAATTTCTTACTGAAATAAGCTATTGCTATCCCTTCCTGACTCAAGACTGCTCCTATTGTTGTTCCACTTGCATCACAATCCACTTGAAATACTTTATTGAAATCTGGTAAAGCTAACACAAGTTGCTCAGTCACTTTCTGCTTCAACAGTTCAAAACTTTTGTTTTCTCTGGTGGTCCACTTGAATTCCTTCTGATCTCCCCTCGTGGTCTCAGTCATAGGGTTACAAACTAAACTGAAATTTTTGATGAACTTCCGATAGAAACTAGCCAATCCATGAAATGATCTTACCTCTCCAATGCTTTTCAGTGTAGGCCACTCAATAATTGCTTTTACTTTCTCAGGTTCCATCTACAAACCATCCTCAGATATCACAAATCTTAAATAGACTAACTCATCTTTCATGAAGGTACACTTCTTAAGATTTAACAGCAACTTTTCTTCTCTAAACCTCTACAAAACTTGTCTCAAATGCAACAAATGCTCCTATGTTGTCTTACTGAAAATCAGAATGTCATCCAAATATACAATAACAAACTTACCCAATAATTTCTTCAATACCTCATTCATAAGCATCATGAAATTACTCAGTGCATTAGCTAACCCAAAAGGCATCACTAGCCATTCATACAGTCCTTCATTTGTCTTGAATGTTTTCTTCCACTTATCTCCTTCTTTGATTCTGGTCTAATGATATCCACTCTTCAAATCTATCTTTGTAAAGTATTTGGCTCTGCTCAAACATTCCATTATGTCATCCATCCTAGGCAAAGGAAATCGGTATTTCACTATGATCTTGTTTATTGCTTGGAATCGGTGCACATTCTCCACTCTCCATTCTTCTTAGGTGCTAATATTTTTGGTACTACATAAGGGATCATACTTTCTCTAATCAAACCTTTCTTTAATAGCTCCTGCACTTTTCTATTCAGCTCTTCATTCTCTGTTGGTGTCATCCGATGTGCAGCGTTGTTAGGCAAACTAGTTCCGGGAACCAGGTCCATGCAATAACTGATACTACTCATAGGTGACAATCCATCAGGCACATTATCTGAAATTTTGTCTTCATATTCTGTCAACAAATCTTTTATCTCTTCTGGTTGTTCCTCTTCATGATTTGGATTCTCAGTCTTCTTAGGAATTAAGGCAAAACACACATTCTCATGTCTCAATCCATCTAGGAATTTCCTTCCATCTACCGAACAGATTTTATAATTTTTACAGACTTCACTCTTCAAAGGTTCCTCCAAGGGAAACAAGGTTATCTTCATCCCATTGGCCACAATAGTGTATGTATTCTTCCTCCCATCATGTATTCCCTGTCTATTAAACTACCAAGGTCTACCCAACAAAAAATGACAAATATCCATAGGCATGATATCACACAAGACTTCATCATGATAATTCCCAATTTTCAATTTCACCAAACATTTCTCACTTACTTACAACTTATGTTCATCCTGAATCCATGCTATCTAATAAGGCATAGAGTGTTTCAATCTTTCCAAATTCAACTTATTCACCATCTCTTCTGAAACAAGATTATCTGAACTACTACTATCAATAACAACTTTATAGCACTTACCGGATACCTTACATCTGGTCTTGAAAAAATTCTTCATCGGCAAGGGCTCTTCATCTCTTCTGGTATGACACAAAGCTCTCCTCATCATCAACAGTTCTCTATCTTCTGGTTTATCATTTGATATGGTGGGGTTTTCTTCCACCACTGCCGCTCTTTCGGTATTCTCTATCTTCTTACACTCGAAAGAACGATGTCCTTCTCCTCCACACTTAAAGCAATTTCCTCTAAACACTCTCTTGTCTTGTCTTCCAAAATTATCATTCCGGTAGCTATCTGTTTCTCTCTTCTGGTAGAAATTTCTATCATCTTTCTGATATGAATTACCTTCTTTGTTCACTTCCTTGTCCTTGTTCTAATTTGTATAGGTTCCTCTATCTCCGGTATATCCTCTTCCTCCTTGAAATCTTCCTTTGGAAAACCTTCCACCTCTACCTCTGCTCATGTTTTTTGTTTATCTTTTCTTCTGCCTTCAGGGCATACTGGTAAGCCTCTTCAACAATTTATAATTTGATCAAACTAAGTTCATCTTGTATAGACACCCACAATCCATTCAAATATCTTGCAACTTGTTCAACTTCATCATCAACATGTCCGGATTTGATATTCAACTTGTAAAATACTTTAGTGTATTCCTTCACACTAGATTCCTTCTATCTCAAATTCTGCAAATTCTAGAACAGATTCACTTGATAATCAGTTGGCATAAATTTTGATTTCAACTTAGCAATCATCTGATCCAATGTCTTGATCTTCTCTTTACCTCTTATATGTCTATCAACCTACAAATTCTCCCACCAAAGAGATGCATGACCTTTCAACCGGGTACAGGCATATTTCACCTTCCTTTCTTTTGCAGTGTTTTCAAAATCAAAATATTTCTCCATCTCCGAGATCCAATCCATCAATTCATATGAATCCAACTTTCCTTCATATTTTGGTTGGGTAAAATGAGGTAGATCACAAATGCAAATAGGTCCAGGCAACAAGTAACAAGAAACTATCAACCGGTAACAGGAAACTATCTCGGAAACCGGTAGTGACAACTTGCCAAAAAACTATCCAAATGCTCCACGATTTGGGAGTAAGGAAGACGATCAGATCTTCAAGCCAAAATCCAACTCCACAGGTTCCGGTGAGCCAAATTCAGGACACACAGAAAGAAATATTGAAACTGCAACTAGAAAGAAAAACAAAAAGGAAAATATTTTTGGTTGATGCAAGATTGCTATGAACCAGGGATGCTCCTTCATGAGCAACCATAGAGGAATAATAATTAAACAATCACATTTAGGAGAGAATTGAACCAACCTAGAAAACTAAAAAATAATCTAAGCCTGAACAAGACCCGAGGGCTATCAATCCAATCTAAAACTCTACTTCACAAGCCTCGCTTCGATCTCCTTCCAATTCCCCAAAAAAAATCCCAAAAAATGAGCACACCCTCCCAAAAATATTTCAAGAGATTAAATGATGCAGACACAGGGGTTAACCTAAGATGACAAACTCAATTGTAAGGTTTCAACAACACATTTTTAGGACTACTCTTTTGATCACATCTCCTAGACTCCACCATAGGCCTCTACAAGACTTGAGCCTTCACACAAAGACTTTGACATTCATGTGGATTGAGTATCAACCCTAGACAATGTGTTCATACTATTTGAGAACTGTGACATTACAACCAAATCAATTTTGTGATCTCCAATGTCTCCACTTTTACTTCCCTTGACACAGTTCATTCCCTAGTAATTAGGACTACCTTATTGGTGGACAAACAAGTCAAACTCTATGTTTTTAAGGCTTAAACTCCTTTGGGCTTGGTTAGGAATGCTGGTAAAATGGTGTCTTAACCTCGCATTTACATGAGGTTACTATTTATAGAAATTTTTCATTTCAATACGAAATGGTGTGAAATTCTCCCCAAAGCTTCTAGTTGGCTAGATGAGCATGTCGGTAAATTTTCGTTGCAAGATCATAACTAGTTTTGAAGATATTAATTTTTTTGTTTTTGGAGGGTGCAATGACAGGTTTAAAATTAATTTTGAGGACTTTAGAGGCTCTAAAATGCCCTAAAAAGTGGGCATAAATAGTGTAGCAATTTTCATGGTGATAGAGAACTTTGCAAGATTTCAGGCGCTTCAAATGGTTTGTCAATCGGACACACAGTTCACAAGTTATGGCCTTCAGAAGTTTGGACTCCTAAAATAGGAAATATAAATTGCATCGGACACATAAATGAGTTGTAAAAGAGAGGAACATGTGTTGATGTGTGTTTTCACATGTCAAAGGGCATCTAGAATGGAGATAAGGTCAGCTCTACTTTATTGGGTGGTTTTAGCCCATGGTTTTGTAATACCATTTGACAGTTTCTTGTATTGCATCTCCTATATATGAGGTGTGTGAGATAGAGGTTGTGTGTAAGAGTCTTATGGCTATTGAGTTACCTCTAAGTCTTTAATTAGTGGTACTCCTGTGAAGAGCTTTCTCTACAAGTATATTGTAACTTGTTATTGATTGTTGAATAATATATTGAGCTTCTTTTGGAGTGTGGGGTTTTTTCTCTCGAAAGGGTTTTCCCCACATAAATCATTGTGTTGTTGAGTTGTGGTATGCATGATATTTTGTTTACTTTTGTTACGTTTATGTAATTTCTATAACAATTTGTAAAAGTTTTTGCATTACCCTCCTCTCAAGGTTAGCGTAGGAAGTTATTTCACTACTTAACTTCCTTACAAGGAGGACCCTACACAAGTTTCACATGTATTCTATAGGTCTTGCAACAATGGAAGCCTCCCTCTGTGTCTTTTTTTGTAGCATATGCTTGACTAGTTACCATTACTGTGACAATCAAATCTTGTAGGGCAGTCATCAATATGTGATTTAATTCTCCATGTTATGTCTTCTAAACACTTCTACAGGGTGTGTAGGGTCCTTCCACTCCTTCTTCTATCACATACACAAAAAAGTCATTCCCTTAGTTTTACAAGGTAAAATTTCCCACTTCACTGATTTACCTATGACTGTCACATACACTATCTTGGGATAGTTATGACATTTAAGTGTTTGGTTAACACAAAGGTCAACAACACCTTGGGATAGGTCTACACCATTCCCCACACTCCTTCACTTCCTTCTCCTAACCCCCAAAAGGTTTACCTTGCACTTATATCTTCAAATCCACCCCTTACTACTTCATCGGTCTGATACATCATAAATATCAGAGTAACAGTCAACCACAGCATGTGCCACCTTGATTTTAGAGCCCTGCACACATGGAATGTGAAGCGTAACACTATAATACATCTTCCCACCCATTTTGGTGATTTTTCACTGTTGGGAAGCAAAATTATACATTTGTTTGTGCCTCAGAATACCCTAACTACGGTTTTGACAGTTTTTAGAAAAATTAGTGTAAATTATTCAAATCACAATGGGTTTCAATGAAACAAAAAGAAAAATTTAATACATTCACTATCCTTTCATTCCCAATAGGTTCCACATGGAAACATGAAGTATTTCAAGGTGAATGATAAGGAAGAACAACCTGCAACATTTTAGAATGCATAGAAAATCCACTTTTCATTAAGCAAAATCTCTTAAATTCAAAATCCAACCATTGGATGGCATGTAACAAGTCTCTTTATGCCTATCCAAGTGGTTTTCAACCACCAACCACCAAAAAACAACTTACAATCTTATATTTTTAAAAAAGTTGTCACAAGAATGCAAAAATTGTCATGACAACAATGACAACTTTTTGCAACTTTTACATTTTTTGACCAATGGACCCCAAATTTGCACAAATAGGTCCAAATACAACATAATGGCCCAAAGTGTCCTTATTCACATGAAATAACACAAAACAATAAAAAAATCAATTTTTAACCAAGTGGACCATACATAGGCCCCTAGGGTACTCCTGTCCCAATAAAACATTCCCCAAACCATTCAAAAACCAACTATTCCCAAGCGGTAAATAATTATTTAATTAACTTGTCATTAACTATAGTTCAAGTTTTAATTACTTATATTACTATATTTATTGAATAAATTAGATTATTTAATTATAATTTGTTGATTAATTTATTAATAAGGTTATACAGTTTATTCATAAACATATATATATATATCGATGAAGGGAAATTGTGACATCCTATGTCTCTCCTGAGAGAGTGATAAGACATCATCTGCTTGCACCACAATCAGGAACACACATTTATTACGTGAATTAATAACTCAATACACTTCAACTATCATAATCAATCATACCTCATGACCTAACTAGATTCATTAGTACCTAGGTTAGTATCCATAAATGATATGCATCACCTAATCATTACTTATTCATAAGGAACACAATCATATTCTATTGCAGCATAAACATTAATCATGGCATAAATCAACTCTAACATCATAGCAAAGTCTCACAAATATGTTACACATCCAATCACAAGGGATGGATCGAGGAGGGGCACTACATTCCCCATCATCAAGTTTACACGTTATTAAGTGGGTATTTGTAAAATTGCCACCATAATTTCACACATATTCTCATATTTCTAAGCATTTTTTTTATTTGAACAACATAACAAATTAAATTTTAATTTCTTTTACCAGTGTCTCCAAAGTTCTCAGAGACATATGTGTACCATTTTTTTAATAACCTTTTACCTACTTGTCCAAATTTGAAATAAATTATATATTATTTTTCTACACTTCATTCTTTACACTTTTAAGAAAAAATTGAATTTTCAATTATTTTGGTGCAAGTTATGTGACGTGCATGAAAAGGTACTTGATTTTCAGGAGGCATCCACTTCGAAAAATCATTGTAAAAGTTCAACAAAAATTACAAAATAATACACAACTTCTAGTACTCACTCTTAACTATCTTTATACCAAATGGTTTTTCAAAATACTAAGTGTAACTATAGCTTTTTTGACACACACACCAAACACTATGTTATGTTTTGTTGGAAAAAAATAGGAACACTTTTGTGTGTGTGAAATATTTGACTCCTTAATCTTATCCATTTTTAAAAAACTTTAGTAGTTTGCAAACTAGATTTAGAGTACTACAATTCTTGTTGTTTTGGTATCTTCAAATTTTGAGTGGAAGAGTCTCAAATTGCTCCTCCAATTTTAAGTTTAGCTGATTTCAAAACAAAAACAGTGCCACTTATACCCCACTTTTTGTTCACAATCTTGGTGCACAAGTACCCAATAATAAAAATCTTGTAGATGAGAAAGAAGACACTTTTAAACTATAAGGAAAAATTAATCCTAAACCATATTAATCCTCATCCCACCTAACTAAACATAAACCAAATTGAACCTTAATCCTAACCCTTGACAAAATTTAACCCTAGAATACTAAGAGAAATTGAATTGTAGCCCTAACACTACACATAATTGAATCCTAACTTTTGTTATAATTAAAATTTTAAAAAATTGAATGCTAACCTTTGACCTAATTTAAGACTAAACCAAACTAAACACTAACACAAAATAAATTGAAACTTAACCCTGATCCTAACCCTAGCTGAACCCTAATCCTAACCTTAAACATAATTGAACACTAATCCTAAACATAATTGAAGAGTAAATTCAAGTCATTTGTAACCATTGTATTAAATTACATTTCCTATTTTAATACCATCCCTAACTCTAATTTTGTACCTAATAAAAACTATACCACTAAAAAACTATCAAATTATAAACCTAAATGAAATTCTAATAAAAACTATACCACAAAAAACTATTTAATTTTCCCATGTACCCAATTAACTAATATTTAATTATTTAATGCTAATTATATCTTCAACTACCACTCACTCTAAGTTTAAGTTTTACTAATCAATCAATTTGTCTATCTCCATCATGCAATCAATGAACTTCCTACTTATCTCAATATAATATTATTAATAATAATTCGGTAATATAAAAATAATAATTATCGAAATATAATAATATAATCATAACTTAATAATAATTTAATATTAATTAATGGGACACCTGAAGGTTTTTTTGAATCTTCAGAGGAATTAGACAAGGAGATCCAATTTCTCCCTTTCTTTTTATTATTATGGTAGAGGCTCTAGGAAGAAGCATATGTAAAGCCCAAGAGTCTAGTTTAGTAAAAGGTATCAGAATTGCTAACTCAATGCCACCCATCACCCAATAACAATTTGTTGATTACATTATTCTCTTTGGAGTTGGAGAGGAGCAGGAAGCAACTCATCTCAAACAAATCCTTCACATTTTTAATCTTAGGCATTAGGCCAAATGATAAATCAAAATAAATCAGAAATCTTCTCCTTTTTTATTGATCAACCTAAGGAAAGATTGATTTTGAACACTCTTGGCTTTAGAGTTGGACAACTGCCTTGCATCTACCTTGGTCTTCCTCTAGATAAAGGGCCAAGAAAAAAAAAGATTTGGAATAAGCTTGGAGATAAGATGGACAAGAGGATGTCATCTTGGAAAGGTAAATGGTTATCTTGGGCAGGAAAAACTATTCTACTTAAGGTAGTCTTCTTAGCTTTGCAAATATATCAGATGGCATGCCTTCGTCTCTCGATTGGAGCTAATTTGAAACTTAATCAAAAAATGAGAAAAAAAATTGTCAAGGACTTGTTGAAAACAAGAAGATGGTAATGATTTCATGGGAAAAAATCTGTAAACCCAAAGAAGTAGGAGGATTGGGGTTGAGAAATCAGTTATGACAAAACAAAGCTCTTGGTGCCAAATTGGTATGGAAGATGTTTAAGGAACCCAATCTCAACCAGGTTTGAATTATACAAGGCAAATATTTAGAAGATTTCAACCCTACTAGCATTTTTAGAGTTTATAACCCTTTGAAAGGCTCGAGGGTTTGGAATTTCATTGTTACATGTAGAGATGCAATTTCAGAGTAGCTTTCTTGGGACATTGTTGATGGTAGGAGTGCCTCTTTTTGGCATGATTCTTGGGGAGCATTCCTGATCTTGTCCATTTTTATGATACAACTAGGATCACAAATTATTTTGAAATGGAATGGAGTTCTTCTATTAGGGATTATGTGGATTTTGACAACAATATTCCCTAGGGATGAAAATGGAAAAATTCTGACCATCTTCCCCTTTCATGGGAAGATTTATCTCAGCTAAAGGATATTTTAAATGGTAGAACATTGAATTTCAGAAACAACCGAGACAATTTGATCTAGGTAGGTGATAACTCAAAGAATTACTCTTCAATGGATGGATACAATGCCATTATCAAGAGATAGCATTTTATTAAAACTGAGATTCCCCTTCAATTATGTTGGAATAGATTATGTTTACTAAAAGAAGGGAAATTCTCTTGGGTTGCTCTTTAAGGGAGAATTTTAACTGTTGAATGGTTTAGGAGAATAGGCTTTGAAGGTCCATCTAGATATGTTTTATGTGAGCACCATGATGAGTCAATTAATCATATCCTCTTAGGATGTCCCTTTGCCCAAAAATGTTGGAAATGGCTATGTTCCAAACTAGGATGGATCACTTCTCTTCCTAATGACATCCTTAACCTTTTTAAAAGTTGGCCAATGTTGAATAAGACATGTATTTATGGAGGTTTGTGGATTATTTTCCCCTCCATTATCCTATGAGAACTATGGAAAGAGAGAAACTAGATAATTTTCGAAGGAAAGAAGATGTTTTGGGAGTTGTTCATCAATAAGGTGGAAGCTGCCATTGTGGAAGTGGTGGATAGTAGAATTGAAGGTCAATTGAAAAAGGAAGTTCAATTTTCATATTGGGTTGGTTCTATCAAAATGAAATGGTTTGGATTGAAGATCCCTCCTTATGTTGGCAATGGGGATCAAGTGAGTAAAACAAAAAGAGAAAATTGTGTTTGGTCCCCTCCTACGATAGGTCGGGCTAAATTGAATTTTGATGGGGCTTCTTGAGGTAATCATGGAACCTCTAGAGCTATTTGTGTAGTTCATGCCTGTGATACTTCAGTTTTAGCTAAGTTGGCAAAACATCTAGAAGATGACACAAATAACATAGCTGAGTTCTCAAACCTCTACTGGAAGGTGTCCTTCTCTGCAGAGAGTTAAACATAAAGCTTTTGGAAATAGAAGGAGCTAATGTCATAATAATCAATTCCTTGAGGGCGGGCTCTACTCCAAATTGGAGGCTCCATTTATTGCTTGCAAAAGTGATTGAGGTGGTTAATTCCTTTGAAGCAGTAGTCTTCAATCATATCTATAGAGAGGCCAATGTTATAGTAGATCACTTGGCAAATTCAAGGGTAGATGAAATTGAATTCAAGAATTTGGGATCGGCTGGGTAACTCTTGTTCTCTGAGCCATGGGTGGTTAGATTTGAAATTTGAACTTTAATTGTCTACAATATAACCATTGGAAAGGGTGTGCATTCTTAGGAACAAATGGCATTGAATTTATAATCTGGAAGTAGATGCTTGTTCTCACTTTCCCCACGAGAAACTAATTTTAAATTTTAAGTTCTTATTGCTCTATGTTCTAGTTGTTTGATAGGGGTTGAAGTGGGTAAACATTCTTAGGGGCAGATGGCATTGAATTCATAATCTGGGAGTATTTATTTTTTCTCAATTTCCCCATGGGCGGTTAATTTTGAATTTTAAATTCTTATTGTCCTATGTTCTATTTTGAATTTTAAATTCTTATTGTCCTATGTTCTATCCATTTGATAGAGGTTAAATGTGGTTGGCAGTGTGATTATAGAAAGTGGAAAAGTGGCCGAGGTGGTGTATTCCCACTTTTTGTCCCAGCTATCTCATTAATTCTGCCACCTTGTTGTTTTGGCAACTTGGCTATCTGCACTCATTAATGTTCATTTGAGATGATAGTTAGTAGAATTCAACTTAATGGATGGATTGATAATGTTTTCTTAGTGGATGAATCATTTAGCAAGGGATAAATATGGCTCATAAAATGCTCTTTCTAATTTGGACCTAGATCAAATTTGGTAAATCTTCTCCAGTCTGTATCCAAGCGCCAACTCATATGCATTAATGACTCTCCCCCTAGCAATATATTGGTATACGATTTGGCTGTATTTTGATTTGACATTCTCTTCTTCCACCCACACATTTTCAGATTGCTTTTATGATCCTCTGCTTTGATAATTGAAATTGGTGTGTCCAACAAGCCTACCTTCAAATCTCTTCATTCGAAAGCAGGCTGGGAATGTTGATTTTATCTCCCTGGTTTGGCCATTTCTTTAACCAAGTTTGTCCTTAATCTTTTCTCTTTCTTGGCATTTCCTTCCTTTTCCCAATGGATACCTCTATCACTCTGATTGCTTCAAGAAGGCAGATGGCTTTCCTTGGGCCGCTAACTCATAAGCGGCTCTATGAAGTGGTTAACCATTCTCATAAGCTCTTCTTCCATGTAGTAAATTGTGTCCTTGGAGGTGAATTCATTAGGGCAAATCATAGATACATAGTCAACAGTGATATTCCTGCCTTTTTTCTTGTCATGACTCTCATGGTTGGTGAATCAAAGGTGGTAGTGGAAGCTCTTTGTAGAAGGGTATTTAAAGCAGAATTTATGGGTGAATTAGATAAGGTGTTGCTATGCATTGACAAAGATTTAACAATCCCCCGCATAATGCATTATGCTATCAAAATGGAGATCGGTATTCCTACTCCCCGCTTCCCAATTCTCACAATTTAGAACAAAACCTTTTGGGATCTTAGAGTTTCTATTGTCTAGAGAAGCATCCAATTTCTCAAACGTCTGATGGGGTTTACAGAGGATGGACTTATTGGTTTCAACATCATTGGTGATAATGTCAACCAATCAGAGGACTGGGTGCTTGAATATAATATATGGACTATTTAAATGCCAACAACAATGTGGAATCAATCTCGAGCTCAAGCGAGGAGGATGGAGCGGAGGAAGGTGGTTTGGAGCATGTAGCAATTGATTCTCCTATGACTAAAGTGATAGGCTCCCTTCTTGGGTCGTATTTTGGACAATTCCATCCTTCCTTCCTTGCTCATGATGCGGTAGATCAACAAGTTTCAAGGTGTCGAACTTTCAATTGGGTTATCGTATTCGCCTGAAGGAGATTTTGTTCTATGGATCTCTAAATTTTTGGGTCTATAATTACTCTTGGCAGTTGTTCTTGTTCCCTATTGTTGGGATGGTTTTTTGGTCTTTATTTGGGGTATGGTTTTTTACAGTTTCTCTAAAAATCATGACTAATGTTTTTAATCTATCTTATTTTATATATTTTGGCATTGATCTTTTATTAAGTAAAAAATATATATATTAATTATAATATCATAATATTATAATATAATAAAATTTTAAGTGGAATAATAAACAAATATGATATCTTTCATCTTACTTTACCTATATTCCTCTAAAGAAGGTATGCTAGTACTTTAATAATAGATGCACTTCAATTTTTATTTTTTGAGTTGTAGTTGTGGATGTTACTAGAGTATATATTAAAGTAAGCCAAGGGATATGGAGGTCATCTGTTGGGTGCATTAATATTCCTAGTTGGGCGGGACCTAATAATAAAAACTTTTTGAGGTGTTATTAGATAGCTTAGAGATGCATAAGAATAGTCAAAAATAAATAAATATGCATTGTTTAGCCAACAAGTCTATTTATATATGTGGCTATCTCCCATTCAACAACACCACTAGGTGCTTTTACTAGTTTGTTATTGTCAAATATAATTATTAGTACTTGTCGTTAGGCTAGTACTATTGCAATCAATTGCACCCAATTTTTATTAACTCGTTATTATTTAATTGCTTTTCTACCAATTATATTTATGATTTTTTTCTTTCTTTGTGTTTTTTTTTAAATTTAATAGTTAAGATGCATGATTTTTTAGGTTTTCAATTTATCTAATTTGTTTTTCTTCAATCTAATTGGCTCAAATAATTTGCATCTTATTACCGGATTTAGTATGTTTTAATTTTTTTTCAAATTATTTATAATGCTGGTGCAATTTGATAATATTAAAATTTCATAAATATGATATTATTGAAACTAATAAATTTTACAAAACAAATAAATGTTCCACATTTAATAAAGACTCCTTTCACCTTGATTTATAAGTTTAAAACATTCAATAAATTTTCAATAAACAATTATTATATGTGTTCATAAATTCAATATGTACTTTTTGATGCATTTTAAATTATTCATAAATGTTTTATGTTACACTCAAAAGTACTATTATTATATCAATGAGATGATGAAAATTAAATTGTATTTGCTCAATTTAGATTTAAAAGAAAAAAGTAGTCTACATTTGATATTTATTGTATGAATTAATTTACTATACACCTCTTGAAAATATTTTGATGCTAGTTAATTAGTCAATTTAGATCTAAAAGAAATAAGTG
Source organism: Cryptomeria japonica (assembly GCF_030272615.1). Classification (NCBI taxonomy): domain Eukaryota; kingdom Viridiplantae; phylum Streptophyta; class Pinopsida; order Cupressales; family Cupressaceae; genus Cryptomeria; species Cryptomeria japonica. Next base: position 529,990,264 of record NC_081412.1, on the reverse strand, counting down.
CTCCACATTTAATAAACATTTAAAATATTTAACCTTATTAATCTCTTCTATTTGTTAATTGTTTGAAAAAGGCATATTGTATTAGTATGTTTTTAGTACTTGTAAAGTTAAGGTTACAAAATTATTAATCTCTTCTAATTGTTAATTGTTTGAAAAAAGCATAGTCAATTACTATTACAAATCTAAACGGTACTAGCCACTAAGTGGCACTTGTTGAATATGTATTTATCACATTTAATATGAATTTTTGTATATGTCTACACTTAAAATAGGCATATATCTCATGGCACTATTTTAACAAAATTTTATATGAATTTGAGTTATATTTCTCTAATTTGAAACAAATATACTATATTTATTAAATATTTATTAAAGAATGCAGAGCAATATTTTCAGATCCTAGATCTATAATCAAAATAAGGTAAACCAAAAGCCTGCCAGCAGCACCATTGCAGTAAATCCAACACATAGTTCCACCCCATGACTCCAATTACTCTCTGCTTTAGAGGGTGAAGGTGACGATCCTGCAAAATCAAGAAAAATCCTTAAAAATTCTATAAATTTATTAAAATTGAAATTTAAGCCTTAATCTGTATAAAGACAAAGTCTTATCAGTGGATGACGACTGGGAAGAGGTACTGCCCGTTTCAAAAATTCAGGCATCTGGAGAAGATGGAGATAATTTCAAAGTGCCTGTCAAATTAACCACCAGTTTATTCTTAGAGATTTTATATAAGTAATATTTTTTCAGTCTATGAAATTATATAATAATTTATTAAAATTTAGTTATTTTATTTTAAGTATATTTTGTTGAATTCAAATTTTATTATTAATGATGATGTTTAAGCATTCAATTTATTTAAATCTATATGTCTTTAGTCTTTTAGTGAAGTTGTAGAGAACAAGTCATGTTGAGTTTAAGGGCCTCACGTCATATGGGAGGAGATTGGGATCATAACCCTGATAACTTTAGTGGAATGGGTACAACTCAGTCTTTGGTTCTAACCCAAAAAAGTATTAGCCTGAAGTTCATGCTCCCTTATCAGCTAGTGAAACCATGTGAATGATATAAAATCTTCTATAAAAAAATAAATCAAAAAATTATTCTCTATATAATGAAAAGTCAATTTCAATGATATTCTTCAAAAATAGAAACTCAAGAAACTGGTATATGATGAATACTAAGAGGGGGGGGTGAATTAGTATGCCAAAAATCTATGCACTAAAACACTTACACAATCTAAAGATAAACCGGTAAAGCAATCTAACAGTCAAACCGGTTACCACACATGCATACCAAAATGTGAATAAAGCATTCACCCACAAAAGCAATACAACCATAACACAAGATATTTGACGTGGAAACCCAACTGGGAAAAACCACGGTGAGATGGAACTCACAAGTCACTATCTGCAGAATAGAAACCAGACCGGTTAAGGTCAGACCGGTTAAGGTCTTACGATGTTCTTCACCAGAACAGATCCTATTAGGAATCTCAATCTTGTTAGGAGATAAGTCTGATTAAAGACTACCTTGTTAGAGGATTTTAGATTCACATGTGTGAACCACCTTATTAGAGGATTTTACAAAGGCTTTGAGGCCTACCCGGTTAAGGGCTACAGACTTGTCAAAGATGTGAGTAATCAACAAGTGTTTGATCTATCTAATAGCACAAACTACTTGGTTAGATCCAGTATTGCTCACAGCTAATGCATTCCAGTATTACTTCAGTCTTTTCTCTCTCTCTCAAAGTTACAACTTGATCTTCTCAGATAAGATTGTTCTCAACTTCCACCTTAAACCCTAGCACGGCATTAACCCTTTCAGCAACAACTTAAAACCCTAGACATGATGTCCTTTTAAAGGAATCTGATTTCATGTCAGTCCAATAGGATTACATTATGATTTTCTAGGTTCAATGCATCTAGACATACTTAGTAACACGACACAAAAAGCACCGTCAATGTGTTGGCACCGTCAAACAATCGGTGGATTGGTAACTCATCACAAAATGTCGGTTGGGAACTCATCACAGAGTATTACCGGTTCATACAAAATACCGGTTGCCAGTTTGAAAAATAAAGACTGGTAAGAATGTGTTGTGCCGCTTTGCTCCCTCATGCCACTTGGGATCTACGAACCGCTTGGGTTCGACATGCCGCTTTAGACCAGGAAACACATTCTGCAAAATCACCACTAGTCTAAAGACTCGTATACAACATACCAGTTGGAACAAATACTAGTTGAGCTTGAGCTCATACATATATAGGGGATCTCAATACAAGTGTGTGTCCATCAATGACAATCACAACATAAACAACAAAAAAGCCAACAGTATACTCTAAAAGTACTATAATGAATTGAGTAGTCATCTCATTCACATAGAAAATTGGTAAATATCCATTATATTTGACAAAAGAAAAATTGGCATTGATTGATGAACCTCACAATGTTTTAAAATAGTCATATGAAATCTTTAAAAGACATCTTTTATGAAGTATGAGTGAGTTGTACTATTCTCAACCTCAAAATTTAAAGATGATAGAAAACTATTCTTAAACAACACTTAGTTTAGCACTTAGCTCAATAGCTAAAGTTAAATTTTAACCAATAAAAATAAGACAACTATTTATTTGCTTTGATAAGAATAAGACATAAAATTACTCTTAATCACTTGACTATGAAAAACACAAAATTCAAGTAAAATGATAGCCTAATTGAATTTGTAATTGAAAACTTACATTCATACATTTATCCCAAATTTAATGAACTGCGCAAGCTTAAAAAGTATACTCCATAGATTTTACATACAAATTCAACCATATATCAAACAATTCAACCCAATTCAAAAATTAGAAAGAATATTGAAACAAACCTATGCAATCAGAGAGCTTTTCTGTAACTTTACACAAAGCGGGCATCTAAATAAGCCTTCTCTGGTTAAGAGAAAACCCTGAAGAAGAATCAGAAGTTTCCTTTATCAAAAGACACAAACACCTTGAATTACTCTCATGAACTTCCTTAATGTTGGTACAAGAACCATTTGCAAGTTGTTTTCCTGTCCTTTGTAGAAATCCAATACAAGGGGAAATCTTAAATAGAGAGTTTTTTAGTGGCGAATCTTTGCCAATTGGCGAATTCCGCATTCTTTTTTTAAGGAAATGGCGAATAGTTTGGGGCAACATAGTGGTCAAATTGCCCAGAATTTTGGGGTTAACGATACACTGTATTCTGGCTTCGCCATTGACCACACGCCGTTCGACGTGCATGCCCGTAATATTCACCTGGAATTAGTTGGACATGGGTATTAGATCACCTTCCTTATTCGCAAGAAATAGTAAAACGACCATGTACCCAGGACCTAATTCGCCAACAGTAAATTAAATGTTCATTGCACGCGTCGTCCAAATTCGCCAATATCAATTAAAACATTATAAGCATTCGAGGACCCATTTCGCCCTGCTTAAATCAAGATGCATTTTGAAACGCCCACGCAATTCGTCAAAAATGCAATCATGTATTGATATAAATACAATCTTTCTTACAATTTGTTCATGTCTGATTAGTAAATTTGGGAGCTCTCGATTCGCATTCCACAATTTGAGTTGGAATGTCAAAGTTCATTGTAGGGCGGAGGACCAGAGTTACAATCCTACAACATAGGCCCAGGCATTCCTGATTCCTGATTCAGAGAATTGAGAAGGCATAAAGGTGAGTAATCATTTCTTCATACTTGATAGTATTAGTTTTAACTTTTAATTTGTAGTGAGAGGTCAAGACTCAAGATGTCACAATCAGACATGGGTGAGACTCCTCAAGGTGGTGAAGGGATTGAGATGTCAAACAAGGGTGAGACTAAGACTCCTTAGAGTGGTGAAGGGATTGGGATGTCAGACAAGGCTAAGACTCCTCAGGGCGGTGAAACTAAAGGGATTGGGAGGCCATCAAAATGCCCAAAACTTAAACTTAAAGATACTACCATAAAGTATTACTTTGGAATTGGCAAAGTTTCTGGTCCATCAACTTCTGCAGTTGCAGAAGTCATTCACAGTAGCTCACCACCACCACAAGGTGGGATTGTCATTGAGTTAAATGCATCAAATGAGAATGACAGTACCGACATGGAAGAAGATGTTCTAAGGGATACACACAATGAGATAATTCACTCGGACGCAAATGCTAGTACTGAAGATGATGTTGGTAGGAAGAAAAGAAAAAGGAAAGTAAAACTGGGGTGAGAGTGGGAGATGACAAGGAGTTTTAAGATTGATTGGGTAGCAAAGTACCTATTCATTGAACCAGTCCCAAACAATGATGAACAACCAATAGAATGCAGGTGTAAGATTTGTAGCTGGAAAACTAAAAGAGAGAAGAAGATGCAGCTAAAGCTTGACACCATAGAAAAGCATATAGGTAAGGTTTATGAAAAACAGATCATAGACAGAAAGGAAACACCAATAGTAAGATGGAAATCAAAGGAAGAATGTCTTCATGTTAAGTATGTCGCCGAATATGAAGAGCATAACCACAAAATGACACTAATTGGTAATAGTGGATTTGAAAATACAATCAAGGTTGGGCTTGAACATGTAGTGAAAGATGCAAACTTGGAAAAGACTGTTTAGATGAGTGTTATTTTTCATATTCTGTCGAGAGGGCGTCCTATGAAAGATTTCCCAAAGTATAGTAATTTATTATCTTTTCTGAATGTTCCTCACTATCCTATGTCACATTGGTCAATAAATGCTGGATGGGAAATGGCAAACTATCTCACTAAGGTGGAAAAGAAAAATTTACAAGAGAGTGTAAAAGAGTCAAAATTCATTTCATTATCCATAGATGAAGTTACTGTGGTAGATAACACTGCTTGGGTTTGTATGCATATGTATACCATAAAAGAACACGTCTGACGAGCTCATATACTCTGTGTTCATAAAATGAGGGGAAATTCAACAGCAGAAAATTTATATTTGGAAGTTAAGAAAGCTTTGAATGAAATTGCTAGTATGGATGAATTGACAATTTCCAAGAAGTTAGTGTGTGTTGGAGCTGATGGAACTGCAGTATTGCAAGGTCAAAGGACCAATCTTTGCGCAAGATTACAAACTAGTATTGCACCATACATGGTTGGCATTCACTGCATGGCCCATCGAATGAATTTACCATATAGAATTGTAAACAATTTCCCTACAATGTCAAAAGTTGAAGATCTGGTCCACGAGTTCCACTCATACTTCTGTCGAAGTCCTAAACGTTTTGCAAAATTTCAGATTTTTCTAAGGGAGTAACAGCAAGAAACAAGCTTCTCAGGGATGTTGAGACCATATGGATCTCCTTGCATGGACCAGTGGAACGAGTTCTAACAAAATATCAATCCTTGATCAGACTAATGTATGTGTTAGGATTCCCAAAGATACTGAGAGGGGGGGTGAATCAGTATCTTGCCGTTTAATGGATTTTCTTAACTTATTAAGTGAATTGCATCTCAAAACAGTGTACCAGTAAGCCAAAATTAATGCAGTAAATAAGAATAATAAACACAACATAGAAAGCACACCATGACACAATATTTTTAACGAGGAAACGCGGTGTGGGAAAAACCTCAGTGGGATTTGTGACCCACAATATTCGCTCACTGGCCAATAAGTGAATATTACTGATACATTAGGGGCCTCCACATGCAAGAAGGCCAACTGCCTAAAGCTCATTGCTTAAGTACAAAAAGGGAAGTCTCACTGACTTACAAAATTGGATTATGAAAATCCAATGTCATGTACTGCTTCGAATCAACATCTGCTATGCCAGGTTCAGTACCGATTTAAGCTCATACAACTTCCAAAACCTTATTCCAAACTCTGCCTTAATATTCACATCTTAGTTCTACAATAATCTAACCATATCCGCATATCCTAAATGATCTACAAGAACTCATACTTATATGAGTCATATTACAACTCGCCTTATCGGCTTACAAAAAGATTTTACAATTAAATACAAAATACAATAAATAAAATCTTGTCAGCCAGGGTGTCGGTGAACATCTTGTCGTTGCTGTTGTCGGTGTCTGTGCCTATGTCGGTGTCTATCGGTGCTGGTGCCATAGGATTGTAAGGTTGCCATCAATGACAATACCTTCAATCACCTACAATTTCTCATTGGAGTGTGCATTTGCCAACAATCTCCCCCTTTGGCATTGATGGCAACACTCATGAGAAAAGCCAAAAGTGTATCCAAAACTATTGTCCAGAACTGTCTTACCAAAACTGTCAAAACTGTGTGCTCCCCCTAAGCAGATGATCTCTTATGTCATACATTTTTCTCATCCTCATTCCTTTTTCTCATCTTCTAATACTCCCCCTTTGGCATCAATGATAAAGGTTGTCATTCAATGTCAATTGAGTGTAGTTATTATCTAGATCCTTGTAACTGACTGGTTACAATCTGATGAAGTTCTGCTAAAGCAACATTCAAACTATTGTAGAATCTTTCACTGTCCTTCAGTGTTGCTTTAGTCCTCTGGATTGTACTAGTGAGAAAGTGCATTTTCTCTTCCAGTGTCTTAAGTCCTGGAACAAGAGCCTCAAAAATCTCTTTTTCGCAAAGAGATGAGGATATCTAGTTTAGGACTTAGTCTGTACTTAAGTTCATTTGCCTTAAATTTTATCCTTTCCTTGTCTTTCTCAAGTTTTTCTATTTTCTCTTCAAATCCTGCAATTTCTTGTTCTACTACTGATATTGAATCCGATGAACCTATCAAGTTGTCAGCAATATCATTGATTTCCTTTTGAGCTATGCTGATCTCTTTATCTATATCTTTTGTCAAAATGTTTGTTTTGCATGTATCTCTGTATAGTTTCTTGAAGTCCAAAATTGTCTTGCCTAGTACCGGTAATAAGGTATCCATATGTTCCTTATTCTTCTTGACTGTCTCCTCAAAGGATTTTTCTTTCTCTTTATTCATTTTATCTTTGAATGTCTCCTCATTGATTTGATCAATTGTCAGAAGATTGTCAGTTATGTACTTAGACAATGTGTCTAATTGACCTAAAGAATCTTTATTTTGTATGTTACACTTAGGTGCTATCAATTTCAAAATTGGTAATGTATCATCAATAGCCTTATATGCTAGTGCATTACACTCTGTTATTTTCTTGATTGAATCTAGCAATACCTCTATCACATTAGTAGGTCTAAATTCAGACATAGAGGTTCCGGATGATTGTCCATCTACCTTTACAATATGTAATTCGTCGGTGGTGGTAATAGCTTTGTTTTCCTCTTTCTCTAGAGGGTCAGTTTGTGTCTGCATTTCCACTACCAAAGGTTTAGGTTTTTATGTTGTAGTCGGTGGCATTGTCTCTGAATGTACCTGTGAATCCTGTTGCTCTACATATTTCTCTGTATGTGTCTCTACCAGTTTCTCTGTGCTCTCTACTGATGGTTTCTCTAATTGTGCCTCTGATGATTTTACAATGGTATCCACTGCCGGTTTTTTAGTTTGCACCTCAGAGATGTCTACAGCTGGTATCTCAATAGATTTTTCATTTCTATCAGTTGTCGGTTGCTTGGTAGATACATCATTATGTGCACCAATGATATTTGCAATTCTTGTATCTGGGGAATGAGTTGTTTGTTCAGTTTGTTGTTCAGTCCCAATCTCAAGGTCTCCAACTGTATCCTCAATGTTTGTCTCAACTGTTGTGTCTTCTACCGGTGACTCAGTTGCCACATCTCTCTTCTCACTTGATTCCTTATCAACCACAATGTTCACTTCCTGTGTGTCTATATTCATTGTGTACAACACCTCTAAATCAGGATTTGTGTCCTCATGTGTTGTCTCCATACTCTCTATTGCTGGTGGAGTATCAGTAGTTTGTGTTGGTGGAGTATCAGAGGAAGTTGGGGGTAAGTTATCTATCACTTTTATGCTCAGAGGTCCACCTACCTTGCCTTGACCTTTGTCCTTTTCCTTTTGATAGACTTTAAAGGTCTTTGGTCTCTTGAGCTCTTCTTGTTTCTCCTTTTCAACAAAGAATATATCCCACTTGTCTGCAGTTTCCATCTGATATTTCATTAACTCTTCCTGCCATTAGTGCTACATGTCGGTGACCGGTTGAAAATACTGTCCGGTTTGCCTCATTGATTAACTCATCAATCTCTTGAGTTGAGTTCACTGGGTGAAATGCAAGTAGTTTTTCTATTATGATCTTTTTATCTAATTCCACAATTGCTACCCTTCTTGCTTCTAACCTTCTATACAAGTCATTGGGTATATCTTCTACAACTTCCATAAAAAATTTCTTATAAATATCAAGATGCAAAATAACACTATTTTCTATACTTTCCTTTGCCTCATCTGAAAGTGTGTTATACAACTTGCTAATATTTGTCAATTTTCCATGTTCAGTTATCTCATCCAAAAATTTGTCCAAAGGAGGGACAACTTGTTTTTCCTTCCTTTTCTTTGGTGTCAACTTCTTTGTCAGAGGCCTAACTACCTGTTGTTTATATCTAGTTCTTTTTGGTGTAGGAGCAAGTGTCGGTGAGGGTTTTCTTTTCTTGACTACCCTTTTAAACTCTGCTAGTATTTCACTATCAGAGGAGGTAGCAACCAGTGAAAGATGTGTTTCCGGTTGTAGTCCTTCTAGATCATTCTCCTTGATACCAGTTTTATTCAATACATCTTCCTTGATTGCTTTTGCCTATCTTGAACCTCTTCTAACTATCTATTCAGTTTTCTTAATTCTTTTTTGAGATTGAATTTTACTTTCTATTGTTTCAGCACTACCAAATATTTCTTCAGTTGGCTCTTTAGGTGCTTCTAACAGGGCTTTTGCATAGGTTTCAATTATGTTCTCATCTGCCTCATATCCCATTTCAGTAACCCAAATAGTCCTTGGGACCACTGCCTCCATCCAAATTTCATCTTTCTTGATTACAAAGCATATCTCCTTTTGATATTTGTCCACAATAGCTTGAGATAGCCTTATCCTAGTTTTCATTCTAGCTTTTAGTGTTTGAAAATGTTATATTCTTTTCTCTGTTATCTCCCATGTTGTTTAGAATGTCTAGTAGTTGCTTTCCTACTAGGATGTCAAATCTAAAATCCTTTCTACCAATACCGGGAACATCTTTGGTTATATATAACATTAAACATACAAGTAGGTTGCCAAATCTGAAAGTCCCTTTCTTATCTCCTTTGATTTTCTTCAGATTATCTATCAGTTCATCCTTCAACCATTCACATATGTCAATCATAGCATTTTTATTTACCAAGTCATAGGCACTTTTGATACATAATCTGGAAACAGAGTTTAATCTATTTGCATGTGTTACCTTGTATCCAAGAATCATGCTTATGAACCTTGCGTTGATATCCTTAACATCATTTACTCTTAGGGATCTCTTATCAAAGGTTGCATCGGTTAGGGTCATTACAGTGTCATTTGGAACCTTTTTAGTCTTGTCAGGCCTACTACCGGTGGAAGGTAAGCCTATCACTACCCTAACTGCCTCTTTGGTTATCTTATGAATTGAATCCAACCAAAAGAACTCTCCATGAACTCTGCTTAACACTATCCTTATAACATCCTTGGGAAAATTAGGGATACTAAGAATTTCCACAAAACCTAGGGTTTCAACTATCTTGTGTTCTGGTTTAACATTTCCATTTTCATCACATATAACAGCCCTGTACATGTTCTTCATCTCATCATCTCCTAGTTCATCTATATGACAATGTATGTAGATTCTAGGATCCTCAGCATAAGCAACTCCATTGGTTATTTTTGGGAATGCTCCTAGGGTATCATCTTTCTTCGCAATTTCGAGAATGATTTTAAATACGGGTCTAGGGCACTTAACAACTTCAACTATAGCAGGGTTTGCAATGAATTCAGGTGCAAAGGAGGAAGTCATTGTTATAAATACCTTAATCTGCCTTTAGGTATGAGTGCTTGAATGATTTGCTTCACTTCTTGCTATGGATGCCTTCACTCAGGATTTTCGCGCTCTAAGGAAGTTTGAATACTCGGTGAATGAAAAAGAGAGCCAAAACATTTGCTTTATAATGTCTTTTCCTTCAACTACCACATTTAATGCTTGTCGGTTAAGTCAAACTTAACTCATCTGCCGGTAAAGAAGTATTTCAACTTCTCACCATCAACCGAGGGTAAACTAGCATGTTTTGCATTTGTTGCCATACCCCCAAGGGATTATTTCTCAGTTAGATGAAGAACCTCCTGCCGATGGAGTGATACTTTGTTCTACCGGTGAAGGAATAGCTTCATTAACATTCATGTCTGACTTTCTGATCCATTGTTTTGAGAATTCTTGCTTTACTTCTTCAACCTTTTCTTTACCTTTCAAATTGGGTCCTTTGTTATTTGCCGGTGATGCCTTACTTCTACAGAATTTTGTAATATGTCCAATTTTGTTACAAGTATAACAAGTCACATTGTTTTTCTGAATAGCTTTTCCATATCCTATGCCGGTATGTGTTCTGCATTGATTAGATAAGTGTCCAAATCTTCCACAAACATAACATCTTACATTCATTCTGCGGGTTAGTGTAGGATCAAGGGGGGCCAAAAAGTGGCGATGTGAAAAAAATAGCCTTCTTCACTCACCTAAAAACGCAAAAGTCCATGTTGACTTTTTGCTTGGCCTGGGTGTCAATACACCTTGCCTTGGTAATTACCTATGCAAATCGGATATCTGATTTTTATTTGTAATTTTAATTTAAAAAATATATTATATATTATTATATTATATAATATATATATAATGTAATAATATATTATATAAATATATAATATAATAATATATTATTATATATTATATAATATTATATTATAATATAATAATATATTATATAATATGTATTATATAATATATTATTATATTATATTATATATTATATAATACGTATTATATTATATATATTATATTATATAATATATAATTATATTTTATAATATAATACAATACGTATTATATAATATGTTATTATATTATAATATAATATAATAACATATTATATAATACGTATTATATAATATATTATTATATTATATATATTATAATATATATTATATAATACGTATTATATAATATATAATATTATATTATATTATATATTATGTTATATATATTATAATATAATACAATACGTATTATATAATTATATAATATATTATTATATTATGTATGTTATTTTAAAATAATTTAAGTGTAGAAATCAGATATCCAATTTTCTGAGAAAAATATATTTCGACAGTGACAGCCCGTGAGTCATTTTTAACTCATGGGCTGCACGATTTTATCAAAATCCGATATCAGGTGCACCCGATATCCAGTGTTTTGGCAAAAAATTGCTAAAAAATAGATTGAAAGGTAAGAATTTTATCATTTTCAATCATTTTCATTCCTTTTTTGTATTTTTTGTTAATTTTTATTTGATTTTTCATTGAAAATATGGTTTTTTTCATGAAAACTAGGTTTTTTTAAATCAAATACCTAATTGTTTAAATTTGTTAACTAAATTTAATTGTTTAAATTCAATTAGGTTAAAAATGGGGGATAACAGTGAAAACACTGACCAACCACAACTGCAACAACCAAACCCTCATTTGACAAACCCCCCCTTAATTCAGGATTTGATTGCACAAAATTTGAATGAATTGAGGGGGATTGCAAAAGTATATCATAGGATCCCTCGTCTAAACCCAATGTTTGATCCTCTCACATCGATCATAAAGAGTATGGAAACCATGACTGAGGAGCACAATGCCGCCCTTTTGTGGTGAGATTCTATGAGGCAAAAATATGCAAATGGCTTGTCATATAAGGATATCAAGGATCTCGAGATATCCAAAGCCGAAATCACCTCATTGTTTGTCAATCCCCACACTGGTCAACCCGTAGATCCCAAAAAAACAAAACTTTCTATTAAATGGTGCACAAATGATGCTATTGTGAAAAACTTTTGGGATAGTTGGTGGGTGGTTTTCGACAAACCACCCAACAACAATCTTGATATCCCCTTCTATTTCATAAAAAAATTGTATGATGAGTTTGTTTTATGCAAACATGTGAACTAATTTGACATCCAACCTTTCTAGGGTGTAGGTTTAGGTATGCCCCAAAATAGACCTAGGGCAATCAGAATAGTCCAGGGCCCATATGTCCCCCCTCCTCCTGTTGATCCCCCACCTGCAGTGCAGCATACTGATATCATTTGTGAGGCGGCTTCACAAACCATATCGGCTATTCACTCTTTGAGTAGCCTTTTGGTTTCTTAGGCTGGGTCAATAGCTCAACCTACTCTTGATGGTAGTAATGCATCTGGTGGCGTTGACACATCATCCTCGGCTCCACACATATTCATGCCCCATAGTTGTGTCATGTGTGGGCACGTATGCTTGGGTCTAGTTGGACAGGTCGTTGATCCTCCTATAGGCAGTGCAGATTATGAGGTGCATGAGATGCATGATGCACCATATATTATTACACAGACTGGAGGATACCCTGAGGAGTCCTCACATGTTAGAGGCAAGGAGGCACCATCATCATACATTGATGATGTATTGGTAAGATTTGTATTTTCACAGTTCATGTTATATTTAATAAAATATTTATAATCAAGATAATCTTAAGTACTAATTTTTATTTACATGGTCTATTTAATAGTTGATGACTGAGGAGCAGTTGAGATAGATTTAGGAGGGCACCTTGTCGGCCATTTCATTTGGCCTTGATAGCTTGACGGTACATATATTATTGCACCTAGTCATCTGTATTTTATTGTACATACATGCTCATCATTTATATTGGTATTAATTAGATTATGTAGTAACTTGCATTTATATCTTATTTTACTCTTGTAGGGCACAAGCAGCACGAGTGTGGGGCAGTGTGATTTAGGATCTGGTAGTGCAATTGGAGACAAGGGAAAGGTAATTGAATGAAAATATGATTGAATGAATAGTTTAAATAACTTATAGTGATTATACATGTCTAGACATAGATTGATAGTTTCATATACTTGTTGTGTATATATACAGAGAATTCTTGGCTTCACATCCTTGATGACTACACCTAGTATACCTGAAGAAGAAGAAGAGATGCCTCGAGTAGATGTGTGTTTATTTTATTTTTTGATTAGTAGATATAATTTGTTATTATCAGTGACAATTATATGCTAACTTGTATCAATGTCATGTTTCTGAACATATGTAGGTTGTGTATCAAAATATTCAAAACATACCTCCTCTACCAAAGACATACATCAAGAGTCCTGCAAAGCTGAAGAGAAATCGTGGAGATGAGGCAAACATGAATAGTGCAATTATAGTTCATTTTTATGTCAACTTTTCGAATGTGAATTATATAATATAACTAATACTAATCGTGGTTTGTTTTTCTTGTGCAGGATCCTTCAAAGCCAAGCAGTGTGGCGAAGAGGATTGATTTTGATGATCCATCAGTAGCTTAGGATGTTATAGATAGTTTTGGGATGCTTACATGTCTAGTTGGCATGTATATTTTGTATATGGACATACATTCACGTATTTAGACATACATTTTGTTTCAGTTGGCATTTATACCATATTTGTGTATGGACATACATTTGTAATCATGTGACATTATTATATATACAGAAGTTGATATTCGATCATATAAATTGTTTCTCATCTGTGTGTGGTGTTATCATGGAAATCTTTAATCTTCATTCCAATAATTAACAATGGTTAATAATGGTTATTTAATGAACAATACAATTCATTTCATTTCATCATAAGTGTTGTTTTTATAATGAACAATATAATTCATTTAATGAACAATACAATTCATTTAATCAACAATACAATACAATTCATTTAATGAACAATACAATTCATTTAATGAAAAATACAATACAATTCATTTAATGAACAATAATTGATACAATTCATTATTACCCTATGCATGGTCCTATTTTACCCCCCACCTCGGTCAAACACTCGGGGTTTTATTTGGGCAGAAATTTTTTGGTTGGCAAAAAAATCGTCAGGCTCACTCAATCGAATGTTGTCGCATGGCCAATTTCTCGTTCATCTCGTCGTGATGACGAACCGTCGGCTCTGACATGTCCAGTTAGGAATTATTACCCTATGCATGCTCCTATTTTGCCCCCCCCACTTGGTCGAACGCTCGGGGTCATACCCTACCGACGCCGTCCCTTGAGTGCCCTAAGTGCTCAAAATTGTCAAAGTTTGATGGGCCCTAACTCAAAATCTGTGGCACCTGCGAATGATCTGTTTGAACCTACGGGGCCAAGAGAGGGGTCCCTACAAAATCCTATCTCGATTTTTCAATTTTCCCTATGGTTTTATTAGGGCAGCAATTTTTCAGTTGGCAAAAAAATCGTCAGTCTCACTCAATCGAATGTTGTCGCATGGCCAATTTCTCGTTCAGCTCGTCGCAATGACGAACCATCGGCTCCAACATGTCCAGTTAGGCATTATTACCCTATGCATGCTCCTATTCCCCCCCCCCCCACTCGGTCGAACGCTCAGGGTCATACCCTACCGGCGTCGTCCCTTGAGCGCCCTAAGTGCTCAAACTTGTCAAACTTTGACGGGCCCTAACTCGCAATCCGTGGCGCCTGCAAATGATCCATTTGAACCTACGGGGCCAAGAGAGGGGTCCCTACAAAAGTCTATCTCTTTTTTTCAAGTTGCTCTATTGTTTTATTAGGGCAGCAATTTTTCGGTTGGCGAAAAAATCGTCAGTCTCACTCAACTGAATGTTGTCGCGTGGCCAATTTCAAGTTCATCTCATCACGATGATAAACCATTGGCTCTGACATGTCCAGTTAGGCATTATTACCCTATGCATGTTTCTATTTTTCCCCCCCACTCGATCGAACGCTCGGGGTCATACCCTACCGGCATCGTCCCTTGAGTGCCCTAAGTGCTAAAATTATATATAAACAAGCATTACACTGTAGGCACATAATAATCATCAATATTTCCATGTATTGTATATGCATAATTACCATTACACTTGCATGTGACATCCATGAAGGGATATGCAAACATGATTTTTTTTTCATTATCAATACAACTACACCAATGTACTCATGTACAAATACATGGACATTATCATCAATATAACTAAACCAATTTGCTCATGGACATTGTATATCATCATGACAATGTTACATCAATTCACATCCATATACAAATACAACATCCCACTTCATCTGCATCAGACATCCTCATGTCCTAAGAGAAAAGCTTACATACAGCAATGCCTGCATATAAATGAAGACCAAAATAAGTAACCTTTTTATGCGGAATGAATGTGCTACAAGAAACAAATTATAACACTTATACAAATTAGTTTGGAAAATTATAAATAGATCATTTGAAACATTTTTAAGATGCACAAGTTTGTATAATTATGAAACTTACCAGTTTCTCTGCAAAGTATACAAGCATAGCTTTGAAGAAAGACGCATGTTGATTAAAGCCCTTCTCACTACATTTCTCTGCATGGTAGATATGGTCATTTCTAAATAGCAATACATTCACTTGACTTAATGTTTATGCACAAAATTTTATCTCATTAATGCACAAAGGAATATGTACCATCACCAAGAGAGGGTCTTGTCAACGGCGAATGATCTAGCATGAACCTGTATTTTTAAGAATTGATAGTCTACACATAAAATGCATGGATGAACATAAAGGCTTCATGATAATCACTTCAACTGAAATGCATGATAATAAATGAAAAGGTGGGATTATATACCACAAAAATGCATCCCCTCGAATTATATCAACAGAACCCACTATGTTGACGCAAAAATCATAATGTGATACTATTGTATATCATCAAAAAAGATCTGCATGAGCACAAAGGTTTTGCGATAATTATATCATCAAAAATTGTCAAATAGTGTTCTCTAATAACAAAAATTGTAAAGCTCATCAAATGCATGATAATAAGTCATGTTGCAAAAATGTGTCCCTTCCGATTATATAGAGTGTACCCGCTATGTGCATGCAAAAACCGTGTTGCCAAAAAAAACGTTCATCAATAGACCTGCATTTTCAACACATCCTTAATATACATGTAACAAACATGAACATTAAGGTTTTATGATCATTGTTTGAAATGAAATGCATGATAAAAAAAATAAGGCACCATTAAAGACCTACTACTCAAGTGTGCCTGAAGGGTCATCTCTTTGCTTAAGAGTATCTAGTATTGCTTCATGATCAGTAGTAGTCATTGTCCATAGCTCTTTGGTATTAGGTTTTGCTTGATGCTTCAACAACTTGACATTTGTAGCTATAATAAGGTGTGAATACATTATAATGGTTTTGTGTCTTTCATAGTCTTCAAATGCAGGTATGCCATTCTTTCTAATCATGTATGTTCGCAACCAAGTTCCCACAACAACAACTGAACCTGTAGGATATGTGAACCCATCATCATCTGTCACTGGTTGTGTTAGCTTTTGTTTTCCCTGTACACATCGTGCCAACCAATATTCTGATCTCTCTTCATTCCCTTGCGGTGCGACAACTGCAAAAACATGTCCTGGCTGTACAAGATCTGATAGATGATCATACTCAAGTGAACTTTCCATGTCATCGTTTGACAAGGATATTATTTGAGATAAAGGAGTTAGATAGTGGGAAACCCACGTATCAACCCACTCACTTGACTTGCACTAATCCCAATCACACCGAACACAACTCTAACAAAAATTGATGGTCCATGTACTTGCATCTAAGCTGAGAAATGAATGCATCTTTGAAGAATCTTTAATTGTTTGACAATCCAATTTATCTCCCACTGTTCCCTCCTCAACCAACCAAAAGAATCTGCTCACTGCTGAATCAAGAGTACTTCCATGTGACAATGTTGAACTACACCAATCAACAATAGAACGTGCATCAGAGAAATTTGCACCTGAAATCCTTTACTGCTCCTTAACTAGAGCTCTCTTCAAACATGCACCTGCTCCATCATGCTCTCCCTTCCCATGCCCTGCCTAAAAAAAACACCAAATATGAGGTATATGCCTCTCTACATGCATTCTACTCAACCAATAAAATATACGGGAATTCTTGAATTGACCTGTATAGTTATCTGACCATATTATATGTCAGTCAATTGCAATATCTTTCTCATGCAAGAACTCAAAAAAATTCTCGAAAGAATGTTGCACATACTCGGAGGAGTGTGATCTATCATCACTCATATAAAAATGATACTCCCTGATTATCTTCCTGTCCTCTTTTGTACTATTAGGAGCATGTCTATATGTAATGTCAACAAAAATAGCAATCTAGACTGATTTTAGTACCGAGACTGTACCTCATTCTATGGTTGCAATGTATAGTTCTCTGCAAAATCAACCACTAATACAATAGTGCCAATCGGGAAAGAGTTCTTACACATCCTGAACTGTTGATCCAACCATTGAGACCTATGGGTGTGCCTTGCATACTTGTAGAAAATATTTTCCTTAAAATCCAAAATAAAATCAGCAATACTCGCTTCTCTTGAGACTAATTCGCATCTAGAACCTTCACCTCCACTCTTCAAAGTATATTTCACTGTCTCGTATCTTTTTTTCTCAACATAATTCTTTCCAAACTCATGTTCACTGCCCTCATGAAAATTTGAAACAAACTTTGACAACCCACCACATTCTGAGCACTTCTCATTCAAACAATCATTTCTATAGAAATAGAAGCCATCATCTCTAGGGCATAAAAATAGATCTTGCAAGTCTCTTGATGATCTCAGAAATAGCATTGCACCACACTCCTACAACATCTCATTAGTATGCATCGTAGAACGAATATGACATAAAAATTCATGGTACATTGAAAACTCCACATGGTACTTGCAACAACAAGTATTGTGAATCTTAAAAGGAACACAATAAAATGGTTTCAAAGATTCAAAGGCCCTTTGTGATATTTGCAACTTTGGATGTAATTCACAAAAAAAATTGTACAACATTGTTTGGCTTGATTCCAAAAAATGTTTGGGATGCGGTGTGCGGTCTCGGTTGTCGATTCTTAATTTCAAAACATCCTTTACATTGGGTGACACTCTATAATTAGAGTGCCAAAATTGTTGAATCTCCTCCTTCACATTGTCAGTCAACTTTCTATCAACACGTGGAAGCCTCCCACCAAATGCCCATGTATCTTGTTGAAGTGGATCATCAAGTCTTTGTCTTCGTGCAAGTGCTCTATCCAAAGTTTTACGGTTTATGTTAAAATCAAAACAAGTTTGTCTCATTTGATGAGCCTTCCTCAATTGATGGCTTAATAAGGAGGTTGTAATCACTCTTCGAGCGGCTCTCTTATCTCTTTCTTTGGTATTCTTTCCAATAGAATTGAGAGCGTCAAATAGATTTTTTGCAATAATAGAATGTCTCTCCATCTTCTTGTTCATACGAATCTTCAATTTGTTTAGCAATGGTCTCATCTTTATCATCTTTAGCAATTGAACAAAGATTTGGCATTGCTCGGTCAATGTCTTATTGCTAAAATTTTGGTTGAAAAGTTGTGTAGCCCACAACCGAATGGTTCTTGTTGACCTCTTGCCTTCAAGATTCGCAATAATGTTCTCATCGATTTCAAATAACCATTTTGGGGTTCTTGAAGGTCTTGGATTTGGAATTTGTCTATCATCCGTGAGAGGGTCTTCATTTCTAAATTAATTAGGTGTTACATATGGTTCACTTGGTTTTTAATGTTAAATTTTTCCACATTTTCACCTCCTATGTCAAAATTTTCCACATGTTGACCATTTTCATTATCACTTTCAACATTTTCAATATTTTCACTTTCAAAATCTACATTTTCATTTTCAATAACTTGTGGCACATTTTCAAATTCAATTTCCTCTTCACTTGAAGTAACATTAGCAATATTCAACATACCTTGTCTTCTCCTCCTATGACATTCTCTATCCCTTTCTCTATACACTTCAATTTGGTCATTTAAAAGTTTTCTTTTGCGTTTAGACTTCTGACGACTACTACTCCCCATTTCCCTCCACACACATATGCTCCTACATGATTGACATTGTAAGTTTTGACTTTAAGAATCTCCCAAAAGCACAAATTTGTCTCAACCTGTCTGAAAACTCGTGATCCTCGACAGAAAATAGAATATGCAGACTGTGGGTTGTTGGAATCCACAAAATGGCCCACAAGGTTTTTTTCCTTTTTTTTTGGGTACAAAAATCAGGTATATCAGATATCCGATTTTAATGTATAAATTTGTGATCCCAAAAAATTTTCCCGTTGCCGCCTTTTATTTACTGAACAGCCACATTAATGGCGATGGCAGAAATCTGATATCCGATATCGGATTTTATTAGTCATATTTTAGAGAGAGAGAGAGAGAGGAGGATAGATAGACAAACAGAGGAGGACAGATAGACAGATAGAGAGAGAGAGAGAGAGATTAGGGGAGAGGGAGAGAGAGAGGGAGAGATTAGGAGAGAGGGAGAGAGAGAGAGAGGGAGGGAGGGAGAGACCCAAAGTGACCCAATATGGTGTCATTAGGGGTCATATGGTGTCGTAAGGGGTCATATTGTGTCCTACGACCCCTTAGGACACCATATGATCCCTCATAACACCATATGACCCCTTACGACACCATATGGTGTCATAATGGGTCCTATGGTGTCTATAGGGGTCATATGGTGTCCTACAACCCCTTAGGACATCATATGACCCCTTAAGACATCATATTTGGTCATTATGGGTCATATTGTGTCCTAGTGGGTCATATTGTGTCATATGACCCCTTTAAGACATCATATAACCCCTTAGGACACCATATGACCCCTAATGACACCATATTGGGTCGCTTTGTGTCATATTGTGTCCTAAGGGGTCATATTGTGTCTTATGACCCCTTAGGACACAATATGACCCAAAGCAACCCAATATGGTGTCATTAGGGGTCATATGGTGTCCCAAGACACCATATGACCCCTATGGACACCATATGACTCCTAACGAAACCATAAGACCCCTTAAGACACCAAATCATGTTGTTAGGGGTCATATGGTGTCCTAAGGGGTTGTAGGACACAATATGACCCCTTAGGACACAATAGGACCCAAAGTGACCCAATATGGTGTCATTAGGGATCATATGGTGTCCTAAGGGGTCATATTGTGTCCTACAACCCCTTAGGACACCATATGACCCCTTACGACACCATATGGTGTCATAAGGGGTCCTATGGTGTCCTACAACCCCTTAGGACACCATATGACCCCTTAAGACATCATATTTGGTCGTTGTGGGTCATATTGTGTCCTAATGGGTCATATTGTGTCATATGACCCCTTAGGACACCATATGACCCCTAATGACACCATATTAGGTCGCTTTGGGTCATATTGTGTCCTAAGGGGTCATATTGTGTCCTAAGGGGTCATATTGTGTCTTACGACCCCTTAGGACACAATATGACCCAAAGCGACCCAATATGGTGTCATTACGGGTCATATGGTGTCCCAAGGGGTCATATTGTGTCCTAATGACACCATACGACCCGTTATGACACCATATTGGGTCGCTTTGGGTCATATTCTATCCTAAGGGGTCATATTGTGTCCTATGACCCCTTAGGACACCATATGACCCCTTACGACACCATATGGTGTCATAAGGGGTCCTATGGTGTCCATAGGGGTCATATGGTGTCCTACGACCCCTTAGGACACAATATGACCCAAAGCGACCCAATATGGTGTCATTACGGGTCATATGGTGTCCTAAGGGGTCATATTATGTCCTAAGGACACCATACGACCCGTTATGACACCATATTGGGTCGCTTTGGGTCATATTCTATCCTAAGGGGTCATATTATGTCCTATGACCCCTTAGGACACCATATGACCCCTTACGACACCATATGGTGTCATAAGGGGTCCTATGGTGTCCATAGGGGTCATATGGTGTCCTACGACCCCTTAGAACACCATATGACCCCTTAAGACATCATATTTGGTCGTTATGGGTCA
Source organism: Cryptomeria japonica (assembly GCF_030272615.1). Classification (NCBI taxonomy): domain Eukaryota; kingdom Viridiplantae; phylum Streptophyta; class Pinopsida; order Cupressales; family Cupressaceae; genus Cryptomeria; species Cryptomeria japonica. Next base: position 529,969,193 of record NC_081412.1, on the reverse strand, counting down.
TATTGTGTCCTAGTGGGTCATATTGTGTCATATGACCCCTTTAAGACATCATATGACCCCTTAGGACACCATATGACCCCTAATGACACCATATTGGGTCGCTTTGGGTCATATAGTGTCCTAAGGGGTCATATTGTGTCTTACGACCCTTTAGGGCACAATATGACCCAAAGCGATCCAATATGGTGTCCATAGGGGTCATATGGTGTCCATAGGGGTCATATGGTGTCTTGGGACACCATATGACCCCTAATGACACCATATTGGATCGCTTTAGGTCATATTATGTCCTAAGGGGTCATATTGTGTCTTGCGACCCCTTAGGACACAATATGACCAAATCGACCCAATATGGTGTCATTAGGGGTCATATGGTGTCTCAAGAGGTCATATGGTGTCCTAAGAGGTCATATGGTGTCCCATGAACCCTTATGACCTCTTAGGACACCATATGACCCCTAATAACACCATATGACATCATATGTTGTCCTAAGGGGTCGCTTTGGGTCATGTTGTGTCCTAAGGGGTCATATTGTGTCTTACGACCTCTTAGGATAACATATGACCCATAACAACACAATTTGTGTGTCTCTCTCTCTCTCTCTCTCTCTCTCTCTCTCTCTCTCTCTCTCTCTCTCTAAAATATGACTAATAAAATCCGATATCGGATATCGGATTTCTGCCATCGCCATTAATGTGGCAGTTCAGTAAATAAAAGGCAACAACGGGAAAATTTTTGGGGACCACAAATTTATATATTAAAAATTGGATATCCTATTTTTTTAGTCAAATTTTGGCTCGGGAATGCTTTGGTATTTGGCTTGGAAGTGACAAGCTTGGAAAGTCAACTGAAAAAACGTGTTTTTTAGTATTCCTTGATTTTCCAGACTTTACACTGGTGGCTGACGACTTTTTTTGTAGCCAAATTTGATAAAACGAAAAGGGTTTTTTAAGGACGTTCCCAGCTTTCCAACAATATAAGGCTTGTCTTATTTCGACTTTAATAAATAATTATTATTTATTTTCTAATTTAATTCTGACAATAGTCCTTATTGATATATTGATTGAAAAACACTCATAACTTTCAAACGGTATAACATTTTTTGAATCCAAAAAATGCATCACATCTTATGCTTCGTCTACTATAGGTAAAAAAAAAAAATTTAAAAAAATTCATAAGGTTTTGACCAAGTTAAGGTGGTCAGACGTAGGAGTTTCTAAATTTCTGAAAATTTGTAGTAAAAAATTCATAAAAAATTATTTACTTTATAAAAAATTAAAAAAAATATGTGTCACATCCCGACATGAGTCTAATACTTATATTAGAAATATTATAAGAAAATGTTATGATTTTATTGTGATTAGGGTGGTCAGACATATGTCTACTTCTTATTTTTTCCTGAAATTTTAGTACCACTGCATTGAAATTTGAAATTTGAAATTTTCATCAAATAGGATTTTTTTTTTTCCAAAAAACAACTAGTAGCTTAGAAACTACATTCAATTTTCCATATATTCTCTTCTTACATATTTTTAAAATAATGTTCATAACTTATTCAAATTTTCATGTCAAGTTGAATAACTCTGATTTTCTGAAATCTCATTGCCACTTAAGGGCATGTTTTGGCACACCATGATCCTGCACATACCCCTGCAATTTTTTGAATCATGTCCAAGTTTGTTGCATTTAGAACATTGAACAATGGGTGCATTAGTGTTCTGATAGTTTCTAGATCTACATTGATTTTCTCTATGACCATACTTGTTACAGTTAAAGCATTTTCCATTAAATTTGTAGGCATTAGGTTGTCTTACCGGTTTGCTATGATCATGTTTGTTTGCAGTGCTAGAGCTTTCACCAACTTCAAAGCCAAGGCCATTAGTATCTCCATTAGGTTTTTGATTTTTCAGCATGTCATCAAGTTCTTCTGAACTTTTCTTGAATTTCTCCTTGTGTTGATTTGCAGTAGCCAACTCATTTTCCAAGAAATCTTTCTATCTCACGAGTTCAATTTTATCATGATCCAAGTGAATCATATATGTTTTTAACATATCATTCTCATGACTGAGTCTTAGATTTTCATTTGCAACATCATTGATTCTCCTAGCCAAATCATCTTCATTCTTCTTTCGGTCTTCAATGTCTTTACAAAACCTCATAGTCATATCTTGCATTTCATTCTTCAAGGCTATGTTATCTTGCTTCAACTTGCTTACAAGATCATTAAGAGTTTCTTTCTCATCTTCATCACTCTATATCTTCTCATGAAGTTCTCTTCTTTTGTTCCTAGCAATAGTGAGATTCTCCTGAAGTCCTTGAATGATTTCATGTGCAGCCTTCAGATCATCTTCAAGTTTTATATTCTTCAATTTTTCTACATCATAATCTGCAAGTGATGTTTCCAATTGCTTTCTCAAATTATCCATCTGTACCAGTGTCAAAATATTCCTCAAGTTGTTAGGCTTTTGAAAATAGAGGACTAGGCTCTGATACCAATTGTTAGGATTCCCAAAGATATTGAGAGGGAGGGTGAATCAATATCTTGTTGGTTAATGGATTTTTTTAACTTATTAAGTGAATTGCATCTCAAAACAATGTACCGATAAGCCAAAATTAATGCAGTAAATAAGAATAATAAACACAACATAAAAAGCACACCATAACACAATATTTTTAACGAGGAAACCTGGTGTGGGAAAAACTTCGGTGGGATTTGTGACCCACAATATTCGCTCACTGGCCAATAAGTGAATATTATTGATACATTAGGGGCCTGCACATGCAGGAAGGCCAACTGCCTAAAGCTCACTGCTTAAGTAGAAAAAGGGAAGTCTCATTGACTTACAAAAGTGGATTATGAAAATCCAATGTCATGTACTGCTTCGGATCAGCATCTACTATGCCAAGTTCAGTACCGGTTTAAGCTCATACAACTTCCAAAACCTTATCCCAAACTCTGCCTTAATATTCGTATCTTAGTTCTGCAATAATCTAATCATATCCGCATATCCTAAATGATCTACAAGAACTCATACTTGTATGATTCATATTACAACTCGCCTTGTCGGCTTACAAAAATATTTTACAATTAAATATAAAATACAATAAATAAAATCTTGTCGGCCAGGGTGTCGGTGAACATCTTGCCGCTGCCACTGCCAGTGTTTGTGCCTATGTTGGTGTCTGCCGGTGTCGGTGCCATAGGATTGTAAGGTTGCCATCAATGAAAATACCTTCAATCACCTACAATTTCTCATTGGAGTGTGCATTTTCCAACATTATGAGCAACACCTCACAGTAGACAAAGCTCATGATCTCTTACATAACTTAAGTGATATAGAGACTCTGTTAACTTTAGCTAGTCTTCTCCCCATGCTGGATTCAATGAACAAACTTGTTAAGAAAGCCCAAGACAGAATTATGTATATCAATGAGTATAGCACTCTACGTAAAATGACATGCTTGGGCCTAGATGGTCTATATTCAGATCTAACAGGGTGAAGCCCAAATTTTTTTAGGTGGCAGATAATTACAGATTTGAATCATGCTGAAAATTTTTTACATTTCAATACAAAAATAAGTTATGTGTCTTTGTAAAAGGATTTCAAATACCAATGCACCAATCTAAAACGGGCAAGTGAGGCAGAGCACTACCAGTTAAAAAGGAAGATTTTCACAGGATTGTTAAATCTGTTAGTGATAATTTGAAGTCTATTGCATATGAACTTTCAACTGAGATTCGTGAAAGATTCCCTCGAGAAGAAATACTTGAAACCATGGGTTGTGTGTATTCTCAATTTTGGCATTCAATTGGAGATAATCCAAACGATGCAAAGGTGTTTCATAGAAAACTAGAGGAATTGATATTGACATTTTCAAAAGATGCATATTGCAATGGACAGCCAATAGAAGGAATTTTAAATTCAGATCATCTTTAAAAACAATGTAAATGCTTTGCATTGTCTATGAAACAACAGTTGGTTGACTTGGAGAATCCATTTGAACCTAGATCAATCACAAGGCTTTGAAAAAGGATAGATCAAAGTGAAGTATTGCGTATTGCAATACCAGAATATTTGAAACTTGTTGATTTATGTCAAACAATGATATTGGGGTCGGTGGAAGATGAGAGAGTTTTTAGTGCATTAGGGCTTTTGAAATCAAAGATCATAAACAAATTAGACAAAAATTTAGGAACTTGCTTGAGGTTATTTGTAACTCAATATAATGTTAGAGATTTTTTATATGATAGGGCACTGACAATCTGGAATTCCATGCGTGAAAGACAAGGGTTGTGCAACACTTTAAAAGTTGGTGGTGCTACTGCTAGTGCTGAGACAAATGATGGATCATAGACTTAGAGTCGGCATGTAGACGAAGAAATTTTTGAATACCCGACTCAGAATGAAGATGAACCTGTTAGTACCAGTCAGTTTCTGGATCTTGAGTCCATTTGGGATATAGAAGCCTCAGACTGAGTCACTAAAGTGAATTGGCAGTCAATTTATAGGTATTTATACTAAAGTTCTTGAGTCATATTACAATTTGCAATACTATAGTTGTCATTGATGATTTTTGATATTGTATTCCTTGAATTTGTTAATCAGAACGGATACTTATTTCATATTTTTAATTGTGAATTTGAATTATTAGTAAACAATTAGAATTTTTTTTCTGAATTATTAGTAAACAATTGAATTATTAGTAAATTGGTTCCACATTATGTTGAACATGAAATGCAACAATTTGTGTCACAAGATCCATAAAATTATTCATATTGCATAACTGTTAGAACTTTTCTACTGTTCTACATTAAATGCTTAACATGATGTTCATGGCGATTGGGGTTTTGTGTTTGTTTTTTGTCTTAGTTGGCTAGTAAACCGAAGTTATCGTGTGTTGAAAATCTGAGTTGTCATCTCTTTATTTGTCCATGTCAACATCAAGTGTGGTCAAACGGGTGGTCAGACAATGAGACATGTTTAATGTTTCATCTCTAACTCGTAGATAAATTTCATGTTTAACATTTTAGGTGGTGAGTTAGCGAGTGTTGGTTTGGGTTTAAATCATGAGGTCTCTAGTTTTTTGGGTGTTAGCATTTTATGTTAGCGAGTTGGAGATTGTTAATGAAATTTCTTTGGTCGTGAGGTCTCTAATTGGTTTGATGCCATGCATTATAGTCTCGAGAGTTAGCAAGTAAGTCATTAATGGTCTGTGTGCCACTGCTCATGCCTGTTTATGAAGGTAATTAACATAAAACATCGATTTTTGTTGGTACTCGTTGGGTCACTGCGGTCAAGAGATAAATAGTTTTGAGATTTTATGGTTATTGCTAGCTCACAGGTCCTTTATCATCAAGTCAGTTTAAGTCACGAGCTTGCGAGTACTGGGAGATTTTAGTTGTCGCTACCTCGCAAGATGTTTTGCACTTGACCATTTTATGTTGCGAGGTTGCGACTAGGTGTGATTTTATGTTATCGCAAGGTCGCGAGGTGTTCACGATTAAGTCATTTTAATTTGCAATCATGCGATGTGGTTGGTATCACAACTTAGTTGGTTTCATTGCTTGCTCGCAGGTTTTGAGGTTGTTTAGCATTTTATGTTACGATCTAGCGACAGGTAAAATTTGGTCTAATTTTGTGGTCATCGCATGCTCATGGGTTTGTAAGTCTTAAGTCAAAAAGTGTTGCGAGCATGCGATGGTGGTTAAGTGTCTTGTTGTTGTGGGATCGCAAGGGTTTAAGTCAAGTTAAGTTTTGAGTTGCGAGCTTGCAATGAAATAAGTTGTTTTGTTAGATTTGCAGTGGTCGCTAGCTCGTAGGTAAAGAAAGAATATTACAAATGTTGTTGCGAGGTTGCGACTGAAGGGCTTGATGAAGATCAACGGTTGTCACTCACTCGCGAGATTATTTGAGGATTCGTAAAAGGGGTTGTGAGCTTGTGATTAAGAGGATTTCATAGCATTGTCGCTAACTCGCCAGTTCCTTTCCAAATTGTTATAACCAGTTGCGAGTGTGCGATTAAAGATGGGGATTGACACGTGGACTTGTTTGTCGGGTTCTGTAAAAGTTTTGAATGGCAATCGCCAATCAAATAAAAGGGCATGAATTCAAATTTCACTCGAGTACTTCAGCTTTGAATTAATGCCATAGTAGCTAGTTCATGCAAGTGTGGCAATTAATGAGACTTGAGAGAAGTGACGATGCCTAGATACCATAAATTGCATATTCGAGCCAAGATTTTGTATAATTGCATTAATTCATTCTATCTTTGAGGTAATCTAGTGAATTGAGCTTTGCAACAACGTTGGAGAATTCAGAGTGTTGGGTATGGGAAAATTTCATAAAATTGGTTAAGTTTTTCTCCTGCAGCTAAAATGAGCAAGGCGACGAGTGGAACTAGAGGTTCCAAGCCCAAGGCCACAACAAGTGGAGGACCTGGAGGTTCCAAGCCCAAGGCCACTGAGGAAAAGAAGGATAAGAAATACAAAGAAGAATTTGTAGATTTGCTATTGGGGACTTCCGTTGCTTCGAATACAAATGATTTGGCATGGAAAGATTTATGGAGCCAATGCAGAAACCCAACCACGCTTCATATGACTGGTTCAGCTCTGTTTCATTATTTCTGGAATAATAGGGTAAGGGTGTCCCGATGTCAAACCCTTTGGATTTAAATATGGAAAATTTAATCATGCCAGATGTGGATTTGATCAAAGAGTTGGTCAAACGCTATTGCCCAGTATCTAGGGTAATCAGAAGAAAGAACCAGTCTGCCCTAGTTTCAATTAATAGAGCTAGCTTTGTTGAAGCTTTCCAGATTACTGGTGTTGCATGTACAGATATAGATCTGGAGCGGATTGTAGAGGATTATGACAAATACAAAGGTGTTATCAAGAAGCATCAATGCCCAGATACATGCCTAGGGTGAATAGGAAAACGGTTATAATTCCAAATAGTATCGAGCCACCATTTGACATCACACCTTTCCACCATTATATGCATTGTACAATCTATGGATTATGCGGAGTGTTGGGTTTTGATGGAGATTCAACAGTGTCAGCTGAATTGCTGATGATGGCTATGGACATTCAACACCCAGATGTTAACAAAGATTACAATTATGTGGCCTATGTGGTTGAACACATTCATAATGCTCTAGTTGAAATTCAGAGTGGTGCACCCAGCCCTACATTCAAGCATTTTTCATTGTTGATGCATTTAATCGTGTTCTATAATGTTGAGTTTGTGGATAAAGAATTGGAGCTTTTCAAAGAATAATTGGGTGTCTTAATGCCTATACAAAGATGGACCCAGGTTTGGGATAGTATTTCTCCCCATTCTTCTTTCCTTTTCTTTGAAAATTGGATTGTTTTGCCAATTATGGAAATGCTAGGAATAAATAGGGAAAGATTATCAATTAATGTTAGGAGAGTTTTAAGACCTTACCAGTATGTTCCAAACTAGTCTATTTCACATAACTAGGGGGAGTTTTTATTTTTTGATAACTTTACTCTGATCAGAGTCTATGGGTGTCCTCAGACTCCCCATATTTTACCAAAATTTGTTCCAATTAGGATTGCTTTTATGGAGTTTATTTGGAAATTAACCCTAGTTGAAAAAGAATACCTTGAGAGACACAAGAAGGGTTCTTTTCTTCCTAGGCTTTGGGTTGCATCTAATTTTACCATTGGTAGGAATTCCTTTGATGAAGTAAACAATTTCCTTAAACAATATAGATTGGTTAATGTTGTGTCTAGATTTTGTGATCCTGAACAATTTATTAAACGTGCATTGCCAAAAATGACACCTTGGGCCACAATAAAGGACCATGAACCATTGGATGATGAAGATGTGGTTATAAATTTGCTGAGAAAAGAGGAAGTACAAGAAAGGAGAAGAAAATAGAAAAATTTGATGAGAGTTGAAGCAGAATTGAAGGTTGTTGACCCTAGTTTCTCTGGTTTTTGCCCTGGTAACCCGTACTTGGAGAGGATTAACAGAATGTTGAGTTTATATGAAACTCTAATGGAACAAATGCCTCAAATTCCAGAAGTGGTTGCTTAGCAACAAAACCCCCAAGATGGAAAATCTTCACATGGCAAGAGACCACTTAGTGTGTCTACTGATGATGTAGAGAGTGGGGATGAAGTTCAATCTACCCGAGTGTCACCTGCAAAGAAACAAAAAACCAAAGAGGTCAGTATAATTGTGAGGAGAGACCCTGCTAGAGCAATTGTTATAGAAGGACACTAATTTCATCAAATAAGGACACATCTCAAAGAAGCAAGGCAGAATGAAGAACAGGGAGAAACAAACAAAGCCCTTGCTCAAGGCTTTGATGAGCGTGTGATGTTGTCAAATGAGTTCATGAAAGATGATGACTTTATTAAGTCAAATGAATTTAAAAGTTTTTTGACAAGGTTGAAACAAAATCAATTAAGACAAAATCAGATCATAGAGGAAGGAAATATAGAAAAGAAAGAGGAGATCATCAAGGCACTGCAGGAATATGATCCTGACAGGGAGAAAATATCTATGGAATAGGCAAGACAATTGATTAAGAGTACTACTATGATTATGATGCTTGACTAGGATATCCAATCTATTTTTATTATTGATCAGATTAGGAAGCAAGATGACCCAATGTTTAAAACTGAATTTGAAATTGGAGATGCAATAAGAGGATCAAGATTTAATCCTAAGTCAAAGACACTTGTTCCTTGGTCTTTGGCCCCTTCCACTCAAAAGCCCCACCTTCTAAATATCCAAGTAGAAAAGAAAGCTGACAGAATGATCTGGAATTTGCAGAACACAACTGATATGGAGATTGCCTCATTTTTTACTCAAGTTTCTTTCATGAATTTATCAAAAATAGAGGATTTGTCAAGAAGATACATAGAAACCTATAGCCAATTGATTGCATTATCTAGAAAATGTGAAGAGACACTGATGAAGAAGGGCACTCTGGAGGAAGAGTTAGTGGAGTTGAAAGAAAAGATTGCAAATGAGCCCCCTCCAATACAGATTACATAACAAGTACAAGAAATACCAGCTGATGTGACAACAAAAATGGAGGAATACACAGAGAAAATTGAAAAGCTTGAAAAGGAACAAAATGTCAAGGCTATCTCTATTGTGTCAGGAATTCTGAAACACAATATTAATGTATTGAAAGGAAAATTGATGGTAGTGCATGATTTGCACATTTCTTTGAAAGAGGCAAGTAAAACATCCTCTAAGGCTGTCGCTTTTCTTGGACCTTTGTTCAATGTTTGGTCAGGAAGAAGCGGATTAATGGATAAGCTAGATACTGCAATGATGTATAGTGACGAGTTCCCTCCCAAGATCAGTGACACTAAAGACATGGTGGAGGTAATGACAACAACTTATGCATTTTTCATAGGGAAGGATGCGCTTATAAATGAAAAATTGCAGACATTTGGGGAAGATTATAGTAAATTGGTGCCTTCAATTTATGGTAGTAATGGAGATTTGAAATCAGTTTCTGATTGGACCAGCGAATTTGATTTGATTATGGAGGCAGAAGAAATATTCAAGCATATAGATGAACAGGTTGATGTTGATTTCCTTAACGGTATGCTTGATTCAATGTTCAAGGTTGAGGTTGACCATGCAAAGTTTATTGTTGAGGCCAGGGCAGTTACAGATGCTAGATGGACAGATTCAGTTGCAAAGTTGGAAGAGGTAAAGGCATTCTGTTGGCCAACAGACAAAGAGGTGGACAGCTGGCAAGCCATGCTAAAGCAAAAGAAGAAATGTCAAGTTGCTACCCAAGATTCCTCAAAGTAATTCTAAGCTTGTTGAATCCTCATCTTATAAAAGGATTCCAAGATTAATTTGAGAGGGATGGCCACTTTTTTTTTTATCGGTAGAGAGGGATGGCCAGTTGGCCACTTTTATTGATGTTGAAAACTTTGATATAGTTACAATAGTTCAACTGTTCAAGAATTTGAATCTTGATAAGTGCATAGCTGAATCACATTTTGAATTTACTTTCTGATATCATTATGAATATAATATCAATATCATTTGCAGTTTGAGATCTTCACATAATTGTCTTTGTGTTGAATTTATGTTTTTACTGTGAATTGAATGGTCAAGGGTTTTTCAGTTTACGTATGAATCTGGGTTGTGTATGTAATGGCATATTCATTCCTATTTATCTGCAAATGAATCTTATTGAAGTTTATTACCAGGTTGTCTTTGAATTGTAAGTGACTCTATGCCCTAGGATAAGGCACTGGTCTGTTGTCTTGATGTTGACTTGGTGAAGTGACCTTCCAATTATAATAGTTTATTCATTGTGGGTGAATATGTTTTCTTGTTTGCCTTTGATTATGAAAGTGTGATTTGTCTATAACATCTATCATGGAATTGGATCCTCAAAAGATATTCCCTTTAATTGAGTTGCATGCATGTTTTACTAATTATGTTGTATTCCTATCTATTGTGGTGTTTGATACTTTCATTCTTAATACTCTTATAATTTTATACACTATGGATGATTATGTAATATATATGGAGGTGTTCTATGACTATCATGTACATGTTTTCCCCCCTCCATAAATTTGGCATTTACTCATACCTATAATCCGCCCACCAATTACAATGAGGTGAATCCGTAATATGATTCCAGACTAACAGAAATTTTGCATTCCTGGGCATAATAGGAAGCATTAAATGAAAAATTGCATACACCATAACAATGCAACAAATGAAAAAAGTTAAAACTCATGATTCTAATCATTTGAAAGGGATAGAATTATACAGCAGAAAGAAATAGATCATAATTTAATTTCTATTGAATAAAATTACTACTTCCATCGACCGTCACAAAATAAATTTATATATAACTCCTTCAAGAACCTGCACAAAGCTTGACACTAAATGTTTTTCATTTGCTCTGTAAATGACTATACAACTTGCTCCGTTCACCTAGAGTCTAGAATCACTTCTGGAACCAGAAAAGGAACCCCAATGACTATACAACTTGCAAATCTGCTTGAGCCATGCCATTATCACCCTGATGCCTTCGGATGGAATGTGAGATGTTACGTTTTGTCCAACAGATCGTTTCCCTTCTCGGAAGGGATACTGGGACCTGGCAAGAAGTAACTTAGTAAAGTCACCCCTAAAAATTAAAATAGAGGAGGAAGCCTTTATGCCCAAGAATAGAGAAAATGGAAAGAGGAGCTCGAGCCTTCATGCCCACGATCAGGGAAAGTGGAAAGAGGAGCTTTAGGGTAAATGTAATATGTTGGGGAGGGGTTGCAGCTTCCATGTCGTCACAAAGATGACTGATTGACACTCCCCACCCAAACAAATCCTTCTTTCATTCCTCTGCGGGCTCCTTCTTCAAACCCCCTGCCATCCTGTGGCAGAGTAGAAGCAAAGGATGTGCCATGCTTGGCCTTTCTTGATAAGAAAAGGCTTTCACACCCCCTCTAGCAATCCTTCTCACTTTCACAACCCCTCTAACAATAAAACAAACTCACACAGGAGAAAACATAAAAACACCCATCCGGTATCACAGAGCACACAACAACTCCATGCACGATCCTGCTCAAACATCATCTTCCTTTCTAAGGAAAAAACCACTCTCAGAAAATGAAAAAGGTTTCTTTTCTCTTCTACCAATTAAGTCACCACTCCATTGTATTTATAACCTTTTAACACTTCATTTGGTGATTCTCATTCACATGAAAAATCATCATTTTGGTGTTTTTCAACATGACAGTAGACTCTAGAAGTCATGCCTATCAAATCCACCGGATCCTGCTAAGGCTCATCTTTTGTGAACGATTTTGTTCTGATTTTATTTCTCCTTTATTGGACAAATTCTTCTTCAGAATCCCTGACAACAAGCAACCTAAGCTCTGATTTCTCAGAGAAATCCGTGATCTCCCATCTCTAACTCAAAAGCTATCCAATCCTTTTATGCCTCTAAAACTGTCGTCCTCGCTTGTCTAATCAACCTTGACTCAGGAGAAACCTTCAAAATAGTCCCTCAAGAATGAGTCGGCATCCAAGCCTTAAAAACTCATCATACATATTAGCTTGCCACCATAGTTGTCGCTAGCTCTCATGTTTGTTTAATGTTAGCATTTTTAGGTTTCGAGCTAGCGACCAGATAGTTTGTGGTTAAGTTTTATGGTTATCGCCAGCTCATGAGGTAAAATGTCTGAAAACGTGATCAAGCCGTGAGCTGGCGACAAGTTGGTTTGGGTTTACATCGCGAGGTCTCTAGCTTTTTGGGTGTTAGCGTTTTATGTTACCGAGCTGGAGATTATTAATGAAATTGCTTTGGTCGCGAGGTCTCGAGTTGGTCTGATGTCATACATTATAGCCATGAGAGTTAGCGATTAACTCATTTCATATAGTTGTCGCTAGCTCTCATGTTTGTTTAATGTTAGCATTTTTAGGTCGTGAGCTAGCGACTAGACAGTTTGTGGTTAAGTTTTATGGTTATCGCCAGCTCGCGAAGTTAAATGTCTGAAGACCGAATCAAACCACGAGCTTGCGAGTGAAGTGCTAGCAGTTAAGAGATAAACAGTTTTATGTTGGCGAGTACGTGACAAGGGTTAAAGTTACCACTATCTCCAAGTCACTACGGTGATGAGGACTTAACATTTTGTGGTCGAGAATTGGCGAGTGGTAGTTCAGTTTCCCTCAGTCGCTAGATCTCGAGGTTATGAAGGCTTAGCATTTTTAGCTTGCGAGTTGGAGATAGAGTCGTAAGGGCTTGTCGCTAGGTCGCGAGATTTTCTAATGGGCAGTCTTTCAGGCAGAGAGTTGACGACTGTGTGCCACGTGTTTTAATGACTTGACGGGGACCACTGAGGTGCCAATATATTTTTTTTACGTTTTGGAAAAAGGTTGAAATCCCAATATATTTTTTTTATGGTTTGAAAATATCTTGAAATCGCCAATATATTTTTTTTATGGTTTGAAAATAGCTTGAAATCGCCAATATTTTATTTTTATGGTTTGAAAATAGCTTGAAATCGCCAATATTTTTTTTTAATGGTTTGAAAAATAGGTTGAAATCACTAATGCAAATATTTTTCTGGTTTTAAAAACATTACAATTCGTCCATGCAAATACTTTTTTGCTTTTAAAAACATTACAATTCGCCAAGATTTTTCACAAACTTTGAGCGATCACGGCTAATTCGCCAATGGAGATTATTATTTTTTCTCCGTAAACCTCAAAAATTCACCAGTAAAATTAAAATTTTCCTCGGGAATTATACAACTTTCGTCAGGTTTTTATGCCTTGTCCGAGGGGGGGGTTTCTTAAAGTTTTCCCTGGTCTTAAACCACACACTAAGCAACATATTAATTTCTAGAGAATGTGAGTCAACTATAAATGTTTAACACTTCTAAGTTTAGAAATCTAAGCTTAATGTGTGTGATTTAAACTGTCCGAAATATAAGACTACAGATCTAGTAAAATAGATGCACATTCTTTTTAAGCCATACAAAATAGCAACACAGTCACAAATCCAATATACACTGCCTTGGTCATCTTAAATCCTCAATAGAAATACACATACCAGATTATAAATTCTTCAGATTGATTGTCTGAATGCTAAAACAATCTACCGGATGGTATTATAAACTTGTCTTTATAGGCACTCAAATTTGTGGATTATTTTCTTTCAAACTCTTATCCACTACACTTGACATGATTGTTGTGCATGATATGATATAAAGAGTCCTCCATCTGCTGTATTAGAGTTATCTTTATTCTTCAAATAAATATCATGTTTTCTTGGTAAGAAGTTCAGATGATTTTCTTACGTGGCTTTTTATAGCTATATAATGTGGTTGCTCTACTTTTTAATGTGCGTACACAACCGTCATTTAGGGTTATCAATGCCCATAAATTTAAAGCAAAACATGCACCCACGTCATTGACATTGGATTCTAAGTTTAGTAAACAAGAGATATGTACATTTGGTTACTATTTGTGCATTATTTATTATTCTAGTTGGTAAATGATATAATTAAATTTTAGCAAATGCAATAGACTCTACTTTAATGCAACACAAGGTATTGATGTGGAAGGCTTCGATAAAATGAAATAATCAGTCAATATTAATTTTAGAAGGTACAAATTGATGCCAAAAGATTATAGGAATAGAAGTTTGTAAATATAATAAAAAAGATATAAATTGATGTAGAAGTTTTAATGATAATTTTGAAAAAGATAAGATGAAATGGTTGGTTAATGCTAATTTCGGAAAGTATATATTTATGTGATAGAAAGTTGCAGATTGATGTGAAAGGATTTTGTTTAAATGTCATATCAAGGGAGAATTGTCAATGACAATTTTGAAGGTGGAGAATTATCCCTTACTATTCATTTTATTTTAAAAAGAAATTGAAAAATATACACGCTAAAATGGAAAACATTTATTCTATTTTAAAAAGAAGAAATTGTTATTGATTGATGAACTCCTCAATGTTTTAAAATTATCATATAAAAGTTTTGAAAAACACGTTTTATGAAGTACGATTAAGTTGTATTGTTTTCAACCTCAAAGTAATGATGGTAGAGGGCTAATATCAAAACTAAATTTTCATCAATATTAATAAGAAAATTATTTACCCCTTTTTGATAAAAATAAGATATAAATTATCCTTAACCATTAAATTGTTGAAAAATATAATATATAAATTAAATGATAGCCTAACTGAATTTGTACTTGAAACATTAGATGCACACATGCATCCCAAATTTAATGGACCGCGCAAGCTTAAAAGTATGTTCCTTAGATTTTTAAATTCAACCATATATGAAACAATTCAACCCTATTGAAAAATAAGAAAGCAGATTAAAACAAACCTATGTAATTAGAGAGCTTTCTTGTAACTTTACTAAGAGCACTATCTAATAAGCATGGTTTGGTTAAAAGAAATCCAACTAGACAAATTGTGGAGGAAGAATAAGAAGCATCCTTTATCAAAAGACACAAGTGCCTTGAATTACTCTCATGTGTTGGATTGTGGCAACAATAAAGCAATAAAATAATTAAACAATAAAGAGATCATATATTTTTTAGAAAAATAGTTTGTACATCCTTTGAAAAGAAATTCCTTATTTCTTTAAAGGAACAAAAAAAAGTTTTTTCTATATTTAGTGGCACTGGCTTCTATCTAGATATATCTTTGTTGCCTTGAAGGCAAAGTTAGGAAGCTGAGAATCGTAGATTGCAAGAGCAATTTTGAATTGCAGTATGCAAGAGTAATTATAAGGTTCTAAATAGATTAAAATGGGAGAGGCTCGAACCATTGCTTAACCGCAAAACAGCAAGCGAAAAAAACCAAGGGCTCACAAGGGGTGAAGGCCCAAGACCAAAATGCCTATTGTCAAAAAGGACCAAAATCCAATAGGCATCTAGCACATCAGACAAGACCCAGAAAACTAACAAGCAAAACCATCAAACCAAAAATAAAACAGAACACAGCCCCACCAAGGCACGAATTGGCGGCCTACTTGGTGGCATGAAGAGTAATTGTAATGCTCTTGTAAAATTGAAAGTTCAAAATTGTAAGAGTCATAGTAGCATCTATGGAGTTTGTAATTGTTTTCTTTTCAATAATAAGAATATATTGATACCATTCCAATTGATGTTTCTTTGGAGTTTTGTCAATCATCTTCTTAGGTGTTATTTTATTATTCCATTGCATTATCTTCCCTATTTCTTTGCAACTAATTTGTACTACAATATTTAATTTTTTGGGTTTATGCTTCTGCTTCCACAACAAGTGGTATTAGACCGAGTATTTTTTGCAGTGACTATGTTAGGATTTGGTGTTGATTTTGCATCATCAAATGATGAAGGTTTTAGATGCAAGGTTCAATGTGGAGAAAGTTAATAGAAAGAATAGTTTATGAGCTATGAAATCTTAAGATGCATGATTTGTTAGTGCAATAGAGATTGCACAAGGTATTGGTAGGAAATTTAAAAAACTTATATGAGGATTGGGTAGATCTACCATTGATTCTTTTTTATATTGTCGAAGAGGAAACAATAGAAAGCTTATGGAGTAGAATGGAGTGTCTAGTTGGTTTATGTTTTTAGCCCATGGTTACAAGAAAACACTAGATGATTAGTCTATAGTTGCATGTGATTTGTGGATTTGGTTATTCTATGGCCTAAATGCTCTTGGACACCATGATAGGTTTTACAATTTTCTTGTTTCTAAAAGTTGTGGGTTTGTAGATCATCAATTAGAGGATGGTGAGTCATGATGCCATGGAGAACTTGTTAGACATATATGTGTAGTTGTCATTGATGTCAAACCCAATAACCTGGATTGGTCTGGATATATCTAGTTAGTATATAGAGTACAAGTGTTGCAGAGAAATAGTATGTATAAGTGATGCAAAACAATGGAAGATAGGTATATATGCATAAAAGGTGAAGAACATTGTTGATATTGTCATTGCAAATGTATTGCAGTCGTTGCAGATATTGCAAATGTGTTGCTCTTGAAATGTGTTTTGCTAGTATGTGGATATGTTTCTCATGTTGCCCGAGTTTTGGTGTTGGTTGTAGCAATTGTTTTGGTGCTCTGGAAGTGTATTCAGCATTGATGGTGTTCAGCAGTGATTGCAATTCTCCACGTTCCTTCACATTTTAGTTTTTAGTATGATCTTTTGGAAATACGTTATTCATGATCTCAATTTCTTTATGTCAAGTTTTTTGGTGCTTTAGAAGTGTGCTTACAAAAGTTCAAGGATATGTTCATTTTGGGTCTAACCGACCTTGGATGTTCTTGTTTCGTTTTGTTTCGATGCTTGTACGTGTAATCTAATTGTTGGAATATTTTTGAAGGGAATCATCTAGAAGACTGATAAAGGAGTATTCTTCGGGAAAGTGTTCTTAAGGCCAACTTGGTGCATATACCGGTAGTAGTAATGTGTGTGTGTGTGTGTGTTATGGTTTGATCTGGTTGTTGTATGAAATGATGAGAGAATGAGTATGTGGAAGTGCAAGTGTGAGTGAGAGTGTGAGTGAGTTTGTGTGTTGAAGGAGAAAGGAAAAATTGGTGTGATAGTGATTGGAGAAGGCATATTGAGTTAGAATTGCAAAGATTCTTGACAGGGTCTGTTGCACGCAATTATTTGGATATCTGAGCTTATCAGAAAATGATCCCATGCATGTTTAGATGCAATTTTCTCAATTCATTTTTTTCTCTATTTCTTGGTAGTGAGCCTTCCAATAGTATGCTATTGTATTCCAGGTAGTGAGCCCTCTGGCAGTGAGCCTTGTAATATTCATATAGCTAGTTATATTGTCCTAAGAGTTAGCCCTCTCTGTGTTTTTCCCCATTTGAGTTTTCCACGTATAAAAATCTAGCATCTCTCCTATGGTTGTGCATTTCTTTCATTTCAGTTATGTTGCATGCATTTCTTTTGGGCTGAAGTTTAATTGATAATAAGTTAAGTTTTAAAAGTTCAATTTTAATCTTTCTAAAGGGGAATACTGATTCACCCCCCCTCTCAATATTTCGGTCTATTCAACAAATTTGGTGTCACAATTTAGTGAGAATTGGTGGTAGTGATGTGGATTCAATATTTGATGATGGATGATCTTCTGGAGTGTTTGTTAGTGTCTTGGATGGACTCTTCGATTCTATTTTGTATGTAGTGAGGGTTCTTTGGCATCTTGGATTTCATTAATAGGATATGGTTATCTTCATGTGGTGGAGATGGTGACATCTTATTTTTCCATGGGTGGCACTTAAGTCTTTGGCGAGGTGCCAGTTTGTTATATGCTCATCGGAGCATATGATCTTGATTCTTTGTTTGAGATGTTAGATCTTGATGTTATGGTATGTTCATGATTCTATAGACATGTAGTTGGACATTTGACATTGTTTTGGTTAGTCCTCTTTATTTTGAGTACATCGAACATTTTCTTGGGAGATTCATGAGAGTGTGGTGTTGCATTTGGAGCTTAGCATGGATTGATCAGTTACAAGTGGTCATGGATACTTGGAAACAAAGGCAAGGCTTGGAGTTCTCTTATTATTAAATACATGTGTTGATATTTTACTAGGAATTTTGAGGAGCCTACAGGCTGGGCATGAAGGAGTATCAAGTAAATTGTTGTCAAGGTGGAAATTGTTGGATTGTGACAATATTAAAGTAATTAAACATTAAAAATGAAAAAAAATCTAATATTTTTTATCCTTAAAGAGAAAAATTTTAATCTATTTTTTTTTTTAATATAGGTTTTGTCTATGTTTAGTGGTGATTATTATCTATATATATCTCTATTGCCTTGAAGGCAAAGTTAGGAAGTTCATAATTGTAGACTACAAGAGCAATTTTGAATTGTAGATTGCAAGAGTAATTGTGATGTTGTTGTAAAATTGTGAATTCAAAATTGTAAGAGTAATAGCAGTAGCTATGGAGTTTGTAATTTTTTTCTCTAAATAATAAGAATATTGATACCTTGCCCTATGGATGTTCCTTTAAAGTTTGTTCAATCAGCTTCTTATATGTTATTATGTAATTCCATTTCATTCTCTTTGTTATTTATTTGCAACTAATTTGTGTTGTAATATTTATTTTTTTGGGTTTATGCTTCTACTTCCACAACAAGCGGTATTATAGTGATTTTTTTTTTGCAGTGACTATGTTAGAATTTTCTTTTGATTTTGAATCATCAAATGGTGAAGGTTTGGGGTAGATAAATTTAATGGAAGGAATAACTTTGAGCTATGGAATCTTGAGATACATGATTTGTTAGTACAACAAGGATTGGACAACGCATTGATAGGAAAGTTAAAGAAACCTATAGATATGTTTGATGAGGACTATGTAGATCTAGCATTAGTTCTTATCTATATTGTTAAAGAGGAAACAATAGCAGGTATATGGAGCATAATGGAGTGCTTGTGTTGGTTTAATAGTTTTAGCCCATGATTACATGAAATCAATAGATGATTAGCCTTCAATTGCATGTGATTTGTGGAGTTGGTTATTCTACGATCTTAATGCTCTTGGACAACTTTATAGGTTTCACAATTTTCCTATTTCTAAAAGGTGTGGGTTTGTAGATCTTCAATTAACGTATAGAGAGTCATGATGCCATGAAGAAATCGATATCATGGTTTAGTGGGAGTTGGTGGCAGTGATATGGATTCACTATTTGATGATGGATGATCTTCTGGAGTGTTTGTTGGTTTCTTGGATGGACTCTTGTATTTTGTTTTATATGCAGTGAGGGTTCTTTGGTATCTTGGATTTCATTGATATGAGATTGTTATCTTCGTGTGGTTTGGAGATGGTGTCATCTTTGTTTTATATGGAGGACTCTTGAGTCTTTAGTGAGGTGTTAGTTTGTGATATGTTCATCACAACATATGGTCTTCATTTGAGGAGGTGTTAGATTTTGATGTTATGGTATTTTCCTAATTCTACTAAAATGTAGTTGGAGCTTTGATATTGATTTAGTTAGTTCTCTTGGTGTTGATTACATTGGTCATTTGCTTGGGTACTTCATGAGAGTGTCGTGTTGCATTTGGATCTTAGCATGGATTGATCGGTTACAAGTTCTAATGGATACTTTGAGACATAGATGAGGCTTGGAGTTCTCTTGTGCTTTAAGACATTTGTTGATATGTCAATGGGAAGTCTAAGGAGCCTACACCTTGGTTGGGTATGAGGAGGTATTAGGTAAATTGTTGTCAAGGTGGAGAATGTTGGATTATGACAACAGTAAAGCAATGAAGCAATAAAACAATAAAAGAAATCATTTTTTTTTTGAAAAAAAATCTTTTATCCTTTTAGGAGAAATTCTTGATTTCTTTAAAGAAATAAAAACAAGTTTCTTCTATGTTTAGTGGTGATTATATAATGGTTACTATTTATGTATATTTATTATTCTAGTCATTAAATTGTGTAATTAATAATGTTATTATTATTGTATTTAATAAATGAAGTTATTAATAATATTAGAAAATTTAAAATATTAAAATAAAAAATTAAAGATTTATATTAAGAATTTTATTTCAAGTACATCATCTAATTGTTATAAAAAAGTTTAATATGTAATTGGCAATACCTAAATAAATTATATAATATATCGAAAAGGTAAAAAATCTAAATACTTCTTAGACTAGCTTATAGTTAGATTTATTATCATCAAACCTTGCATGGCCTCTCATATGACCTAAGTGTTAGTATAGATATACCAGATTTTAAATGCCTGAATTGGTCACTAAATTAGCTCCATTTATATGATCCTTTGTTGACTACATTGATAATGCACTATTGTAGTAATTGTGAATTATTAATACCTGGATGATTTAAATTCTTGTCATTCAATTTTTGTACCCAAGCAATAATATGGTGTTAGATAATAGTACAATATCTCAATAAATGTGAATAAAAAATAATAAACATATAGTGTAAGTTTCTTTTCATAACAAATCAATAATTTAAAAGTCAACAATGCAGTTTTATAGAAGAAGATTTTATTAAAGGTATGATTCATTTTCATATCAATTTCCCCTACTACCTCAAATACAAAAATACTATTGAAATAAGAAATATATATAAATGACAATTTTAAAATTATTAAACAAAAGAATTTATTATAAACTAAGGATTGTTGCTCAAATTTTTTTATTGTATATTATGAATGGATAAATAAGTAATAAATTGCATATAATGAATGCACTAAAATTTATGTTATTGGAGGAACTAAAAATAAAAGTACTTAAAGATGTTATTAAACTAAAAAAATTAATTATGAATTATAAGATTGCTTCTAAAAAAATTATTACCATCTAACAATGCATCAATATTCATGCATTGCTTGAACAACAAAGCTGTTTATATATAAGGCTATGGATCATCCAACAACACCTCTAGGTGCTTTTACTAGTTGATATTATCAAGTATAATTTACTTATAGATTGATAGATATTACATCTTATCACACTTGTTATATGAATTGTATTTGATTATTAATAAGTGAAAATGTATTTTTCACATTTAATATAGAACTTTTTATACTTATATTTATTTATTTGGATTATATTTTTCTAATTTCAATTTCCTTGTAGATTGATAGGTACTACACGTTACCACACATGAATTATATTTGATAATTAATAATTGAAAATGTATTTGACACATGTAATATAAAACTTTTTATACCTACATTTATTTATTTGAATTATATTTTTCTAATTTCAAACCAATATACTTTAATTATTAAGTATTTTAATATTTAACATTATTTAAAAATAATAAATATATTAAATCTTTATTTTCTTATCTATTAATGTTAATATAATTTTTTCCTTAATTTTACCCTTAATAATAAAACTTGTAAATTTAAAAAATCCTGTAATAAGTGAATTTCTATTGCATTGTATTTTCATAAATTAAAATTTTGTTTAAAAAATAAAATAAAATAAAATCCAACATATTAAAATTGACTAATTTTTTTTTAATTGAACAAAAGGATAAAAAGTAACTGCATTCAAAGGACTAGTAAAGGTCTATGGCCTTAAAAGCAGACTGTACTGAACTGCTGCAGAAGATTTACTTCTATATTTATAGAAGAAACTTCATAAGATACAGAAAAAACCAATGAAAAATATACAGCAGAGTCTGTTCAGATCCTATATCTATAATCAAAATAAGGTAAACAAAAAGGCTGCCAGCAGCACTAGTACAGTAAATCCAATACATGGTTCCACCCCATGACTCCAGTTACTCTCTGCTTTTGGGGGCGAAGTTTGAGAAGGGGGTGAACCTGCAAAATCAAGAAAAATCTCAAATCATTTCATAAATTTATGAAAATTGAAATTTAAACCTTAATCTGTACAGAGACAAAGTCTTACCAGTGGAGGACGACTGGGATGAGGTACTGGCCGTTTCAAAGATTCTGGCCTCTGGAGAAGATGGAGATAATTTCAAAGTGCCTGTCAAATTAACCACCAGTTTCATATAAGTACATTTCGTTGAATTCAAATTTTATTATTATTATTGATTGTGTTTAAGAATTCATTTTATTTAAATGTGATTTTTGTGGATATGTCTTTTAGTTGAGTGTAGTGTCCCATATCATAAGGAATGAGATGAAGATCGTGTCTCAGATAAATTTGGTGGAATGGATACAACTCAGACGTCTTTGATTCCAAATTTCAACATAAAGGTTGTGCAATGATATAAAATCTTCTATTAAAAAATAAATCAAAAAATTGTGCTTTATTTAATGAAAAATCGATTTCAACTATATTCTTCCAAAACAGAAACTTAAGAATTGGGTATTCTCTAAAAGCAGTACTATAATGAATTGACTGATCACCTCATTCACGTACAAAATTGATAAAATATTCATTATATTTTAAATAAGGAAAATTGGCATTGATTGATGAATCCTATAATATTTAAAAATAGTCACTATATTCATTATCTTGTATGAAGTATGAGTTGGTTGTATTGTTCTCAACCTTAAGATAAAGATGATAGAGAGCTATTCTTAAACCAAATCCCATTCAATAGTTAAAGTTAAATTTTAGTCAATAAAAATGAGAAAATTATTTACCACTTTTTGATAAAAAGTTGTATTGTTCTCAACCTCAAAATAAAGATGATAGAAGGCTATTCTTAAACCACTCCATTCAATAGTTAAAGTTAAATTTTAGTCAATAAAAATAAGAAAACTATCTTACCATTTTTTGATAAAAATAAAAATAAAATCTAAAATTATTTTTAAACATTTGACTATTAAAAAACACAATATTGAAACAAAATAATAACCTAATTGAATTTGTACTTTGAAACCTTAGATGCTTGATAGATCTTACATACAAATTCAACTATCCAGTATAGTGTATCAAACAATTAAGCCCAAAATAAAAATAAGAAAGTATATTGAAACAAACCTATGCAATCAGAGAGCTTTCCTGTAACTTTACACAGAGTGGGCATCTGAACAAGCCTTGTCTGGTTAAGAGAAAGCCCAGAGGAAGAATCAGAAGCGTCCTTTATCAAAAGACACAAGCACGTTAAATTACTCTCACGAACTTTCTGAACATTGGTACAACAAGCATTTGTAGGCTGTTTCCCTGTGCCTTGTAGAAATCCAATACAGGGCTGCAGATCCTGTAGACTGGATGCACATTCTTTTTCATCGCTCTGCAAATCCCCATAAGCCATACAAAACAGTAACACGCTGATCACAAATCCAATATACATTGGCTTCACCATCTTAAATCCCCAATAGAAATACAAATACTAGACTATAAATCCTTCTTCAGATCGATTGTCTGAATGCTAAAAACATCTACTGGATGGCAATATAAACTCCTCTTTATAGGCACTCAAAGTTGTGGATTATATTCTTCTGCTTGGTTTAAAATTCTCTGTATTCTTCAACAAAATATCGTGTTTTCTTGGTAAAGTATGTCAGATGATTAATGTGGTTGTTCAGCTTTTTTAATGTGAGTACACGGTTGCCGTTATAGGGTTATCAATGCTCATAAATCTAGCACAAAATATGCATAACGGTATTCACGTTGGATTCTAAGTTTAGTAAGAAAGAGATGGTTACTTATTTACTAGCAATTGCATCTTGGTGTGCAATGGGTACGCATAATAAGTTTGGAAGATCAATTAGAAAAATAATTTGGTTGACTTTTACATATAATTGGTTGTGAATGACAAAATTAGAGAGATCATAGAGGATAACTCGAGAGATAAAAATATGGAATGTGAGAGAGAGAGAGATGTAGGGAGAGGTAAGAAAATAAAGATAGGGGAGAGAGATAGAAAGAGAAATATAGGGAGAGATATGGAGATATATATGGAGAGAGATAAATAGAGAGAGGAAAGGGATAGAGGTATCTATTTAATTAACTCATGTCTCTTCAATCATATGACTCGTCAAAGGAGCAACTATTGTCCTATCATATTAAGGAGAGATGTATCTAGGTGACAATTTAGTTTGCAGCAAATTGTTGAATGTAGGAAGATGCGATTGTGATTTTTTCTTTGTGGGTGAGAATGTCTCATGCAACATGATTATTACAATCACACTAGCACATTGACCAATGACAACTAAATGCACTTTGTAGACATAGATGATTAAAATAGTTTTGTTTTGCGTGACTAAAAATACCTATCAATTATAGATCTCGGTTACCTAAGACATAACATATTAATTAAAAATAATCATATAAATTTATTTATTAACAAACATTCATCACCAATTTAATACAAAAGAATAAAGTTAATTACATTATTGATCCTTCTTTCCTACAAACTATCATGTTAAATTCAAGGTCAAAATATGATAATATCTTCTTCTCAATATGCTTTTGCTTATTTTTTTAAATGTAAGTAGCAATGCAAGTAAATTATTTAAACTCTATTTTTTTTCTTGCTAATTAAAGTTGCAATTTGTCTAAATAAGAATCTAAATGGGTAATGGTTGTTAAGAAACAAATTGTCTACTTATCACTAGCTTGTGGAGCTCTAGATTGATAAGAACAATATGTAACACTATTGCACAAATAGTAGAGTGTAGAAAATGTTTTTCATGACTTTTGTGGAAAATAGATCTCTTAATAATTCACCTCTAGTTTTTGGGAAGGATATCTCTTCTATTAAATTTGAGGAGTGCTTCATCCATTGTGTAGATTACGGTTTACCTATTGTCCATAAATATAAGCATAATAAGATTATTAAATAAATTTAATTTAATAAATTGAAATTGTAATTTTAACTTTTTTAAAATTATATTAAAATGATTAAAACTAAAATTTGAACATTTATTTAGACATTTCAAATTAAATCAAACCTAAAAAATAAAAAATTATTTATTTGTCAACATGAGGCGTGAGAATGATTTAGAGGAATCTCTCCTCTCACAAGTTGCAAAGGTTTGCTCTCATAGATATTCCATGAGATTACATACATGTAAATCCTAAAATATCATCAAATTTAGCAACAGACGGAATAACTAATTCTTTACCTTTCTGCCCCTTAACTCGGGCTAGCAGGGTTTTTGTATGAAGAACAATAAAATAAAATTATTGAAATTTGACTTAATCAACTGGGTTGTCTTCCATACACGTGTCGGTCCGCAATTTTGGATCTGAGGATTTCTGTCTAACCCTCTTCACTAGGTTATTACAACCGTTGGATGTTTTAGTCTAGAATGAACACCGCCTTCTAGCTCTATTTTGCATGAGTGGAATTGGAAAATGGAATCGTATTATAAGCAACTAGATTGATTTTATTTATTTATTTTTCGGAATCAAGATGTTTCCAGCTACTAGCGAATGGGAAAATGTCAGGTGGAAATGACGAAATAATATCAGCTGTCAAATAGTACCGTGTGTAGGCAAGTTGGACATAATGATTATCTGGCTACCCCATTACGAAACCGGTGAAAACGCTTCTCCATTGTTATCTATGCACACAACTGCTGTTAACAGTGGACGAACCACATGAATTAATGTCGTGAAGTACAGACCGCGAGAGAAAAATGGACGGACACACCAAATTTCTTCAATGGTCTTGCACGGCTGAGGAAAATCATCAGTCTTTGATCGTTCAAATCAGATGGCTCGTCTCAAATAAAGAGACGCCTTTAATAAAAACCATTAAATAGAAAATATTATTAAAAATTATATATATATATAAATCAATTATTTATATATTATATAATTATTAAAATTTAAAAAATAAAATCAAAATAATATATTAATTATTTATTCTAATATAATAATTATATATAAATCAATTATTTATATATTATATAATTATTAAAATTTAAAAAATAAAATCAAAATAATATATTAATAATTTATTCTAATATAATAATTATTATTAAAATCTTTAAAAATAAAATAAAATATTTAAAATTCTAAATACTTCCACTATGCATCTAAAACAATATGCTAAAATAATAAAAAATAATATTTTGAAAATTCTAAATACTTATGAGCATTGATAGAGTTTTTACCGGCATTGATAGAGTTTCTAAAATGGAACTTTCAAATTATTAGAGATTTTTATTTTGAAAAACCTTACGTGGACGCGACGTTTATGATGGAGCAGCAAGGAATAACATTGCATAATCGAAGATATAAAGAATAAATATTTAAAAATCTACACGAGTTCATCATCTCGAGAATAACACGAGCAGAGGCAAAAGAAAGTTGAATGGAAACGTGAAGTTTGTTCATCCTGAAAAAAGACGAGCAGCAATGATTGGACGCATTGCAATATTTAATGAGGAAGTCATGTCATAATTCGGCGTGTCAAGGTGGACATCCTCTCTCTTATCTTTTCCGCAGAACTAGGCATCTTTATTGGTGTATGACCTGCCGCTCCAGTGAAAAATTCTGACGATGCAGATGGTTTTCATCATCTTGCACCTTCTCTCAAACAGTTTGTGTCATTGATGCCCAAATTTAGCTTGGTGCATTTCATAGTAGGAGACGCCTTTGGCGTAATTATTCTAGGTAGTAAATGATGTAATTATTAGGGTTATTTATTTATTATTGTATTTAATAAATAAGTTATTAATAATATTAGAATGTTCAAAAAATCAAATAAGAATATAGAGGATTTATAAAAAATATATTTGAATGACATCATCTAGTTATTATACAAAAGTAAGATTATAGTACTAACATTTTTTATTAAAAAAATAAGATAGCACAATAAAAAAATACATAGATAGATTATATAATATATAAAAAAAATCGAGTATTTCATAGACTAGCTAATTGTTAGATATACCATCACCAAACTTTGCATCACCTCCTATTTGACCAAACTACTAGTATGCATATGTCTTATTGTAAATGTCTAAACTCGTCATTGAAATCAGCTCCACATTTGCCTCCACTAAATGCATTGTCATCTTTGATAGGCCATGAAATTTTAGACCATGTAATATGGAATCTCTACACATCATTTCTACTAGAAGACCTTAATCCAAATACAAACATTGAATATCTACTAGTAATTTTCACAATGACTTTATCCATTGACTTTACCCTATTTGCTTCATTATATATTTAAATCCTACATGAAGTGTTATAGAATGTCCACAATAATCTACAACTCTTTCATGTTTGCCCTCATCCTCTTTGATGACCACCCTAGTCATACCCAAAAAATATTACCTCTTTCCACCATGCATTTCGATAAATAGATTGTATGAGTTTAGATAAGATAGATCTCAGTTTGCAAGTATATATTTGTTGCATGTTTGGTAATGATTTTATTCAGCACTTACAATATTTGGGCATCCTGATTCTTGACCAATTTTGGCTCTTTCTCTAATAAATATTTTGCATGTAGAGAGATGATGATATTTTTGTTTGTAGTTTCAGATTTGCAAATTATTTGGAATATAACATTTATAATAATGTTTGAATTTCATTCATTTACCATCCATTTATTGAAAGATCTTAAATATACATTGTTGAAACAACATTGAATCTCGTTAATGAATTGGTTGTGATCAATCAGTTCAGAGAGATATGTCCATGAAAATCTAAATAGAAATTCATTAGCAAATGAACTTGTTTCCTGACCTCACAAACAGTTATATATATTGGCCCTTTGAGGAAGCTTGGCACTTGTCTAAACCCATGTTGCAACCATAGTTGAGCAGGAAATATGGACTGAAACTTATTATTTTCAACTTGAATTCTCCACGAATAGAGTAAATAACAACTACAGGTCACACACTATATTTTGATGTATTTTTTCCATTCTCCACATGATCTAATGCTAGTAGAGGAAGCTCTTCGACCCAACCATCTTGTCAATGCCAAATGTCTACCCTATTATGAAGCGTTTGGCCTTCCCTAAGCCAAATGACCATGCTACAACCTCTAGCACTGAGCAAATTGGTCTAAAACTAAATCAAGGACGAACTCCACCAACCTAGAAAGAAACACCCAACTTTTCAAAAGATAGTCTCCAAAATGAACGCACAAATCTTTGCAGAAAACTCACTTCACACTTATGTTTTCTCACGCCAAGATAATATCTTCGGGCAAGTGCAAGGTAATGAGTCACAAATTCGCGGAAGTCTATGTGTTGAAAAATACACTCTTAAAAATGGGGGACCATTTATGCTTTGGGCCCCCGAGCCAAAAGGTAACAGGGGCCCAAAGCGAAAATAAATGAGCCCTCGTTTTGTTCTAAAACAGGGGCCCGCTTTTAAACAAAACAGGGGCCCGTTTTTTAAAAATGGGCCCCCGTTTCTAAATCGTATTTTACCCTTTTTTTTGGGCGAATTTTTTCATTTTCATCCTGGAACTAAAGTGAGAACAGGAGAACAAAAATGGGCCCCCGTGTTGTGGATTCTATTTCAAGCCTCCACCACTATCCCAGGTACACATTCAATCATCTATTTTCACATTTTGTAATTTTCTTGTATATTTTTCCTATTTTTTGTGTATTATTTAGATTTTTTGGTATTATTTTAGTTTTTTTAAAGTAACCTATAAATAAATTTATTTTTACATTTGTAAATTCTTAATTTTGATCTGAAATATTCTTCAACAGTTAACCCTAAACCCTAATCAACAAATTTACAAATCAAAACCAAACCTAGATAGTTAACAAAACAAAATATCAAATTTACAAGATACAAGATATCTCAGAAACATCAAAACGAAAACCAAATCAAAACAAAACCGAAACTAAATGGAAATCAAAACCAAAACCAAAACCAAATCGAAACAAAATCAAAACGAAAACCAAAACAAAACCGAAACTAAATGGAAATCAAAACCAAATCCAAACCAAACCAAACCAAATGAAATGGCACAATAGGACCGTTAAATGTTTCTAGGAATTATTTTTTTAGGTATTGGGCCTTTCAACCAATAAACGAAAAAAATTAACCACTTCTAGCAAGCCACCATTCCAATTCCTTAAATTGAACATATGTACCAAAATTGTTCTTAATCCTCATTAGGCAATACAAAAGTTACCACTATTAGTATAACCTTAAAAGTAATTAACATTACTCTTCAAATTTTAGATATCAAAGTTTAGGCTTAGGTTTATGCCATGTCATGGCATAAAGGTCCTATTATGGTCCTATTATGTCATGTTATGGTATAAAAGGAGCAATTACAGACACATTATGCCATGGCATTGCATAATAGGTCATATTATGCCATGACATTGCATAATAGTCCACCTATTATGCCATCATGGCATAACAGGTCCATAATAGGACCTATTAAGCCACAACATGACATGATTTTCTTGAATTGCCAACTTCATCATCTAATTCATCTCCAACACTAAAACTATGCTAATTCGACATGTTTACTTAGTATGATAGGACCAATTATGGGCCTATTATGCCATGATGGCATAATATGTCCTATTATGCTATGACATTGCATAATAGGTCCATAGTTGGTCCTATTATATCATGTCATGGCATAATAGGACCTATTATGCCATCATGGCATAATAGGTCCTATTATGCCATGACATTGCATAATAGTCCACCTATTATGCCATCATGGCATAACAGGTCCATAATAGGACCTATTAAGCCACAACATGACATGATTTTCTCGAATTGCCAACTTCGTCATCTAATTCATCTCCAACACTGAAACTATGCTAATTCAACATGTTTACTTAGTATGATAGGATCAATTATGGACCTATTATGCCATGATGGCATAATATGTCCTATTATGCCATGACATATTATGCCATGACATTGCATAATAGGTCCATAGTTGGTCCTATTATATCATGTCATGGCATAATAGGACCTATTATTCCATCAATGCATAATAGGTCCTATTATGCCATGACATTGCATAATAGTCCACCTATTATGCCATCATGGCATGATAGGACCTATTAAGCCATGAGATGACATGATTTTCTCGAATTGCCAACTTCATCATCTAATTCATCTCCAACACTGAAGTACTAATTCAACATGTTTACTTAGTATGATAGGACTAATAATGGACCTATTATGTCATGTCATGGCATAATAGGACCTATTATATCATGTCATTGCATAATAGGACCTATTATGCCATGAGGGCATAATAAGTCCTATTATGCCATGACATTGCATAATAGGTCCATAGTTGGTGTCCTATATTTTTTGGCTAGGATTTTTAAAAACTTATAAATATCTTGCGTATCATTTAACATATCCACACCTAAAGGATTTGGTCTTGCAAAAAAATTAAAAAAGAGAGAAAAGTAAACATAATTTTTTTATTCATGGGTGAAAACCATTCTTATGACACCTCGAACAAGTACCATGATGAAGACCAAATTCTTGCATCATGTATAATCTATTTTTTAAAAGTACCCTACACTTAGGAGTATACCATAATCCATTCAAATTCTCTTTATTCCCAACCATCCTTGTCATCATCCATATCATGTATCTCACATTCCTAGTTTTTGACCTTGATTCAAGTGTTTTAATCATTTTAAGACATGTTTTAGGAAAATTCTAATATATAAAATCCTCTTTACAGAGAACTCTTACACAATTTTAGAAATTTTAAACAAAATTTATTAAAAAAATAGAAATTAAAGAAAAAAATATCACGTACACAAACATCCATACAAAAAAATTTAGAAGATGAGTAACATATATCCACATCTCTACCAAAGTAGGGAGTATGAGTTGAACATGTGATGCCTACCTAGGTAGATATCTACCCAAGTAATCTTATCCTATCCTAGGTGCAAATATGCAATACAATAGTTAGCTAAATACAAGAAAATAATTATGCACCAACAAAGTGAATGTACACATTGAGGTGACATGTAACATAAAAGAGAAACCACTAGATATGAGATATTAGTTTATCACCTAGATTTAACTCTTACTTTTCCTTCATTCATAATTTATCTTTCATATTATTCACTTTTCACATCTACTTTATCTTTTGGTAGCTATTTATCTCCTTTATGTCTTATCTCCCACTTTGGGAACATATATGTTTAATTTAATCTTTTATGTTTACTTCATATTCTATTACCCCACTTGTAGGGCATGTTTAATATTTTCTCATTTGATTTCCTTTCATGATTCCTACTTTTACTTCATATGTTTTATCTCCTATTTTTACATTATCTAATCTTTATTAATAACTACTAATTTACCATAATGATTTATGTCTTATACTTTAATCTTTGTTCTATCTTATGATCTTCAAGACTATTTGCTTCACATATGTTCATATAGTGTTTTTTTTAATCTTATTGAAGCATTATCTTATGTTTGTATATTGGTTAATCTATCTTCTTAAAGTATTATCTTATGTTCATACATTGGGCAATTTATCACTTTAGATCATTTTTGTATATCCTTCCATTTATATATAATTATATCTAGGTACACTGATAATTAGGTCTATATGATCTCTTACTCTTATGTCTAGTTACTAAAAACATGTTATTTGTTATTTTTCATCAATGACTTATCATCATTATTTTATTTTTTTCAACAAGAGCATGCTATTTACAATCCTTTATTGTCATGCCTATTATTTTAGAGAATATAATAAATTATCACTATTTGATCACGCATTTTTGCATCTTAGTATCATATGATTGTGCCTCACATGATGATCTTGTATTGCTATTATCATGAATGATCTTATGATCATATCTTGGTTTATAGAGCGTAATGATCTTACATTTCAATGTCTCATTTTAAGCACTTATCATCAATCCTTATATATTCTTACACTAAGGAGGATCATCTTATTTCCCACTTCTTTATTGATCTTACATTGGCATATCTTACAAGCAATCCTACTTATATCAATATTATATTATTATATCACATAGCTTGATCCTACATTAGAGGCATCATGGTACTCCACTATCATGCAAATTAAATATTTTAAATTAGATATCATACTTATCATATTATCATAATTTGTATATTTAAATATTTGCACCATTGTTGAGCTTCAAATCATTGATCACTTTTGATCCTAATTATACTTTTTTGTCCCATCCTTCATACTGATCCTATCACACTTCATTTAAAATTATTGAGTCTTTTTCTAATGAACCTACTTGTCCTACTAATCCTACAAGCAATATTTGATCATACTCATTGATGTCAAGTTGGACCATTTGTTTTAATTTCATGGTCACTTTTGCCTATATGATGTGTACTACATCACCATTATTTTGACCATATATTGATCTTATTTAACTTTTTTTACAAGTTCATGTATGGAATATTTTATATTGATTTTAATAGTTGATGCATTTTACAAGAAATGAATGCATTAAATTGAATATATAATAGATTTATGAAGTTTCATTGAAAGTTTTTATTAAGTTTTGTGTGCAAATTTTATATTTAAAGATTCAATAGTATGTACATGTATATTTTTTTAAGTTCAATATTATATTATATTTCATGTGTATCTCATTCAATAACATAGAAATGTTACTATTTATAAATGTTTTTTTTTAAACTAAAATAGATTCTTCTTTGACATAGAGTTGTATATAATTCATGTATATCTTTATATCTGCAAGAGCTCTTTGTTATCATGGATGTCTTTGACATAGATGAATTATTAGGTGAAAATCCCCCACTGCAACCCCCTCCTCCTCCACCTCCACCTCCACCCCCTAGATTAGATGAAATTCATTTAAGAGAACAAATTAATGAAAACCTACAAGTGAGTGAACAAAATATTACTGTTGTCCAAAATGAGCCAATCACGCCACCCCATCTTCTAGAGTTTGCAAAATCAATGCAAACTGTTGTCGAGTCAATTAGATTTGTTGATTCTCAATTAGATCAATTTCATTAATGACGACAAGAGTTGCATGATTTTTATGTCGATGGTTTAACTTATAGGCAAATCACTGATCTCAAAATAATGTCCATATTTTACTAACCCAAAAACAAGAGAACCAATGCAACCTAACCAGAAAAGAATTTCAATTAGGTGGTGTGTGCATCCAGAAATGGCTAGACACTTTTGGGATAGATGGTGGATGGTTTTTTATTATCCACCACATCGTAATTATGAGGTCCCTTTATATTTTTTGAAGAAATTATAAAGTGAGTTTGTAATGCACCAAAAACCAAATTATTTTGATATTAAGTCATTCCAGGGTGTTGGTCATGGAATGCCACAGCATAGATAAGGGGCACTGAGTAATAATCCCCTACCAGATCCACCCATAGTTCCACTTGGTGCTCCATCGATTCCTTCAGATGTGCAGAATACATCATTCATTTCAACATTAGATGCTTTGACTTCCCTTACAGGTAACCTGAGTGAGCAAGCTGCTCACATGGCATTCGCTCCTCGATGGATGCTACATATGTGTTCGAGTTGTCATGAGATGTGTGTAGGTCCTACTGTTGATCCAGGATCTGCTTCAGTTCCAGCTGAGCATGATGCAGCAGATGATAGTATGATGACATCATATATGGATTTTCTTTGCTCTGATGATCATCTTGAGCAGGTATAGATATATATACATGTACATGTCAATCTTTAAATACTTCATTAAATATAGGTATAAATTAAGTGCATGTCTTTTTTTAATACAATCTAATACTTCATTAAATAAATTTGGTTTATGTAGATAAGGACTACACCTAATATTAGAGACAATATTGCATCTACTGGAACACAGCTCGGCACACCTTATGGGGTATAGTATCAATTTCTATCTAGACATTGTATTAGCTTTTTAAGTTAATATGTTATCATCGTATACTATATAAATTTTCATGTTGATACATTGAATGCTTCTTTCTCCAGGATTCAAGTCATGAGGGACCCTCTACATCACATCGAGAAGAGGGTGTGACAACTGTGACACCATCTATGGTACGTATCTTAGAATTCATAAATTAAATATGAACTCTTACAACATTGTAACTTAACTTGAGATTATTTAATACACATATATATGTTCAATAAATATGATTTCATTAAATGCATGTTTGTAGGTGGACACTACTATTAGGATAGGTTATCCTCATAATTTTTATCAGAGCCAATTTGAACGCACATCGACATCCTTTGAGGTCTTAATATGTAATACTTAATTTGATCTTATTTTGACTCTTAATATAAGATTTAATTGGACACTTTGAATTTGACCTTGTACAGGACTTAGCTAGCACTACATTTGGTGTTGATATTGCACAAGATACTGCTAGAGGAGATACTCCTAGAGGATCTGATGAGCAACCTTATGTATGATATTTTATTATATGATTATTTTAAAATCAAATTATAAATGTTTATTTTTATTTAATAAAAAAATAAACACGTGTATGTGCTCATGTTCGTTATATCATGTTTCTTATCTTGTATACAAGATGGCACAACTATCGAGCATATAGTACATGCAGAACAAGTTACTGGAGTTGATGTGCACACACATATGGTAAGTTTGTAACTTAATTTATGAATTCCACCTGTATTTGATAAATGATTCTTTTAATAGTTAATTTCAAGTATTTTAATATTATTTTTTCCTTATACAACATGAGATGGGTGGATCTGATCTCCCGAGGAGAAGAGACCACGAGATGTTATTGATGATAGCACTTAGATTTTACTATTTATTTGGCTCTGATATGATGTACATGTACTATTTTATATGATATGTACTTTTTTATGGACTTTACACATTTGATTACATGTGTAATTATTTTTTAACATTGTATATATTGTCTTGGGCATGCACATACTTTATATATATGGATAGTTGCATAATAGGATTAGATCATATATATTTTGTGCATACTTTATATATTTTGTGCAAATTAGATATTATGTGGATTTCATCATGTCACCATTCAAATATATATGGATTAGATATTATATGGATTATGTGGACTTGAAATTTTATTTATGGAAGTTGTGCTTAAATAACTTTATATGGAATATGTGGACTTGAAATTTTATTTTTGGAATTTTATTTAAATAACTTGTGATTAGATAAACTAAAGGTGTACATCATGAACTAACAATGATGATAAGACCAAAGTATCAAAACCTGTCTTATAATTATAACATATTCTAAATTAAAAAGTATTAATCATCATAGATAAGCAAAATATATAATCAAATATATAATTATCATTACAATAATAATGATGATAAGAGAAAAGTATCAAAACAAATATATTGAATAGAACTTGATTAAAACATAATTATCTCATTCATAAATTTGATTAATAGTCTCTCATTTATGTATATTACACAAAGTGTAATCAAGAAGACCTATCTAAAATAAAATAAACAATCTATTTAAATTATAATAATAAGGATTTATAGCTCTCAAAATACAACATAAAGTATGCACAAACAATAGTAGTCATTGAGGCCAAGTCTACTCTGAGAGACCTAGAAAAAAAAAATACATATGATTAGTTTTTATAATGAGGATGAATTGAATTTAAAATACAACATAAAGCATACATCACAACTCTTCAAAGGGATTTGCCTTAAGGGTACAAAACTTTAACTTACTTGTAAATATTCAAAATGAAACATAAAGTATGCACAAATAACTTGGTTTTCATTGATGCCTTCTACTTGTGGTAGACCTGAAACAAAATTACTAGATTAGATTTTATAATTATGATGCATGATTTAAAATGCTATATAAAATATGCATCACGACTTTTAAAAGGGAGGTGGATTAAGGGTTCAAATTATAACTTACTTGATATTCATTCTGTTATACCATCTGCATCCTCTCTCTTTTGCAAAGTATCTATAATTTTCTCATTCTCTTCCATAGAGAGAGTCCATAATTGTTTATTAGCAGGCCTACCACGATATCTATCCAATTTTATATTAGTTGCCACTACCAAATGCGAGTAATGTATAATCTTCTTCTCTAATTCATAATCTTCAAATGCAGGCAATCCATTCTTCCTTGTTAGATATTTGCATAGCCAAGTGCTAACAACAACCACAAATCCTGTTGGCTAGTCATAACCATTATCATCTACTCGAGGAGTGGTTAGCTTATGTTTTGGCTCTACACATCGAGCCAACCAATACTTTGTCCCCTCTTCATTGTTCTCTAGCGCAACAACAACATAGACATGTCTTGTGCACAAAACAATTTTATTTTAATATTTAATGAGAAATAAAAACAAAAATATACACTGTAAGATTTCATATATATGTACTATTTAATAAATCAAAACAAATTTCAAAAACAATTTTACCTTGTTGTATAAGATCTGAAATGCGATCATAGTCATTTGATGCAAACATCTAATCCATATCTTCATTAGTTCTTTCATGCGGATCATTTGCATCTATGGGTGTCAATGATCTTTGTTGTCATTCTTCAACCCATTCTTTATTCTCACAAAATTCTCAATCTCCGGAAACACAAAACTGACAAAAGCAAGCAAGTTGCCTTGTGAGTATAGTCCATGTGTTTGAATTAGAACTCTTAAACGAATGTCATTTAGCTGATCCAATGATGATATTACAATCATGTCGAATAGGAATACTATCTTCCTCTACCAATCAGAAGAAACGTTGAATTGCAGAGTTCTCAGTTGATCCTTTTGACAACTTTGAATTGCACCAATCTACAACTGCACGAGCATCTCTGAATTTTGATGCATCCTCGAATTTCAATTTTTCTCTAGCAAGAGCTCTTTTTACACAGGCACTAGCTCCATCGTGTTCCCCCTTACCATGTCCCTCTTCAAAAAAACTCCATAATTGTTGGACATTGGTTATCTTGTGAGCTTTGCATAGCCAATTAAACATTGTTGCATTTTTGAATTGTCCGGTGCGGTTATCTGGCCATATCATATATTGTTTCATGTCAATTTCTCTTTCCTTAAGATTATCATGAAATACCTCGAAGCAATGTTGAACAAACTTTGATGAGTGTAATCGATTATCACTAACATAGAAATGATACTCCCTCAAAAAAAAATTGTTATCTTTTGTACTGTCATGGTCATGTCTATATATAATGTGCACAAATATGGCCACTTGCACTGAGTTGTAGTATTGTGATTGAGTTTCCTCTTGTGGTTTTAGAGTATAATTTTTCGTATAATCCACAACTGATATTATTGTTCCAACTGGAAATGTGTTCTTGCATATGCAAAACTATCCATCAAGCCATCGGGCATGTTGGGAATGTTTCACATATTTTGGAACAATATGACTTTTAAACTCACTGATAAATGCATTCACACTATTATGTTCTGTAATAAATTCTAAACGTTTCCCCATCTTTCCATCCTTTAGAGGGTATTCTATATTTTTAAATCTCCTAACATCAACCATTTTTTGTCCAAACTCAGATGAAACATGTTCATGCAAACATTCACCTATTGAAGAATAGTTCCCACATAAATTGCAAAGGCCATAAATGCATGAACTGGAAAGAAATAATTGTTCATTAGGTGGTTTACAAAATAAACTTGCAATAAAATCTTTTATAGTTTCAGGTGGAACATAAACACCACAATCCTGCACAAGATCATTACCATGCAACATACAACATATATATCAAAAAACATCATAATAGTAACGAAACTGAACATGAGTTTTACAACAACAAGATATTCTTTGTTTATTGATTTTAACATACCATGGTTTACATTTTTCAAATTTTCTTTGACTAATTCGTAAATTCATTAACACAGATTCATCACTAAATTTTTTAAAGAATTCAGTTTGAGTCATGTCAAGAAGATGTTTTGGATGAGGATCACGAATTTTTGATCCCACCCTTAACTTTAAAACATCTCTAGCATTTGATGAAACTCTAGTGTTATCATGCCAAAATTTTGCAATTAATTGTTTAGTTTCATCATTTAATTTCATGTCCAACCTTTGAAGTCTACCACTAAAACTCCAACAATGGTTTAGTGGATCAATTTCAATTGTGTCTCTTCTTTTGGCCGCTCTTGACAAGGTTCTATGATGTAAGTTCAAATAGCCACTTATATCACTTAACATTCTTTTACTAACAATTGTTTTGTCAACTATAGCAGTTGTTATAACTCTACGTGTTGCATTCTTATCTTTAGATCGACTTGTTTTTCTGATAGAATCGATGGCACTGGCAACAATAGATACAACTTGCTTATATGATTCATCTTTTCTTTTTGGTTTTGCATAAATACCTATTTTTTTCATGACTTTACGTATTTTTAACATTTTTATTAATTGTAGCATTAATTGATATTGGAATCCTAACTTTTTATTATAGAAAAATTGTTTATATAATCTGTTTGCATGTGTTCTGATTTGTCTCCAAGAAACTAACCCATTAAGATTATCTAGCACATTACTATCAATAGTAAACAAACTACATTCATTTTCTTTTAGAGAGGGTGGTGTAATATTTTCAATTTTTATCTTTTCGTATTGGTGTATGAAATTTATATCCAGCTTCATTTAAATCAGCAATTTGATTAGCATCATAGTCTTGGGGATTTCAAAACATACCAGGATTCACATTCACATGAACATTTGCATCAACAATCATACCCGTGTTTGGTTCTACATTTCTTGTGTCCATCATGATCTCTTCAATGGTCTCATCTACAACGGGCATTGAACTAGATGCTTCAGAAGTGATATTCAATTGTCTTTGTTGTGATCTTTGATCTCTTTGGCATTTTGCCTCCTTCTCTCTTTGTGCTTGAATACTGTCCACTGTCATTGTCTTCCTTTGTTTCTTTTAACGTTGCTTAGAACCCATCTTTACAAACTCCTCTTCAAAAAATAATATCTTTTTACTGAGTTCTTCATAAATATGTGTAAAAAATATTAAAAAGTACTGCCAAATGATGTAAAAAATGTTTGGCAATACGGATTTCAATGATAGTGTGGTAAATTGATGCAATCTGTCTTTTTTTTACAATAACGGTTATTTAATAACGGACCCCCGTTTTAGAAACAAGGGCCCGTTATTAAATCCAACGGTCAAAAAAAGGAACAGGCCCCCATTCTATGGAAGTTGATTCCACAACCCGACACTTGGCTCGGGATTAGGCCCAAGATAGGCCTGGGATGGCCACACCCGAGACATGGACCTGCAAATTCAAATCTCCATGAATGAAAGCACAAATATGAACTACTGAAATAGTTTACGTGCCTGTAATTAGAGATTTTTTTATACGAAATTAAAACCCATTTCAGATTATACTATCTAGATTCTAAATATGTAAATTTATTTAAATATTGATTATTTTAACTATTTTTCATTTAATTTATACTAAATTGGGTCCAGAAACTTGAAATATTAACTAATTTTGTTAATTTAATAACTTTTTTATTTTAATGAATTTTGAAAAAAAAATTATATGTCATCAATCTACACAAAATTATTTTCTATTTAAAAATAAAAATAAAAATAAAAATTTAAGTTTACGTCAAATTATGTGGGCCGTACACGTCAAATTTTTAAAAAGATAATTGTGGTCATTAAAAAATTAATAAAAAAAAATACAGAAAAATATGCTCATCAATCTTCAGTGTGTTACAAACCATTTCCCAAAATAGTTAGAGAAAATAATTTTAATTGTGTCAAAAAGTGTGGGTCGTACACATGCATGGTATGGTCCTGAAACAAGCATTTTTAAAACATAGTTTTTAGAACTCTATTCAAAAAGTTATTTTTTATTATGTGGGTATTAAAATAAATTACATATTTGGAAAGTAAACTCAGAGGGCTATCTTTTATATTACTGACTTTTTCCAAGATTCAATCTCTAAGTGTTTCAAAATTTAAGCTCAAATGAGACAAAATCTGAAAATCGAGGAAAACACTTCCACTTTTTGGCCAAAAAGTGGACTCAGCTTCTTGCACTGACCCTAGTGTTGCTGAAAATATAGAGGAATTAAGTTTGTCTCGATGATTTTTAATACTTTGAAATTTCTATATTGAGTTGGAGATCATAGCTGAGCTTGGTGCCTCTGTAGTTTCGAGTTGGTGCTCTAGAAGAGTTGTAGCTCTTGATTGTAATTAGGTTGGTGCCCATTTTGTTTATGATAGCTATTTTGTGTTGTAGTTTTTTACCCGAGATAGTTTTCCACAAGATAAAATTTGTGATTGTTTGTTCAACTTTCTCATTTGGTAAAATTTGTTTAAACTTCTTGAGCTATTGAATCACACCCCCCCCTAGTACATTCGGTGCTAATTTTCGACGACTGTTTGTCGGAATTGCGACTACTTTTTGTCGGAGTGCCGACAAAAGTAGTCGTCGAAAACTCATCGTCAGACTTGTCGACGATGCCTCTGACCATCAGAAATACGACAATCCCATGGAC
This sequence comes from Cryptomeria japonica, assembly GCF_030272615.1. Classification (NCBI taxonomy): domain Eukaryota; kingdom Viridiplantae; phylum Streptophyta; class Pinopsida; order Cupressales; family Cupressaceae; genus Cryptomeria; species Cryptomeria japonica. The sequence continues at coordinate 529,928,823 of NC_081412.1, read as the reverse complement.
TCTATCGACAGCGGGCATGATCGCTCTTCCGGTCAAAAAAGTCGTCAGACATATAGCATCCTCGTCAGATGTTTGTTTAGATGGTGTTGGAAACTCGACGGAAGTTTGAAACTTTGCACCGAAGGGGATGTTGTTTGTCTGACGGTTGTGTCATAGGTCCATTAATATACATCGACGACCATCTGACAAGGAAGTGTCGTCAAACATACAGCATCCTCGTCGGATGTTTGTGTAGTTTGAGTCAGAATTTTGATGACTCCAGAAACTTTGCACCGACAAGAACGTTGTTGGTCCAACGATTCCATCGTCGGTGGAAAGCTTAGTCTCCGTTGTAATTCCGATGAACATTTATTTCTTTTTAAAAAAAATATTATTATCTAGACGTAAAGCAAACCTCATTGATATGTACAGCGAATGATATTCTATCCCCATCAGCTACCAATAGGGGGCATAGGTTTGAAGCTAATATGAGGCGCATTGGTTTCAAGCTAATATGATCAGGCGCACCATGGTTGAGATGGTCCAACTCCTAAGAGGATTGTATGAACCACTGAGTACTGGTAAACCTAATAAAAATCGTGTTATAGGGAATTAGCTAACCCAAATATAAGAGCCTTTAAAGCCAATCAGGGAGATGAAATGACTTTATCTACCTTATCTAAGTTAGTTGTAGATGAGAAGCAAGTTCGTACAAGAGAGAGAGAGAGAGAGAGAGATCGCCAATATTAGAGAGAAAATTGCATGTGATAATGAAGATGACTTCATTTGCTGTTGGTTTTATATCCAACCTTTGGCGCCAATACCCTAAGTCCGCTTGCTTATTAATTTAATAATAATATTATGTATATCGTCCAAATAGGTCTTGACCTATTAACACGTTATTGCTTGTTTGCCTTTTAACACACGCTACATGAGTTTGGGCCCAGCCCAATTACATAATCGCTCAAAATACATGTTTGATTTTACTGCCCAAATTGGGCCTACCCTATCTACAAGTTACATTATACATAGGTCTTGTCCTATCCATAGCAAGATATAATTACAAGTTACATGTATTTGATCCTAGCCCTGAGTTTCATCATTTGCCTTCACGTTACATGCGTTTGGGTCCAGCCCAAAATAGTTCGAATTGTATGAGAGATAATACATGTATATTTTAATTGTCATTGACAACATTAAAATACAATAGATAGGTATCCGAGCTAGATACTATTTCAACACTTCCTATATGTATGACTTTTCACTGTAGACATAAGTTGAGAAATGTCTAGCATTTCCTTGCTCTCTACTTGATGCAAGTTGTCTGGAACTCAATTAAATGAAACTTAAATTTGATTACCTTATATTTGTATGCTTTTCTTATAGTTGTAACTTCAACATGCGCAATAGGATCCATATACTTCAAACAATGTTGATAGCTTGCAACAACTTTAATATTACAACAACAGCAACAAAGGCCCACCATGGACACAATGAAGGCAATTATTTTAGATTTCTGCCTTGAAGAGCTTCTTGATACACTAAAAACAAAAATGCAACAACAATTTTTCATACTTTGACTCCACAACACTTTCTTCCATACATTATATGGCCCTACTTTTCATGATTTTGGACATGATTATTGTCTTCATACTCATATAGGCTGGTATCTTTCCCTGTCTTCATTGTTGTACACAATGATGAACTTGACCTTTAAAATGAGTAGGGCAAGGACCTCTATCCAACTATTCTCTTGTTCACTTAAACTCTATTCACTGTACACTTCACTTTGCAATATTTCCCTATACCTATCACAGTCTTTTGTCTTCATGAAACTTATATAAACCTTTCTCCATATGCTCTCCAAAGTCTTTGCAAGTTCCTGATTTGTTTCACTCATCCATTGTCAACTTAGGTTTGTAGGGCAATTGAAACACTCTCATGACTATTTAGTACATCATTATGATTGTCCTTTAAAACTTATTATGTGTGTAACAACGTTTGTAGTAATAAAATTAATGAGAGATTTTCTTGTTGGGAAGAAGAGGTCCAGATTGCATCAGGAACCTCGTGCTACAACAGTTAGTAATGGCCAACATCTCCCCTATAATAGATGCTTGTATTCAATGCATGATGCAGCTCAATACATAATGAAAGAAGGATCTCTAAAGGGTAAACATGAAGTGTTGTGTTTAGGTGGAAAATAATAGGCTCTTAGATAGGACAATCATGTACATGTGATGGGATATGTAGTGTGTAACAAGTCCCATAACAAAATTGTGGGTTTCATCTATTGTCCACAAAGTGAAGGGATAATGCCTTAGAGAATGATCCAAAAATATTCTAAATGGAATAATATGGGTGAACTACTTAAAATAAGGATACACACCTTGGCCTAAAGAGTTGTGTGCACTAATGTACATTTCATGGCTTAGGATGGTCATATGGAGGACACCATTATAACCAAGGTAGTAAATTATTGTAGTATGACAAAAAAGGAAATTGAATGCAAGCATCAAGAAGACAATAAAGTAGAAAAATAATGTTCTTCCCTTTGCTGTGGATAAAGATAATGCATACGGTTATAAATTTTCAAAAATTTTAAGAATGAGATTATTATGATCTAAGGCTAGGGGAAAGTATGCAAGTTAGATTGTTCTAGCTGGACAAGAACTCTTCTTCTTCTTTTGTACTTAATGTAGGAGTTAATGGCAACTCAACACCGTTAGGATCAATTGCTAGACCAGAATATCTTCTACAAGAGAGAAAATGGCAAAAATGGTTTGCTTCAACAATGCAAGATTGATTGAATTAATTTGAAATATACAATGGGATGACCTTGCTTATAAAGACAAGGTTGGGGGATATGATTAAGAAAAATTATAATGTATCTTAATCCTATGTTATGAGACAACTAAAGTGTCAAATATTCAATGACTTTGGTAACTAGAATTAAGTAAAAGTCATAAAGAGAAGATATAAGATCTTATTTAGGCAAGACAAACTTTTAAAAATAACACCTTAAACCTAAGTAAACTTAAGAAGTGAATAAGTTCTCTACTAGGAACTAGCTAGGTGCAAGACTTCACTAGGTACGTATGAGACATCAAATTCTCTCTAGCATAAGCTTACAAAGCTATGTATTTGAACTTTGGGCAGTAAGAATTCAATAAGGAGGATTTTTGTGTATTAGCACTGCAATTCATATGTATGTAAGGTAATGCATGTTTAGGATCAAGAAGAATTAGGTGAACTGATTTTGAGGTGTTTTTGTGACAATTTACAAGTTGTGCCTCATCTATTTATTGTAAATGAGACACATAGCTTCGGTGTATCATCTAGAGATTGGCACATGAGGAACAAATTGTGGTTATTTCATTCATATTGCCATTATTAAGATGTGGAAGTGAATGTTTGTTAACGAGATCTGACTTTTAGAGGTGTTTGAGACATTTATTTTCCTCCCCAATCAACCCATTAAGAAATGCCAGGGGACTTTGAAGTGTCTGAGCATGAGACTCATGTTTGCAAATTGAAGAAGGGTCTTCATGGTCTAAAACATGTACCTTATTTTAATTTGGATGCAAGATTATGGCTTCTTAAAGAAGTGGGAAAAACTACCAAGAAGTGGCATTTTCATAACTATTAAGCATAAAGTAATCATGAAACATGCATGGAGTAAACACATTGAAAACACATCAGACATGAAGAAAATATACATAAGATATGAAGCATACATAGGACAAAAGCATACATGAGAGAGGCATACATGTAAAACACACATGGAATAAACACGCTGAAAACACATCAGACATGAAGCAAATACACATAAGATATGAAGCATACTACGATGTCCCTTCTCGCCTAGCTTAAATAATGAATATTTTGCCAGCCTATTTTGTTCCCATAGGCTAAGGAAAGGAATAATTAAGGGAATAAAATGATAAAATTAATATGAGGAGCAAAAAGCTAAAGTGGAATTCAATTCCATTTAATTATGTAAGAAACCTTAAATTGTATAGCTTTATCCTTCTTATCACTTGAGCCCATGGAGGAGGATAAGGATACATAGTCTGCTACTATGCATTTGGCAGGAGTAACATATGACTGGTGGCACCATGGATTAGTGTCACAAGATCATGCCATTATACACTCTTATGAATAATTTGTTAATAATCTAATTGTTCGCTTTGACCGGAAAGATGTAGAAGTCTATTATAAGGATTTGGCTCAGCTTAAACAAGTTGGACATGTGGAATCACATATTAATGAGTTCCAAAATATTTTTTGTCACGGTTCCAGATATATCACAAAAGAGAGTCACTATGCTGTTTGTGGAAGGTTTGAGTGACAAATTAAGGGGATTGGTCAAGGCACATAAGCCTAACACCTTGCATGATGCCATTGAGTTAACAATTGACCTTGAGACCACACCTTCTTTTGAGCCACAGAAGAAAGGTTTCAACCCTTGGAAATCGAATAAAAAGGGCTTTAATCAGCAGAACAGCATACCACCAAACATTGATCAAGAGTCCAGGAATGAACTAAGAAGGAAGAAGTTATGCTTCAATTGTAAGGAACCTTGGAAGCCTGGACACCGTTGCCTTGGGAATGGCAAAGTTCATTTGATTGAGGTTGTGTCTAATAATGGAGAACAAGAAGAACAAGAAGCTTGTGTTGGAGGTGATAGAGATCATGAGGATCAACAACCACAGGTAGAATTGAAGGATACTACAACCAAAGAAATTCCACTCAGCACCATAGCCACATTATCTAGAGTTCCTAGAAGTTGCCCATTTTGATTGAGAGGTGTTCTTAAGGGGCAACAGATGGTTTGTCTAGTGGATAGTGGAGCCACGCATAATTTTATTGATGAAGGATTAGTGGTGAAGTGTGGGCTATAGGTTGAAGACTGTCCTAAGGATACCAATTGTGACAATCACAAGTTTACTAGTGATATTGCCTACTCAAACAAGTTGTGTTTGGAAACCCCACTAGGTGTGTATATGTAATGGTAATGAAATGTCCTAAGAGTAGCCCTTACACCAGTATGCACAAACCTTGGTGTCACAACAGTGTTGGTGTGGCCTTGGGCCAATGGTGGTTGACTGTTACAATTAGGACAATGATCTCAAACACAATATACGGTGTTTATAACTCTAATGTCCCAATCTACTTGTATATATTTTCACAAAATAATTAACAACCTCACCATAGCTATTAATAAGATTTCCCCATAAAATGCATGCAAAATGTATCATCATTGATAGGATAATTGATTTGCATTTAGTAAGAGACCTCAATGAGTGGAGTTTCATGCTAAAAAGAGTACTTGCAATAAAGATATTGAAATCAACGAGACATTATGCATTCAAAAATCCACAAGGAAGATCTAATATTTATGAATGAAACTGCAAATCAATCTAAGTTATATGTTTGATATCTTACTTATATCATGACAACATAAAATGTATATATGCACTCAACATACCTCTTTGCTTGTTTATTTGAGAATGTTACTAGGAATAAATAGGTGAATGATACATTGATCTACACATGAATCACTTGTACTTTCTTGATACTTTCATCCCTTGGTCAAGGCCACGTACCCCCTTACACTTGAATATTGTTTCCACCCTCATGATTACTTGAAGTCCATGCTCAAATCACACTAAATGATAGTAGTTAGTACAAAATAGTGACCATAGCCAAGGAAGCCTAAATTTACTCATACTCAACATAATAAGAAATAACTAAATCATCTGGACCATTATTCTTAACATAACCTCTTTTTCACATCATGGAAGGCCAAAATTACAAGGATCGCGCTTCTTCGAAGGAGCCATTGTTCAAAGCCACCAAACTATCAACAAGAGTAGAAGCTATTAGGCTCATACAATTTTAGGACATATAAAGAGTTGAATCAGAAGTGAGATCATGAAGCATACAATAGAGAGGTGTTCATGGAATAGACATCTGAAAACATCTCATTCATGAAGTAACAAAATGCTAAAGAAAATGACAAGTAATAAAAAAACTTACAAGGATGAGGCATATTCATAACTTTTGCAGTCCCGCCTTGGATATCAACACTAGAAGCAACTCATATTGTTCGTGTACATACAAGACAATATGGGAGTTCATTATACCCAGCAACTTGTGGTGTTGTTGTTCGTGTTGGCTCTGTTGGACCCTACAATTAAGATTCAATATACATTATTCAATAAGATTAACTGTGCAACATAATGAAATATTGAAAAGTGTGTTTTCTTGTTGAGCTTTGCTTGGTTTCGAGAATAGTTTAATATTCTCTACTTAATAGGGCCAACCATGTGAAGGTGGAATCTCATTTGCCCCCCCCCCCCCCTAACATCACTCTAAATTCCCCGTTAACATCTTATAACATTCATTCATTTATTCTTTCTACCATTAATAAAATATAGCATTCATTCATTAATATCACATGGCGTTCATTAACACATGACATTGATTAACATTAATTAACATGCAACATTCATCAATATTAATTAACACATCATCCATAACCATTGATTAGCACATAATCACATTCACTAACACATAAAAATCAGTCATTATCAAATAAGGTAGATTACAATCATTTCTTTTTTTGTTTTTTCTTTGAAGTTGTGAAAAGACTAAGTGGAACATTGGTTTCTTCATCATTTCCCCCCTCTGCAGTTGTTCCACCCTCTACTCGTGATCTCGATGTATGCCTAGTCCTATATTGAGGACGAGGACACTAAAGCGAAGGGGGGTCCTCTGCAATAACAAAGAAATGGGTTAAATTCAAAACATTTTTTATTATTGTTACAAGTATTTCATTAATTTAGAGAACATAACTATTACGCTTTTTACCTGATGGGGCCACATCATTTTGTCTAGCCTCAACCTCAACATGCTGAACACCCTCTAGATCATCTGGAGTTGAAATACTAAAGGTTACATTAATGCTGAACACCAATTGCAAGTATATTTGTTTAAAGGAATAACAGTGGTCCTCTTTACCTGAGTGGGGAACATCACGTTCATGATGTTGTGTACCCAGATCATGCTCCACTTGGTCACCACCGACTACATGCTCTAAAATATTAACAAAAAAGGTTACATTAATTACTACTCTAATTACAAATTAAGATGTTTAACTGTATTAAAAACTACATAAATAAATTTGAATAAAAAATGAATACCTTCATGTGTAGGTGGTGTTTTACAATTAGCAGGCTGCATTCCAATGTCATGCACATTGTTATCATTGCTTGCTTATTTAAAACAAATAGTCACTTTATGTTGGAACTCAACATCAATTAGATTATTGGTAAAGTATTCAATTTGAAACAATTTCTATTTAGCATATTTACCTGTGTGACGGATGCACTCGAATATTGTGTATGCCCACTCAATTCTTGTAGTTGATCAGCCACGACTGAATAGCCTTGCTGGTAGGCAATTCTCTTGTCATCTTCTGTGGGCGCTCTATTGAATTCAGAGCCCAGCATTTTTGCTTGGTATCGTGAATTTTGCTTGCATTGTTTGATAAAAAAAAAAATCATTTGCAATTTATTAATATTTTGATGCAATATTTCGTTTACATGAGATACTTACAATTCGTGTAGCAAGTTTCATATAACCACCAGAGTCGAGTTTGTGTTGCCCGTGCTTTTCTTGTCTTGCCTTGGTTGCCTTTGACGTGTTACTTGGTCTATAAAAAGTTTAAAATATGTGTAGCGTCGTAAATTGTACACACTTGCTAGGGTGGTACAATTTCACACCTAGTTTAGCACCCGCCTTGGCGCATTTTGCATTTTGCATTGCATTTCCCCTTTGGCACTTAATTAGTCAAATTAATTAGGTCTAAGGTTCTATTTCATCATCTCCCACATCATAAAGTTGGGCCCTTTCATTAAAGTGTGCCCCTTTCATTTTATTCTTCCAATACATCATTTAATCAAAAACCCTAATTAGGTCCTATTTTGAACTTGGGGGCTTGATTTCGGGGGTCAAAACATCTCAAAATCAGCTGTAACTTCAGGATTCTCTCTAAAATCATCATATCCGACGGCCCTGAAAATTTGGTGAAAAGTTGTCGGGACCATGGCGCCCGGAGAGGACCATGGCGCCCGGAGTGCACATGGTCCCAGACATTTTTCCCAAAATTTTAGGAGCGCGATCCAATCATAAAATAAAGCTTAACCCCAAGAAATTGGCGGGATATTCAATCTCTAGGTCGGCCAAAAGTTGAAATTAAGACCTAGGGTTTCATATATAAGAGCTCTCTTTCTTCATTTGAAAGGATCGGAATTTTGGCTTTCGAGGACCTTCTATGCAGCGAAAGAGCAGATCTTTGAAGACTTCAATAACATTCAACATCCATCCATCAAACATTCATCAATTTCATTCATTTAGGGCTTGGGAGACATTGAAGAACAATAGGAGATTACCGACTGAAGATTGGCTTGTACTCCTCCCTTAAGGGTTGGGTATGATTTCATGTTGTTTTCATGTCTTTGCATAAGCTTCAATATATCCTTTATTCATGCTTTAGATCACTTTGCATCTTGATTTAGAGCATTTACATTATCATTTACAAGCAATTAGGGTTTACTTTCTAGGTTGCTCTAGTTTGCTTTCTTGCATTTAAGGACCTTGCACACACACTAGGTCTGCACACACAATACATTTTACAATACAACTTGGCTATTCGTGGAGGTGGAAATCACCGAAGCGGGGGTTTGACTAAGGCAAAACCCTATATAGCCGCCCATACCCGTTTCAGATATAAGTGCAGGTTTCGGGACTCGGACGACGCCGCAGGTTGCAGATCCGGGAATAGCAGGTCGAGACAGCACTCCGCACCAAATTTCAGAGCAAAAGACCAGGACAGGGGTGTGGGGCGCCCTGGTCCTGCCAGGACAGGGGCGCTGGGCACCCTGGTCCCTGGGACAGGGGCGCTGGGCGCCCTGGTCCTCCTGACAGACAGCATTTTCAGCATTTTTGATAGCTTTTTCCAGAGTGCAAAAATAGCAGTTTTCGGAGCAGTTTCAGGGGCAGAATCAGGACAGTGGCCCCCGCGCCCCCGTCCCGAACATTTTCAGTCAGATTTTAACTCCGGGTACGCATTTGCATTCTTGTCTTATCCTTGTATTTACAGCTTTCCATTGTTTAAGTTCAATTCTGCAATCTTGTCATTAGTTCATACTTGCATTTTGGGGTTAGGAATTGAACTTGCATTATTTTATCTTTCAATTACAACAAAGGAATAGAAATCCTAATAGGTAGCCTGTGGCTCTCTCTTCCACAAAAATAAGTAGCCAATTGTGTGATACCTCTAGGCTCTTTCGTATTCCACAAATGTGTGATTGAAGGTGAGATTAGGGCATGTTTGCTTGGTGTCACTTTTTCCCCCACACAATATGTTAGATTATATAAATATAAAGAGTAATTAATTAGTACATAATTACATTCTTAATAATATCTTGTACCTTCTGGCGTCTGGTGGTGTATTTACTTTTTTCCTTTCAATTCTCTCCTTGGCATCCAAAATCAAGTCCTTCCACTCCCTCTTTGGAATCATGGGGGGACGCTCGTACTTTAGGTTCCTCTCTAAATGGGTCCTGTATTGGTCCCTCACATACTTTAGATATGTGCCATCTTTTTCAAGGAGCTTGGTTTTGTCAAAGGTGTCATTTCCAAACCACCCAACCATTTGGTTTGTCAATTCATCTTTTAATTTTTTTTCTTGGTCATTCCACCTTTTAAAGAAAAAACAAACCTGTTAGATTCAGAAATGAACTGAAGCTACATTTATTACAGTTCAAGAAATGGATCAAAGGAAAACTATTCTAGCAATGATATGAAATCAAAATAATGGATTAGGGTTAGTTCACATATGATGTACCACCTTTTACGTATGGTGGGCCCAAATATCTACAATGCAATGTCACTAAGATGTTTATAGAAAATATCATTTCCTGCAAAAAATTCATGGGATCATTAGTCCAAAATGAGTGATCATAAATTAAATTACAATTAGACTATATATAATAATAATTTTAAAGTACCTGGAACATTTTGTATCTTTAAGGGAATCCTTTCTTCATCGCTCACCACCAATGTGGCCTGCAACGTTCCCATACTAGCAATACGAGAAGATCCAGGAAATGATGGTATGTTATCAGCAGTAGTCGCCTCTGGCGCATCCTCACGTGCATCTCCTCCTGTAGAAAATGAATCCACTATGAAATGCCCCCAAGAAAGAACACTTGAAGGGAAATAAACACATAACATAAGATAGAGCAAAAGAGGGATCTACCAACAGTGGGCGTGCCAATATGACGTGCAGTAGAGGATGTTTGCATGCTACGTGTTGCTGACATTGCAGTCAGCAATATAGGTGGGGCTAACCTCTCATGAGGTGGCGGCGACATTTGCACAGGAACATTGACAGCACCTGAAGAATAATACAATAAATATATCAAACATTAAATATATGAAAAGTGCAAGAATTGTAAACAAGGATGAACCTTTATTTTGAAGATGGACAGTATCAAGTATGATGTGTTTTGGGTACTCAAAGTGATAAGCCAAGCAAGCGATAATACAAGAAAATCGTCATCACCTGAAGTACCTACAACACCTTGATCATGGCAACGACTTTCATGAGGGCGGATAAATTGTTGTAAAAACAACACTTACATATTTTAGTTAATGACATAAAAGAGAATAAAATATAAACCATTATTGAACTTTTGTTATAATAAAAGCTTTCATTACTACTTACTTGCAATTTTTCTATTGTCCGAATCAATACTTCCACCCTCTCTCATATCTCATCAGTCATAGGATGCACAGTTGCCAAAGCAACAATCTCTTTAGTAATTTTTCTAAGAGGCTTTTTTAAGAATTCCATAGGGTGTGTGGAATTTTCAGGATCATCATTGCTTAATCCTATTGATTCCACATCCCTAGAGAGGTGCTCAGGTACTGCAGCTCCCTTTCACTTTCCCCGAACATTCATCTATGTCAAGAATATCATTAACAATTACAAAATTAGTCTAAATCACTAAAAAAAAGAACATAATAATGTAACAGTTTGCTTCTATCTAATTTGTACAATTACAATGAGGTTTACCTGCTCGGTAGAAGTGTCGTGACCTACATCCCTGTCTGCGATATGTGATGGATCTATGTCGCCTTGTGACAAAGAAAAAATATAAAAAATGTTAGTGAAATTAAACCAATAGACTTAGCAAAAAAAATTCATAATAAAATGGTATATTGGATTCATTAATTGGAGGTTGGTTAATTTAAATGGTATATAGTACGTACCACCCCCATGATATTAACTTTGTTTGTATCTATACGATTCAAACTATAATCGATTAGAAGCTCTTCGCCTGCACTTATTGATTTTATCGCACATACGAATACATGATTTCCCTTGCACGCCTCAAATATGCAATTGCGTTGTTTATTAGTTGACCCAGGTGCATACTATTTATAAAACCTGCAATATTCCCTGTTGCTTTTGGTCGACCATTAATGTATACAGCCACTCGTTTACTTTGATCATTATCTTCATGTTGTATATAATTTGCTGGCAGTGCATACCTACGCATACTTTTTTTATATTTAACAATCTACATCCAATTATTGTAATTGTAACAAGGTCCAACAAACTCCATCAATTAAGCAACTTTGTTGTAACAGACCTTTATGTCGTCCATGGAAAATAAGCTGAACCCATGTAATGACGAAGGTGTTATGCGATATCTCCTATTGTTAACACAAAAATCAATGTTTATTAGAGGAAATTCCTTCGGCACCCATTGTTTCTATAGATGTTTGTACCTCAGTGGCACCTCAATGTCACATTTGGTCTCATCATCATAAGAACATGACCCCACTTGAGCAAGGAAAAATTTCATGAATTTATTGAATTTTCTTCTAATCTTTTGACCTCTTGTTGATCTCCCTATTGTAGACCTACTACATGTCTCACTTTCGTTTTCTATTCCTGCATTTCTCTCACTTGATGAAGACAGATCTGACAAATACCTATTTGGGGGTACCTGCACTCCATCAAATGAGAGAGTTAATTGGTAATGAGAGAGAAATTTTGCAAATGAGGGTAATGTTGATGAAGAAATCAGCCCTAAAGTTGATTTTGGGATTAAAATTGGAATAAGTCCAACTGGGGCCTCAAGTTTTGATAACTGTATTAGATTTGTTGCTAATGTCGAGGTTTGAAAAACTGAGGAAGTTTGTTTTCCAAGTAATTTTAAAAAAATAAACTGTTTCTATAGGGTGTATTGACTAGTTATACTTGTCCATCCATGAGACTGTGTAGGATCATCGTCAAAGGGGTTCAGGTTCCTGCACATTTAATTCAATTATCTTATGTTAGCTAAAAATTACATAGTACACAACATGAACTTTGTAGACAAGAAGAGTATTAAATAATAAAAAGATGATGTCATCAAAATCATTGTAAATTTTTTAATTCCTTACCTTTACTTTATGTAGACTATGTAGGATCCTCAACTAAATGGTTGACGATGTCTGTAGTCAATGACCTGTTCCCACCAAGGGTGACAACATCACACAGGGACTATACATGAAATCAAAACCATCAATTGAGCATCATAAGCATTACTACATTTGTAAGTTGGTAAACAATAAATACATACATATCATAAGCATCATAAGCATCACATGATGTATCATCATATATGTAATTGAGCATCACAATTAGCATCACATATGTGTCATCATAAACATGTAATCCATCACATATGTATCATAAATCACCATCCATCACATAGGTAATAAACAATCCACATTCTATAAATAAACACAAAGTTCAAAAAATGTCACATGCATCATCAGAAACATGTAATCATCGGTATCTTCTTCTTCCATCACATTATACTTTATTGGCCTTCCTTGGATCATGTCTAACAACAATGACCAACCCAGTTTATGTGGAACCTCTGAGTAAAATACTTGCTCACATTGGCTTGGAAGAACATAGGGCTCATCCCCAACTGGTTCAAATGACCTTGTATTAAGCATTGTAAAACCATTATCATGTTCAATAACAGTTCTATCAGGATCATTTTTATTCAATCGTAGCCTGTACCATTTGACGATGAACAAAACTAATTTGAAGGAATTAAAGTCACACTGAAGTATATCATCCAAAATGCCATAGTATCGATTTTGAGACTGTTGAGGATGTATGGCATTTCTCGATGAAATATTTGTCACCTCAAAGACTGCAGTGATGCCAGAATCACAAGTTTTTTTCGTGTCATCTAACTTTTTTATATGAAATTTATGACCATTGCAGCACATAGCGTTGTGGTGTTTGACCTGCGATATGTCAAACATGTAAAATTTATTGCATTGTGAGTTGATAAACATATGGGTGATTAATAAATTTATACATACCTGTTTATCTCTTAAACCATATGCTAAATCAATTTCCCTTTGCATAGCATTGGAATCTCCATTATGATGAGCTTCTTTAACCAATGAAGCCACACCTTCCCATGTTAACATGCGTCCAGAATGTTGACAATGTTCAATCCATACCATCATCCAATCAAGATTGTTTGCAATATACAAGTGTAGTGCATCTCACTCTCGACCAACTGTACAAAAAATAAATAGACATCTTACAACCGAATTATTTTGAAGATTAAGAATTAATTAAATACAATAACATCTTAAAATTACCTCTCACTTTCCTCAATCTACCTTTCCCCGTCAAGTACTCCCCTTCTAATTTGTTAATGGGGTTGGGATCCCAAATGCGATCCATGTGGATCTTTGCTGCAAACTTAGGAAGATATTCAGAAATGTACACCATAGTCTGGTATACCATATATCCCTCCACCATAGAACCCTTAGGATGTGCTCTGTCGAACCAAAGCCTTCAAAAATTTCAAGTGCCTCTCAACCATCCACATAGACCTAGTGTGTACGGGTCCACACAATTCAATCTCCTCAACTTGGTGTATGAGGTAGTGTTCTTGTGCATTGAAAAAAGCTAGAGGTAGACACTTTTTCATTTCACACATTAAACAAGGAATTTTTCTCTTCTAATATTTTATATCTTCTTTATGGATTTCTTTACATGACAACCACCTACAAGATATTCAAGATGCAAAAAAAAAAATTACATAACAAGTAAAACAAATCGCAAATATAATATCTATATAACGAATTGAACAAATGTCACTACTTACCTCATGTATTTTCCAAGATCATATATGACTTGCTTGACATTATTGTCGAAGTCGTCTGGGAGAGATAGAGGTAGAACGTACTGCAACAATTATAAAATTATCTTTTCATTTTTTTCTAACATAATATAATGAAAAGTACACGTACATGCAATACTTAAATACATAGTAAAAACACAAGAATATGAATTACCTTAATGAAGGTATGCCAATCATGCGTTTTCATCCCTGGCCCAAATTCACTTTTCTTTGATATGAGATTATTTATGTTTGCAGCAAATCTTGTGGGAAATCGAATTTTTCATATGACTTCTTTTATCGCATTGTTTTGTTGCTCCGTTAATGACCAAGGAAGCTCACTTATATTAATCTGGTCTCCATGGCTATTTGATTAATGACATTTATCATTGCATGATTGGAATCCTAGATGTCATTACATATTTTGACAATTTTTTCTTTGTCACGCCTTCCATCCAATATTTTTCATAATGTCTCTGTTATATTCTTTCCAATATGCATAGTATCAAACAAATGCACAATTTGTAACTACTCGTAGTAGGGCAACCTACTAAATTGTCGGGGATAACTTTTTAGTCCCTTAGGAAGGTGGTCATTTATGCCTTAATGGCCTTCATGATCATCAATAACATCATCAGTAAACAAAACAAAATAGAAAAGATGTTTTATGACAAACCATTAGATGGAATGGCATTACCTTGACGATTAATTCTATTATATTCCAACTTCCATAGGTGAGGTGTCATTCTTCGTGGCTTTGATGTATTCTCTTCTTTCCCATTGAAAAGATGTTTCTCAGTATTTCGATACTTATGATTTTTGTGGAGAAAGTACCTATACTCATCAAACACCTGCTTTCCTAAACTTTTTGAATGATGAGATTTCATCTTTGGACCACAAACAGGACATGCAAATTTTCCCTTTGTTTGAAGACCTACAAGATAATGTATAATTGGATTAAATATGATAATTTTTTGAATTATAATGTTCATGCACAACTTAAACACTATAACATACCACAAAAATGTGTTAGCCCTGGGGCATCATGTATTGTCCATAGAAGCATCACATGGAATTGAAATTGTCTCTGTCCTATTGGTCTAGAGACGTCATACATAGTGACACCATTCCATAACTCCAGCAACTCGTCGATAAGAGGCTCGATATATACATTCATATCTTTAACTTGGTACTTACCTAATCGAATGAACAAAAACATTACATAAATATTATGACCATTTTACTACAATATTTATAATTAAATGTAGACAACTATATTTAAATGATAAAATACCTGGAACAATCATTGCCAACATTATGTGCTCCCTGTTTATTGACATCCATGGAGGAATGTTATTGTTGATAACAAAAACATTCCACACTGAGTAAACAGATCTCATCTCTCCAAATGGATTGACACCGTCCGTTGCCAATGAAAGCCTGAGATTACGAGGTTCTTCTTTAAAGTGTGGCCACTTTTCCTCTATATCCATAAATGTTGAACCATCTGCAGGCATTCGAATAATGTCATCTCGACTTCTATTGCATGCATGGTAATCCATAAATTGTACCAAGCTAGTGCACTTGAATAATCGTTCCATACGTGGAATAATGGGAATATAGCGAAGAACCTTGTGAGGAACCCTTTTTGTTATTTGATCGGTTCGATATCTACTGATATGATATTCAGGGCATTCAGTTTGAAATTTATGTTGTTTGTGATATATAATATGATCATTGGGACAAGCATCTATTGCTTGATACTCCATCCCAATATCTTTCATAATGGCAGATAATTCTCGGTATGAGCGAGGTAGAATATTTGATGGTGGTAAAAAAACTCACCTATCAATCTACAACAAAAAAATATAATTTGTTAATATAAAGAATATTAATGGTACCACATGATTCACCATTTATTATGACATATATGACATACCTTAACATACGTGAGATTGTTATGTTGGATAAACCATTCATAACCTTCAAGTTCACCAACAACAATACAACGGAGAGAAGAGTTGTTTGCGAGCCTTCATAAAGGGCCTCAGATGCCTTCTCAAGTAGAGGGACATCACAAACAACATCAAGGTCATCTTCATCATCATGATCAGCTACGTGAGTACTAAATGTGTCATGGATCAATGTATTTGTACCATCATCTTCAATTGTTTTTTGTGGCTCATGATCATCATCTTCCATGGGATCATTATCTTCAGCTTCGATATTCACACCTCCATGTTCGTCCACTTCGAAAAACCATATTCTTCAGGTTGTGTCGATCCATATCATGTGCTCCGGGGTGCTTGACCTATATAAAATTGATAAACATAAATAAACCATGATCATGATCTCATCATCAAGTGATTTATTATATATATAAATTGTTAAAACAATATAATGAAAAACATACCAATGGATGATAATCATGTCCACCTTCAATGTGACCATGCAGCCTACAATGTTTCTTAATTGTTTTGATTAGAAGTCTTCTAGTCTTTAACCCCTTACAAATTTTGCAGGGACAATAACATTTTCCATCACCTTTTCTTTTCAAGTTAGACCACAATCTAGCAATTGTCTCCTTATTTTGTTGTTCGTTGATATTGTCTGACATGGTCTTTCTTCACAAGCAAGAAAATCAGGCTATAGAACTAGTTATATAGAAGTTGAAATGTTAGTTATGAAATCACATTTCAGTATAATATACCAAATTAAATTACTTGAAAATAGAAATTATCATCATTGAACCAAAACCATTTAACTCTTCTTTTTCATCTCAAAACATATCTAATGGCTTTGTGGTATGCAATCCTTGTATCATATCTTATGTTGACTAATGTCTAATTGGGGTAATCCATGAGTGTCTAATGTGAATTCAGTATCCTAAACATTGGAGAGACCTTATTTGACTTTCCTAATCAATGTGGTTGTTGTCCTAATATGAAATACTGAGTTTTACCCTTGCCTCTACATCAAACTTCTCACATCATGTTTCTTCAACAAAACACACTAATATGAATTGAGCCAACACCATGAAGATAGGTTCAACTAATCATAATACGTGAAGACGAGGTTCACACATAAGTGTTGGCTCTCAACAATGCCACACTTCCAAAATTGTCAGTCTCAAGACTTCTCCTATTGGGTCAGCACTCATTGATGGCCACAAGGCCAAATCAATGTATGTAGGCTTCAAACTCCTTACTCTAGGCTTGGAGGACCCTACACAAGGTCTATGAACACTCACTTGGTATTACAATAGAAAGAGCCTTCCTCTAGAACTTTGTTTGCAACGCACACATCAATATTGGTAATAATTGTTCTGATGGATGGTCTATTAGGACGGTAAATAAAATGCTTATTCTTTTTCCACCCTTTGAAACTACAACAAGGTATTTGACTTGGCAGGGTCCCCACACATCACTTCAACAACAAACATTAGGCAATTCAACCTTTTGCCTTCTCAATGCATTTTTTTTTGTCTTTCACTGGTTTTCTCAGTTTGATACAAAGGGATATCAAACCTTTCATGGCATCATCACACGTGCCTTCCAATATGTAGTCCTTTCATATTTTAGGTGCCTACACACTATGTTGTTGTTAAGTATTGATGTAGTCTTAAGACATCTCATGACTCCATTACATGTCCACACTTGGGTTTACAAACACAACTCTGTCAAAACAAAAACAATATCACTAGTAAAACTATGACTGTGACAATCAATACCCTTAGGATAGTCATAGAAATTTAATCTATTTCATTTGGTTTTGAACCACAAACCCTTCCAAAGGTTGCATAGGGTCGCCTCACCCATCTCTCTGTCATCAACCACTTCAAAATACCAATCGCTTGGTCTTCCCACCAAATTCTTCACTCTTATTGCCTTTTACTATCTGATACATAAGAGATATCAGACTTTCCTCATGCCCAAACACGTACCAAATCTAATTTGGAGCCCTACACACAACATAATATGATACATAGCATGAACAAAGGCCTTCCCACACATTTGGGTGAATTTATATGCATGGGAGACCAAACTATACATTATTTACTCCTCTCGGTAAACACTAGGCAGGGTTTTGACATTTTTTGGAAAAACTATGATATCTTCTTTAAAACACTATGAAATCTCATCTCTATTATGCTTTGATGGATGTCGCATCCTATTACAAACCTCACATTTTGGCACTAGCAGAAATGATTTTAGCAAAGGTTGTGGAATATGGATTTTAAATCTACTAATTGTCATTCCATCTTGCGCATATGGCTTTTACATGTAGAAGAAATAAATTTGATAATTAGGCCATATGGTGGATGATAAGTGAGGGATTTTCATACTAAAGGTGTGGCACTAGTGGCTTTGGTACTTGAAGGTGACTAGAGGTTGTTAGCTACTGCCCTCTGAGCTACTGCCCCCTTTCTTACCATTCCATTGTTGGCTTGAATGTAGATTATTTTCAACACCCATTATAAGACACATTATAGGTTCTTGGGGCTCCTAACCTAACCTAGCTTTGATAACATTTTGAGCTACTACTCATGGACTAGTTAGGTTACCAAGATATGACCTTCTATTTGTTGTTAGAATGCGATCTATGACTAAGTATTAGAGTATCTTACTAACTTGGGTATCATGCTTTTATGTGTCTCTGACATGACTCCTAGTAACTATATAATGATCTTACTAGTCCTAGATCTATGCAAACATTTTAGTCATCTTGTGATAGTCAAAGAGGGCAATAGTAATAAGTCTTCATGATGGAAGTCCATTAAAGGTGGTAGTCAACATAGTGAAAAAGCCTAATCATGTTTAGAGCAATAGGCAACCATTAGAAGTTACTGAGATGCTTGCTTAGGTTTTTGATTCAGATGAGTTTGTAATGTATATACTAATACTGAAATAAATAGACAATCGAAACTTCATGTCATCACTGCAAAGTGCAACTCTTTAAGTTTTGGCCTCAATGCTCATCAGAGAGCAACAGTCAAGAGAAATGCCACACTACATAAGAGATGTACATTGTAAACATGATTTTGTGTTACCAACAGTGATTAGAAATCTGGCTAGGGGCATGACATTCAGTTAAGGTTGCCTCAGGCTTGCTACTGTTCAAGCAACGTGTCCAGTAGCACTAGGGTAAATCTTGAGGATACTTTCAACTTGGATCTTGAATGATATCCGATTTCTTTACAAATTCATTCAGGTTTCCTTAAGAATTCTTTTGTTTGGTTGTGTAGCTGTAAGTTTTGGTTTTGGCTTCCTCCCAAAGAGAAAACGAGTCTAAGAAAATAGGAACTTATAATTCTCAAAAAAATCAATAGCAAAAAAACATGTATGTTTGCATATCAAACTAGGTATCTCTTGAAAACAAAAGAAAACTCAAATAAGCTAATTATAGTAAATCCTAGTGAAATAAAATAACTACTTCAAGAAAACACTCAAAGAAGTCATTGATGTCAGTAACCACATGACCCACCTAATCATGATGAGAAGGGGAGCTTGATTTTGGCATGGCAACCCATGTTAAACTCCGTGCATATCAAGTCTTCTAAGGGAAACAATGGACTGGTGAAAAAGTGAATTGTGTTACAGGTTGCTTCATCAGACATAAAACAATTGTTCTATAGTTAGAATGCAATGCATTCTACTCAAACATTACGTATATCATGGCAGGAAACCTGAAGCAATTAATTATATGAACATCAAAGCTCCTCTAGGACTACAACCAATTTGACAAGTGTTTCATAGCATGCATGCATCAATGTTGTCACCACAAGTTGGACCCTACTTGGTCAATGGTTATGTTCATATGGTGGGTCTTCCCAGTTAGTGGCTCCATTAATATTTCAAGTCATAATTCGACTACTACACAAACCAGCCCAAATTCTAAATCAGACGAATGAATATAACTACAATACCTATAAATAGTAATGATCCCCATCACCTTAGAGTCCATTTTTAGGGCCTATTCTCTTAATTCTAATTAATTAACCAGCTTCATTTTGAACACTAATCCACAACAAATTATGTTGTGCAATGCCACCATAAACAAAAATAGCCTTAGAACCCAATATCATTTGACTCTATATTATCCAGGGCACAATAACACATATCACTATAGGTATAAATCTTAATACACATCACTGTTGAACTTACCCCTGCCTCGTATAACCCTATGTTGGCTAGGCCGCACCATAATTAGAAGATCCTAATTACTACTATCCTAAATGGCACTCGATCACTACACAGTGGTCTGACGGTCCTGCAGCAGGGAGTTTCTATCACAGCCATATATACCAACATCCATACCCAAGGTAAGCTCCTCAGCTAGTGCTTACGTTTAGGCCACTTCCAACGGATGTCGGATACAAGAGTGGCACAATCTGTGTTCTTCCCTATTTGATCACGCAGGTTTAGGTCATCTCGGTCTTTAATTAGGGTCTGCCCTAAGAGGTTATGCCTATAAAGAGGATAATTGATCATTTCATTTGATCAACCATCCAAATCAATCTTATTTTTCTCTTTTTCTACTGGACTGAATATGAGCTAGGAAAAAAAAAATTATGAGCGGGAAAGTTCATTATAATAAGGATAAAACTTGATGATCAACCAACACAAATGCAACCTCCTATGTATATTTGAAACAATTTCATCACTACATAAAGCAAATTCGACACATTGTCACAAACATAAAGATTTTTTCTTCAAGAAACAATTGCTTGAATGAATTGGTTAATTACCCTACCTTTTTTCTTCAACTGGATCTTGGCGGCACCGCAATCCAGAACTGTTTCCCTCCTTGTAATGCCCAATTTTTTGGTGAATATCGCAGAGGTCGACGGGATGAAGAGGCAGGATTAATGTTTATCAAATGACTTGGTTTTTTTTGGTTTTTTTTTAAGTAATGCCCGCGGTCATCGGAATTTCAACGAATGCGGGCACTTTTTCAAAAAAACACAAATCTCATTGCCAATTCCTTCCCTGTCAAAACAAAATGTTGAATTATTGTCGGAATTCCAACAAATGCAGGCATTTTTTCAAAAAAAATCAAATTTGGTCACAATATGCCTTCTCCGTCGGAAACCTTCATTGGAATTTTAGGCCAAATGTATTAGTGCCCCCTCTCTCAGTATCTTTGGTTTTGGTTTTAACTTCCTCATTTTGAACCTTCCATCTGTCTTGGTCAACTTAAGGTGCAGTTGAAGTTGGCTTTGAATTTTTATCAATACAACAACATCCAAAAGATATTTGAAGTGAAAAATAAAAGAAACATGTGTTTTCCATGAATGATAATTATTGCTATTTAACTTAAGTGTAGGAGTTAAAGTAGACATGATAGCAAAATAAAAGGTTAGCTTTAAAAAAAATCCCCTTTTGAAACAAATTGAATAATTTTACTATATAAACTTGTAAATAAAATAACAAATTGAATAATTTTACTATATAAACTTGTAAATAAAATAACAAAATTTTAAAAAAAACTTTTTATTAAAAAACTTTATTTTCAAAAATAGATTAAATTTAAAATTATTTTATTTTAAAACGCTAAAAATAAAACTTTATTAAATTTTAACTTTTATAAAACTTTTTTTGAAAAAATAATTAAAAAACTTTATACGTATATTTATATATTAATTATTTTTATAAAAAAAAATATATTAAAAAATTTAAATAAAGCTTTAAAAAAACTTAAAAGAATAAATTTAAAAAGGAAAAAATTTAATTAAAAAACTTTAAACTCTTAAGAGGAATTTTAATATAAACGTGAAGGATAAAATTAGAGGCTAATTTTTTTAAAACTTTAAAATAAAATTTGGAACAAACATTAATATTTAAATCAAATTTTGGAACAAACGTTAAGATTTAAATCAAACTTTGTAAGCAAACTAAATAAAATGCAAAGCAATACAAAGAATGTTGCGAGGAGGATAAGAGGCGTAGAAAATGTTAGTTAACTCTGAATGTTTAACACTTCTAAGTCTAGAAGTGTAAGCTTAGTGTGTGTGATTTAAGTCATTCTGTAAAAAACCTGCAAAAAAAACGTATCCACATTGCCAAAACAATGTATAATGCAAGGAATATGCAGTTGAAAAACAAAATGATATGAATCCAATAAAAGGTGAATTGGGCCCCGATAACAATGCCTAACATTAGAACAAAACCTGTGATAGGGTTAGACGGGTCCACTAGCTTTATAATAGCTATGATTTCCTTGAGCAATACAATATGAAACAAACAAGAACAAAACTTTAAACAAAAAAAACCACATGAAGAGATGATATGAAAGGCAGGAGAACAATGAGATAAATCCTTGTTAACAAAACAAGCCAATCTCTCCTATTACAATACTAAATCTCTCCTGTAGAAGAAACAAACTATGAAATCTTAGCAAAACAACAATATCAAAGAACTTATTGAGATGTTTTTTTAAAATGAACCTGCAAATAAAACAGAGATGCAACTTGATAGAGAAAACAGATTTAGTGGTAAGCCTTCCAAAACACATTACAGATAAATTAAAAAAAAAAAAAAATTGGGGGCAAGACTTCCAAAACTTATTAGCTAAAAAAATAAAATCAAACCTAAATCAAAACCTGCAAAAAAAAAGTAGAGAATAAACTTCTTCTTCTTCTCTCAAAGAGTGCCTCCAAGTAGGGTGAGCTCCAAAATACTAATGGTAACCTTCATCAACTTCAAATTAAACAAGGGTTAGTAATCTACTCTGATACCATGAAAGGAATAACAAGAGCAAGAAATAAAATGAAAATCCAAGTAAGTTAAAGAAAAATTTACCAAGATAGAAGAGAAACTTGAGAGCAATCACCCAAACACGAAGAGGAGACATGAGAGCTTTTCAAAGGGAAAAAGTAAAGAAAAACCCCTTGTGTATTATGAATGAAGACAAAGCCGAGAGAGAGAGAGAGAGAGAGAGAGAGAGAGAGAGAGAGAGAGAGAGAGAGAGGCTTATTACAATGCTATGAAGTGAAGAATGAGAGGAGAAGCATCTCTTAAATAGAGATGAGGAGAGGAGTTACAAAGTAACTCCCATTTCTATGATTGCCACCTTTCACAAAATGTGGGTGCAATGTGTCAACATCCTCTTAAGGAGGACAAAACTAATATTCCTTAATAAAGGAATAAAATAAAATATATACATCCAAATAAATAAATTAACTTTTACCAAGTAAAGATTAATATTCTAACAATTTTACATCTTATCTTGAGTGGGGAACCAAGGTTTGCATGTTGTGCATGTTAGTAATCGAAGTTGTCGGTGAGTAATGGAGTAGTGATAGTTGACCAATTTTGATTGGATGTGGATTAAGTACCTATGCGAAGGCTACGTGATCATTCACGTTTCTTCTCTAAGTTTACAAGTTGACCACATTGATGTGGGGTATATGATTTTTGCAGGTGGATTTGACCATTATTTTGAGATACCACATAGTTATTCTCATCCCATCTTTCTTCTATAAATTGGAGACTTGTGTTAGTAGTGGATAAGCTATTTTGTAATTTGTTGAAGTATGGAAGTTTTTCAAAAAAAATTGAGAGCGAAGTTGCATTATTGTCAACTAATTTGAAGTTTAGTACAAGCTTTGGATCTCTTTAGTGTGGAGTTCTTTCCTAAAAAACATTCTTCATGTACATCTGTGTCACTCGTATTTGTTGTTCTAATTTCTATTATTAATTTTTTTAATCACTTTAATATCATATTGTGTAATATCTGATAAGTAAATATATTTCAAATTTGCATCACTTTGTGAAAGTTCATAGCAACAGTTTCACCTTATATTTCCAATAGACTCATTCTATTAATCTCTACCACTCCATCTTATGTTCCATTATCCCCTTTCTACTCTCATCCCATTACCCTCTCTTATTTCACTCTATGTTCCTTTATCTTCTATTGGTCTTGTCCCATTATCCTTTCTTAATTCACCCTATGTTCATTTACTCCCTACTAATCCCATCTCATTAACCTCTAATAGTTCACCTTATATTCTATTATCTCCTCATGTCCCATAGCACTAATTTCTACCGATCCATTTTATGTTCCATTACCCCCGTCTATTCCCATCCCATTGTACCCTCTCTTATTTTACCTTATGTTCCATTATCCTCTCTCAATTTGTCCCTTTATCCCTTATATGTTATACCACCTACCTCGATATTTAATCCTAGACATGGCCTTTCAATAAACCTTTCTTTCTACTCATTATTGACCAACTCTCTTCTCCATTACTACTACATGCATCGATTTCCCAATTCATGCCATATAGTCAAACCCTATACACCTCCTAATTCACCCTATGTTTCATTATTTCCTCATAATCCCATCTTATTAACCTCTAATAATTCACCCTATGCTCCCTTATCCAATCTTGGCCCATCCCATTAATCTCTACTAGTCCATGTACTATGTTCCATTATCCCCTTTTGGTCTTTTCCCATTATCTTAGATCCTAACTCACCTATGTTAATCCATTCCCTCCTAATACATCCTATTAACATTTACCCTATATTTCATTATCCCTCTTGGCCCACCCCACTAATCTCTTCTAATCCATCTTATCTTCTATTATCATTTTCTACTCTCATCCCATTATTCTCTCTCTCTTATTTTACCACATGTTCCATTATCCACTCTGGTCTTGTCCCTTTAACCCTTCTTTGTTAAACAACATCCCTGCACATTTCATCATATACACATAAGCTTATAAACTCTCTTATCCATTACTAATACAAAACTCAATTTTCCATTTCATGTCCTATAGTCAAACCATAGACACCTAATTCACCCTATGTTTTCATTACTCTCTCTCCTAATCCCATCCCATTAACCTCTAATAGTTTACCCCATGTTCAATTATCGTACCATGGTTTGTCCTATTAATCTCTATTATTCCATCTCACTCTTGTCTCACTATCTTCTCCTAATTCAAGGTAAGTGCACAAAGTTGAGCCCCACTTAGGGGGAAATGTGTGCGTTAGAAAATGTGCTACTAGGAATAGAGCCCCATTATTTTATAAGCAGGGCCTTGTTATGCTTTGGGGGCTTGAGCCGAAAAACATAAAGGGGCCTCGTTATGAATGGGTCTCAGACCATAATGGGGCCTTGTTGTGTAAACATAATGGGGCCCCATTTTGTAAACATAATGGGGCCCCGTCATTTAGAAACAAGGCCCTATTACCTACAAACATTTTTTTTTATTCTTTGCAATTTCACTTTTTCCCTCTCATTGTAGCAATGTTGAAGGAAAACTAGAGAGGGGCCTCGTATTTTGTAGTGATTTTTCATCTCTTGGCAACAAGTTCTTGCCCTCCCAGGTATGCCATTTTCCACCTTCTTGACATTTTAAAGTTTTCTTGTGTTTTGCATTTTGTTTTTTCTATCATTTAAGGTTTTTTTTATAAATTAAGGTTTAGTGTTATGTATGTTTCTCATGGCCTCTCTTTGTTTGTTCCTAAAATGAACTTGTCACCTCCACAAAATTTCATTTTATGGTCCTCCTAATTACAAGTTTCTCACTACACATATGTTAATAGTTGACACTACAACTCCATGCAACACATTATAGTGCATCATTTGCCTCACTATCCATTAGGTATCTTCAAGATCTCTTAGAGCTAGCTCACTTGGTGTTCCATCTATTTATTCCTTGCTTCCTTCAATTCTAGTTTATAATAACTTGGATATGTACATTCTATTTATTTGACTCTTACTCATTTCACGGGTCATTATGAGATGACCAAACACACAATTGTAAAGGTACAAGATTATAGCTCCACATTAGAGGATATATTTGTAGGCATGATAATAATATTATAGGTATAGACTCAACCTCATTGGAGACACAAATATTACATGGAAAAAAGGTCCTATTTCTAGTCCAAGAGAACTTAATTTCTAAAGTTACATCAAATGCATCAATCGTCATACCTAAATCTAAGTACATCTTTTGTTTGTCACATTTAATTTTATAACATAACATTATTCTCAAATATCACTCTCATGACTCTTAATTCATCTTGGTTATTTTGTGTTTATCTATATGCATCTTATTTAATTAAGATATATAATTCTCTAGGAAAGGTTTTATCCTTCTTAATTTTTTAGGAATCCATCTACTCTTCATGACATAGTTTTCCCTTAGGGTATATTCTCCAAAATATTATGGATTTTAATTCTATATTTTTCTTATTTTTACATCTTACCTCAAGTTCTAAAACTCCTTTTTAATTTTGTCATTTATTGTCATTTCATTGTTACATCTTTTTTGTTAAAGTTTTGAGCTTTATTTTGATATATCATTTACCTAGTCTATTGTTGTTGGTTGCCCCATTAGGTTTTAAGTTTTAGATCTAATATATGAATAGTACTTTTTTTAACTTAGAAGTGAATTATTTTGATTTAGTTTTCTATCTTTTGGTTATGCCACAAACTACTTGTGATTTTATTCTTCCATTCATAAGGGATACTTGTCTAAATCCTAAAAAATATACTCAATCTAATAAAGATGAAATATACTTTGATACTTGTCTTGAGAACAACTTAAAGGACAACCAAAATTATGACTATGATGTCGATGTGGCCAATCAAAATTTTGCTAACAACATTGCTAGTTTGGACAGTACTAGAAATTTTACACAACTAGTCAATTGATATGATTCATATTGTGCTTATTAACAAGTCATGTAGATTATAGATAATTCAAGCACCTAATTCTAAGATTACTTCATATATAATAATTATTACCTCTACCTCCTTTCCCACTTCTATCATTGATCCATTTTATGCTAAATTTGCTTCTACTATCACTCATAATTATAGTACTACCACTACTACTATTTCACCACATAGTGCTTATCCCTTCTCCACATTCCCTCCTCAATTAGACCTTCCTTCTAATTTTAATCTTCTTGAGATATTTTGTCTCACAACATGTATTATATATATATCCATGTCTATCTCATACACTAGAATGTACACATCCATCTGGTTTTGTATGTGTTTAATTGTCATGTATTTGTACAAGTGATTTGCATTTTAAATCCATAAAATTAATGTAGTAGTAAATTTATATAGTCAACTTTGATTACATGTGTTGTATTAAATTGTGCATGTTTTTACTTAAAATTTATATTTTTTATAATATGTAAATAGATTCTTGAACTTGTAATTTTGTATATAATTTATGTATATTTATATATATGCAAGTGCTATATTTATCATGGATGTCTTTGACATAGATGGTCTACTAGATCAAAATCCCCCACCTCAACTCCTCCAACCTCAAAACCCCCCACCTCCACCCACTTCACCTCCACCTCCACTCCCTAGATCAGATGAGGATCGATTGAGAGTGCACATAAATGAAAACCTTGAGATAATACAAAAAAATATTAATGCAATCTGAAATGAGCCTGTTCCCCCCCTCATTTTGTACACTTTGCAACTTCAATGCAAGCTATTGTAAACTTTGTCAATGCACTAATACAAAGTTAGATCAATTTCATCAATAGAGAGAGTAGTTGCATTAGTTTTATGCTGATGGATACACTTATAATAAAATCAATGATCTCAAAATCACCAAAGCACATATAGCCCCATATTTAATTAGCCCTCACACATGACTACCCATTCCTCCCACCAAAAAAAGAATTTCAATTAGGTGGTGTCAACATCCATAGATATTTGCACATTTCTGGGATAGGTGGTGGATGGTTTTTGATCATCCACCACATTGTGATTATGAGGTGCCTTTTTTATTTTTTAAAGAAATTATATTGTGAGTTTGTATTGGGTATAAAACTCAATAATTTTGACACAAGGTCATTTTCAAGGTGTTGGTGGTGGCATTCCACAACACAAATTAGGGGCACATACCATTACACCCTTGCTTTATCCATGGTTCCTTCTATTGTTCTTTCTATTCCCGCACATGTGCAGCATAGAGCATTCATTTTTGCCTTAGGTGCTTTGAGTGCCCTCTTGGGTAACCTCGGTGAGCAAGCTTCCCACATGGTAGTTGCTTTGCAATTGACACTACATGTGTATGAGTTGTAATCAGATATGTGTAAGTGCACTCCAGGTCTTGAATCCACTTCAGATGTACCTACAACTGCATCAGATGATATCACATCATATGTGGATTTTCTTTTCTTAGATGATCATCTTGAATAGTGATGTAGAGCCCCAAAGAACAAGGTTATTCACACACACACTCACTCACAACCAATTAGACTCTCCCAACCAAAGAATCAACCTTGGAAACCCTTGACACCCTTGTAAACAACATAAATGGAGTCACTAGTAACTTACCTTGCTTAAATGGGACCCTCTGATGCAAAAACAACTCATGAGGTTGTAACTTCCCACATCAAGTCTTACCTTGATACCAACCTCTACGTTGGACCACCTATGACCAACTTGGGTATTACACATCTACCATTGTAGAGACAGTGTGGACCAATGGAGCATCTTGTTCTACCTTTATAACACCAATCACAGCACAAACACCTTCACTTTTGATTCCCCAATACATTCAAGTGGTTTTGTCAACACAAAGCACCTATTCCTAGTAGCCCTACTTTGGGACTTTTGAGGGCACAACTTTGTAAACTCCCAAATGACACCATTATATCTTTACACTTTTGGACACCCTTTTTTAAGATACAAAACATTTACAAATCCCAAGTCTGGATCTTACATGGAACTGATCAAAGTTACTGCTGCTACAGTAGGCCTAATGAGGGTTTTACGCCACTTTTCCAAAGGAGCTATGCACCAGTGACCTGATACAGTTCTTCCAATGATTGGAATATGTCTACCACATCTCAAAATATCAAATTCATCATTCCCTAGGGTCCACCACTCTTATTTTTGTCTCTACACGATTGTTTTCAGTCCTAATCGGCTAGTCACATGAAGATGCCTAACCTAGGGTTTGTTTTCAAAGTTCACCACTTCAACAGCCAACTCAAAAACCATGAAAATCCTAAAATAAATTTCCTCCCCTAAAATTCCCCTATGTTTGAGAAAATTTGGCCAGAGGAATGTGGGGTTATGAGGGCATTTTCTTGAAAACCCTAGTTTTTGAAGCTTTTTAGACCACCCTGCACTAAATTGCAGATATCTTCCTTATTTTTTAGTATTTTCTTGTCAAATAAAAACCAAAAGAGCACCATAACACTTGCCTACACAAATAAAGAGTTCATTCTTCCCATAGAATCCGTACAAAGCACTGTTGCAGCGATTTTTATGAGAAAATCTGAGTTTTATTGAAGTTTGATCACTTTTCTTTCAAACATTCACCATCCAACATTTATCCTCGACCTCCAAGGCCTTAAGAAAGGTCTCAAGAGCCTTCTCAACCAACTCCAACTAATTTTTGAATTAATTAGCCATTGGAGTAGGAGTTTTTATAAATTGACAACTTTTGACAACAAAAGTTGTCGTTCCACTTGACAATTTGGCAACTTGACCCATCAACCGACCAAATCAAGCTTACAAATACATTATGTCATGCCTAAATAAATCTAGTAAGGTCATACACCATGAAAATAATGACAAAACATGCCAAAGAGCCCCTTGGAGCCATCTTGCCACTCAGGCTCACAAGGTGACTTGGAGTACATTATGAACAATAGGAACACATTACATGAAACTGGTGGCATTATGGATGAATTGATTATGTGTTGCAGTGATTTTTTGTCATTTATGTCAACACTAGTTGTTATGATTGGTTACCGACAGACAGGTTTTGGTTACCGGCGTATAGGTTTTGGTTACTGGTAGAAGATCTAGTGTTACCGGCAGAAGAGACTATCTATTGGACACTTTTGGCATGTTTAGATCAGTGAAGTATGTTTGATTTTATGTATTACATGTTCCTTGAGCATGTTTTGGTCAGTTGGTATTGACTTGGTAATCGAATGCTATCATACACTCTTGTAAACCCTTACCAACATTGGTTTAAGGTTTAATCGACATAGCTTTTACTGAGGAATCTTGACAGGATGCATAAGTGGTGTTGGTGCAGCTTTTAGATGGATTTCAGGATGCTGAAGATGTTCTTTGATCGTGCTTCAACTGCTTGAAGATATTGCTTTGGCATGATGGACCCAGAATAGGTCCAGTGCCTATCTAGGTTATGGACCAGTATCATGATAACGTGTACTCTACACGTTACCAGGATGTTTTGAGATGTTCTATGGATTGGTTATTGTTGCTTTGGTCTTAAGCTGACATGGCATATCATTGTAATATGAATTTATGTAATGATCTTATTGTAATATCTTTTAGGTGGCCGACCTAATTGGTTTAGGCCTTAGGGTTGGTATAAAATGATGTAAGATCTCATTGTAGATCATAGGATGGGAATAAAAAGTGTCATGGTCATGGAATGTAATATCATATGTGAAGGAGATTTGGTCAATCATAGGTGATCGAATTGGGATTAAGGAAGAGGTCAAAGGCCTCCTATATTAAGCTTAACCGGGACTGTAATTAGGCATGGTAGATGTTATCTCTGGTAGTTCTCTCTATTGGATTGTTGTCCATTTATCTTGAGATGGTTGTTGCCTCTTTGTAGTCAGTGAGACTCTTTTGTAATGAGCAGTACGCTCTAGGCAGTGTGCCTTCCTACATGTGCAGGCCCCTCATTGTAACACATACTTTCTATAGAAGTATCATCTGACTGTGGGTAGGCTTCCCATCATGGTTTTTCCCTTTCCAGGTATTCCACGTACAAATCATGTTGTTATGTGGTATGGTTTCTTTGCATTGATTATCTGTTTAATTATTAAGTTGCATTGTTTACCGGTATCTGTTTCTGCTTTACGGGTACTTAATCTGGTTAAAGGTTATTAAGTGGATTAAATGTTATAATCTGTTAACAACTGATTCACCACCCCCCCCTCTCCCCGCCCCCCGCCCCCCTCTCAGTTGTTCACCGGTTATCCTAACAAAAACCATTTGTATGAATGACCTTCATGACACTTACCCAAACACAAAACACTAAAACAAAAACATCACAAGACTCATATGCCTTATTCAAGGCTTATTCAACCATGAAGACCCCTAGGTGCTCCTGCACCAAATAGGTATACATACATGCATGTGTGTGTGTGATATATAAACTAAGTGCAATTTTTTTTAATACAATATAATGTTTGTTTAAATTGCTTGGTGTATGTAGACGAGGGCTACACCTAATGTTCAATTCAATATTTCATCTACACCTACACAACTTAGCACACCTTTTGGGGTAAAAATAACAATTTATGTGAACATTGAACTATTTAAGTTATCATGTTGAAATTTTACAATTAAAAATTAATTGATTAAAATTATCATGTTCAATGTTGAATGTTTGTTTCTCTAGGGCCCAAGTCATGCAACATCTACGTAGTACCGACTAGAGGGTGTCACAAGTGTAGCACCCACATCATCTAGCATTGAGCATGATCCATCTACTGTATGTATCTTAAAAAATAAAAATTATATATATATATATATATATATATATATATATATATATATATATATATATATATATATATATATATATATATATATATACATATACACGTATATATATATATACGTATATATATATATACGTATATATATATATATACACGTATATGTATAGATATATATACATATACATATACGTGTATATATATATATATACATATATATGTATATATATGCATACATATCTACATACATACATACATACATACATACATACATATATATACATACATATGTATGTATGTATGTATACATATATACATATATATGTATATAATATACACACACACACATACATATTGGTGCAGGAGCACCCTCATGACCTAATATGCCTACAAGAGGAAAATTTTATATTTTATATATTTTTTATGTTGTTTAATTTTTGTAAGGTCATTTATAACCATTCATGATCATTTTGGACCATTATGTCAAGTTTTGAGTGATTTGGATAAAAATTGTAAAAGTTGCTCAAAATTTGTCATGACAACTTTTGCAACTCGATGACAACTTTTTAAAAGTTTGTTAAAAGTTGTTTATGGGTAGTTGTAGGTTAGTTGGGTAGTTGAATATGATGCAAATTGTATAAATTTTATTCACAAACTCGAATTTGAAGGTTGGAGAGGGTTGGAGAAGGATGGAATAAGGAAGGAACTTTATTTTGTAGGATCCTTACATTGTTTTTTGAAGTTTTCAGAATTTGCAGTCTGAAACATGCCATTGTACGACCTTTTCATAGCCTCATATTGAGGATAGTAATATATGGATGGAAATATATTTGTTTCTATTTTCCAAATATTTTTGTCTCATTCAATTTTATTGAGTTTGGTGTAAGTTATGTCATTTTTGGTATAGGCTATCCTGAATGACTGATTTTTTTTTAACAGTCTGAAAGAAACATATGGTATGGATTAGTAAGATATAATAATGGTCTAAAACAAATGGTAAATGGTGGATAATGAGTCTCTTTTTATTTTCTTTTTATCTGATCCAATTTTATTGATTTTTGAATAAGTTATGACATTTTTGGTGAGAGCAAGTATGTGATAAAACTAGGGTTTCCAACAAGTATTAAGAAAACTATATCTTTGTATTGCATCATCCCAAAAGGCTCAAACTTAGTGAGAGTCTTCTTTACATTTCTGTACAAGGCTCCTACAAAGGAAGTTTGGTTATTTTAACATTTGGAAAAGATATGGATGTTTTTGTGTGTCTTTTCATAGTAAATGTTATCACGAGGGTTTAATAAAATAATACATGGTTGAGTTGTTTGATGTAATGATGACTTGTGTGCCATCAAAATCCATAGTAAGAGACCATGATTAGGGTAATATTATATTTCCTTGCTGAAGTTTAGATTTCATGCGTGAAAAAGACCAAAGAAGCAATGTATC